>NC_137675.1:54393286-54910786 GCF_963989245.1 Nansenia antarctica
CACACACACACACTCACAAACAAGCTGGAGGTAGAGAGGTAGAGAGGTAGAGAGTTAGAGAGAGAGAGAGAGGGAGAAAGAGAGAGGGAGAGAGAGGGAGAGAGAGGGAGAGGGAGAGAGAGACAGAGAAAGAGAGAGAAAGAGAGAGATCAAGAGAGAGAGTAGAGAGGTAGCCGCAGGGTTCGAGTTATGTGGGAGCCAATGGGAGCTGAGCTCCCATAGAGATGGTCTGAGGCTCTCTGAGCTCCCATGAAGGCAGTAAAATCAAAAATCTGTGGGGGTCGCTAATAATACATTACCACAACTATTATTTGATCAAAATGTCAATGTAATGAATATTATTTAATTTATATTATAAATATTGTAAAATAAACACGTTTTTCAAAAGAACTACGCGCACCATTAATCTCCTGTGAATGACAGTATGCCTTTGACTGCCTGCACTTCACCACCAAGACACCATGGGGCGCAGTAGAATATTGTGCAACAGCAAAAGGTTGATTAATCAGCTGTGCGGTAAACCGTTGGAACACACAGTGCACAGCTGATTAATCAATTAAACCAATAGAGTGAGACACCAGTTGCCTTTCAGGAAGTAGTGAGATCGTGCACCTAGCCTATTATTGAGAAGCAAACATTCATTAATTAGCTATACAGGAGTATATACATACAGTAGCTACCATGCCGCCCAAAAAAAGGCCACTGCTGCCGACCGGGTCATCAAGCCTAGAAAATGTCGGGTTTTTATCAAAGAAACCTGCTATGACACCTAACGTTAGCCCTGCTGCTACTACTGTTACTACTACTGCTGCTACTACTGAGGACTCTGCTACCTACTGAAAACAGACCACTCAGCCTACTGAAAACAGACCACTCAGCCTACTGAAAACAGACCACTCAGCCTACTGAAAACAGACCACTCAGCCTACTGAAAACAGACCACTTTGGTCTATCTTGTCTCCGTAAAGGTAAGGTGGCTTTTACTTTTTACTAACCTAGTGTACTAACCTAATGTATTTTTCGCTCCTTCTGTATAGCAAAAATAACACAATTATTGGCCGAGATACATGTGTGACTATCGCTTTTATAGCTGTTGTTTCATGTGGGGCTGTTGATGTGGTGAAATGAGTAGCCTGCAGCTGTAGCGTCAGGATATGTTGGGATTTGAGGATGAGGATGATGTTTCTGTACCGGTACCGTTTTTAAAGTATCGATTTGTCACCGGTATCGAATAAAACCCAAACTGTACCCAACCCTAACTATGTTTACATGCCAACTAATTAGCTAATTCATTTCTTTCATTTAGAGCTGAGGGGAGCAACAGAGAGACGGACAACAGGACAGCAACAGAGAGACAGACAACAGGACAGCAACAGAGAGACAGACAACAGGACAGTAACAGAGAGACAACGGGAGAGGAGAGCAATAGAGACAGAACTGAATGCACTGAACTTTTTTTTTATTATTTGCATTATTAACACTGTTGTGTTATTGTGTTATTAAAGTGTTTAAGTGTTTTATGGTAAAGCATTATGAGTGGTGTGTGTGTGCAGGGTGCTCGTGAGTTGTATATTTTGGGGAGGGGGGAGGCTTGTGTATGGGGGCGGGGGGTCCTCACACAAAGGAGTAGCCTAGGGCCACTGACCACCTTAATCCGCTACTGCCTATAGCTAATTAAAACTTGTAAGTCCCATCGCTGTGTGGGCATGATTCGCGCGTGCATGAGAACATTTCGCACTGTTATTTTGGAGACCCCCACAGAGTTCAGCTTATAACTCGAACCCTGGGTAGCCGCCAGGGTGTTGATCAGTGCCCACCTCCCTTTTTCTTTTCTTGGACACCCTCTGTGCCTGACCGGCAAGGACTCTGTTTTTGGTGTCTGTGTCTCTATCCCTTCTATGTCTCTTCAGAGAGGTTCCCTCCTCTGAATGGGAGCCACCATCAGCCACCTCCCTTGCTCTCTTCCTGGACACCTTAGTCTGTGCCTGAGGTGCAAGCACCCAGTTGGTGGCCAGTTGGTAGTCCACAGGTAGGAGAACTAGCGACCTTTGAAAGTCTCCTATCGTCAACATTTGCCGTCCGCTTGGGTCGCGGACACGGTCCTGGTCATCCAGAGGAGTTCCTTGAGAGTCATTCTTGGACAGCCATCTGGTGCCCGCTCCACCTCAACATGGGCTCTACCTCCATGACTTATGATCTCCTCTGGTTCATCATCCTCATCATCAGATATGACGATCATGGCTGCAGCAGCATGATTCATAGACACCCTCCCCCGAGGAGCCACAGAGGAAGAATGACCTAAGAGCATAACAATAGTCAAATAACATGTTATAGCATATTCACATTTATTTATTTTTAGCTTTTTTCTATCCTTTATTTATTTTGGTGTCCCATTAAAAAAGCACATTATTTTTAAGTTGTTACTATATCTTTTTTTAATTCCACCCCATACAATTCTTTAGAAAAACATTTCTAGTATCAAAGTGAACAAGTCATTCACTAACCAAACAAAATTGATCTAAAGGTCAAGGCCCAGCTTGAGGAAGGGACCTCCTCTTCCTCTTCCTTCACCACAATCTGGCAAGAGGCATTGTGCTGCTGGCACTCCACTTCCTCCTCTTCATCATCACTGCTTATCACCACAATCTCCTCAGGCACATCATCGTCATCATCATCAGATATGATGATGAAGGGTGGAGCAGCATGATTTCTAGACACCCTCCCCAGAGGAGCCACAGTGGAGGAATGACCTAAGAGCATAACAACAGAACATAACATGATAAAAGCATATTCACATTTATTTGTGTGTTATTTATTAGTGGTTTATAAATGCCTTATGGATGAAAGTTATTATAAAGTGTTAATGTGTGTTAATATGTTAACACATTGTTTCTTAATAAATGTAATTACTTACCAAGTTGTCGTTGCACTTGTCGTTGCATTTCTATGAAACAGCAAACTCGTGATGGTGAATATATCAAAAATCGTGTTAAAGTCGTGTTGTTGTGATAAACCTGAACTCTCTCTCTGTAGCTTTTATAGAAGTAGAATGATGTTGCCGAGCAACAGTATTTAAAAATTAACGTTTACCGACCTGCCCCACATGCGCTTGGCGGATTCCTGCTCCATTGCTTTGCTGGAGCCAGCAAAGTTTTGGGCGCAGGACTCGGTGTGTTCCTCCTTCCAGGTCTTGTAGTCCTCCTTGGTGACCTTTTTGTCCTTGACAGCCGTGGCTTTGAGGACACAAGAGTGGCAGTAAGTTGACAGCACCTCGTAGTCGATGACTAGCCCGGTGAGGATGTCAATACAGACCCCGATGCCATAATGTGAGGAGAACCCCCTCTTCTGCCAGGTTCCGTCGAACGATACAGAGACGTCGATGACAGCGTCCGGATCCTCCTGCAGGAGCTCTGCCACATCTGGGTCGGTGTCGGCGTAGGCCTTCCGCATCACCTCTCTGGTCTTGTAGAGGCTCTCAAGACCTCTGTTGGTCTCTACGGCTGAAATAAAAAGCAAAGCAAATCACCAACTCTTCATCTGAAGTTTTATTGATAAAAAGTAAAGATGAGAACAAAGAGACTGATGCATTTTATTGCCATTATGTATATATATATATATATATATATATATATATATATATATATATACATTGTGTGTCTTGGCCCTTAACCCAGAGTGTTGTGCATATTATTCTGGCCACTGAGCTGGTGTACATCCTTCAACAGGTCTGCAATCTGTTCCTCCTGAAGGTAGCGCTAGCGAGCTGGTCCTCACGGACCATCTTGCATTTTTTGCAAGAAAAAAAAGAAAGAAAAAAAAACGATGAAGAAGAGGAGGAGGAAGAGGATGGCCTTCCTCACTCC
Organism: Nansenia antarctica; assembly: GCF_963989245.1. NCBI lineage: Eukaryota > Metazoa > Chordata > Actinopteri > Argentiniformes > Microstomatidae > Nansenia > Nansenia antarctica. The sequence continues at coordinate 54,397,150 of NC_137675.1, forward strand.
ATTGGTCAACAATGGTGATGGGCCAGGATGTAGGTGTTCCGAGGAGAGGCCTCCTCTTCCTCGCCTTCCTCTGGCTCCTCTTCCTCCACCTCCCCCTGCATTGTTAAGCGCGTCAAGCACGACCCGTCTAGCTCTTGGGCTGCTTCTTTGCATTGCAACGCGAACACTCCTACGCAGGATCGTGCTGATAACGCGAAGGTCGCAGGTTCGATACCCGTACTGGCCACCATCTATAACAACTCCCCCTCCTACTTATGGGAAACGGTTGTGTTATCACAAAAAGTGATAGCGAAATAGCGAGCAGCTCCTCACGGACCATCAGCATGTTCCTCAGGTCGTTGACCTCGGCCTGCAGCTGTGCACTCTGGTCCTGGCTCTGGACGATGAAGTCCTCCAGACGTTTGGCCATCTCCAGCTCCTGCTCCGTCACCTGCTCCACCCCCAGACACAGCTCTGACAACTCCTGGGCATGCTGGGAAAATGTGACCATCCTCCCCAGATCCTCCAGAGGTAATCCCTGTTCAGCATCCACAAGAGGACGGAGCCCTTCCACAGGGGCCTCCAGGTAGGCCTCTGGTAGCGACGGGGACTGCATTTTTGAATAGCATCAACATTTTCCTCCACGTCCACTTCACCACTCTTTCTCTTCTCTCTGGCCAAGCGGAGCTGCATCTGCCTCTTTTTGCTGAATTTTACTTCCATCTTATGTTTGTTTTCTTATCGTCTCTAACTTCTCTAACTTATCTAACTTCTCTAACTTCTCTAACTTCTCTAACTTATCTAACTTATCTAACTTGTCTCTAACTTATTAACTTATCGTCGTTGTCTTATCCTCGTAACTCCACTGAATCAATCGTAACTCCACTGAGTCAATCCTTCTGCGTCACATGGGACACGAGAACCAATCACATTCGAGAATTCTCGCATCAACCAATAGGATCGCGTATTTTCAAAAAATGCAACCTATCTATTTTAGTGATTGGTTGCTGATACAAGGGGCGTTGTATATTTTTTTTGCGACCATTTTTACCGAGAGAAACAGATCTATCCAACGAGCCCAGGGTTGCCATTATTTCAGGCCCTGTCCACACCTATACGTGTTTTTGGTATATAAAAATATTACCGTCCACACCAGCATGTTTATAAACAATGTCTGTATCCACATGCATACGCATGAACGCAATATAAACGCTGTCATTGAGCATTCCACACCAGTAGTCGGCGATATAATATTATCCCCATAGCCCCGCTGGCCAATCAGACGCCTCTGTCTCTCTATCCGCTTGTTAAGTCTGACGTCAAAAGTGACGTTTAGCCATTTCCGAGTCCAAACCAGAAATTCCCCGCACTAGAGTACCTGTGAACTACAGCGGTAGAATGACAGTTTAATCGTTTTTTTAGACTCGGATCTATTCATACAACAAGGGACACAGCACTTTCCCGTTTTCTCCATATTGTCAGGGTATTTGAGCCTCGGAAAAGCGCTATATAAATATAATTTATTATTATTATTATTTCGGCATTTCGAAGACAGAGCCTCAGCCAACGTTGGACCCGGAAACACGTCACGACTTAACAAGCGGATGTTCTCGATCATTAACCGTGCATTTATATGTAAACAGGTTAAAAGTCCAGTTAACAGTGAAAGAACTAGAAGCACTTTGTACACATGCATTTTCCTCGCTTGTGTAGCCTCGATCACCGTTGCCTGTTGTAAACATAGTAGTTACTGGTGCCAGGATATGACGTTGGAGGGAACAGCAAACAGCTGCAGTGCGCATGATCATAGAAATCTACGCGCATGATGACGTGACAAATACAAAAAGCTCCGTCCATCTCGTCCACACGTCAAAAATATAAGGCGAATATACAGCGTTTTTAAACATCTTCGTTTTCAGAGGGCAAAAACTCGTTTGCGTCTGGACGAACCCCCCAAAACGAATATAAAAATCCACGTTTATCAAAAAAACTTATAGGTGTGGACAGGGCCTGACAGCAGCCGTTTCGGTAAAGCTGTGCGTAAAGTACTAACTTTTGGCGAATTTTTGAGGATTTTACGGACACATGCACCACAATCAATTAAAATAAACAACCAAATGTGTTTTTGTCGACGTTTTATTGTCACTAATATGAAAGAAAACATGTTTAGGAGGCAAAAGAGCACCTCATCTCAAAATCGAACGGAAAAAGGGAAAATTGCAGAGGGAGCCAGACTGTCGGTGGGGGATGGATGACGGGCTGATTACGGACAGGTGTCAGTGATGACGGGCTGATTACGGACAGGTGTCAGTGATCAGACTCGTTATCCTGCTGGTCTATTTAACCTGTGTGTTTGTTCCCCCGGGAGAGTGAAGGAGACGGGGGAAACCTGCTGAGGTGTTGGAGAGAGACAGAGAGAACGAGGGAGAGCTGTTCTTTATTCTTTATTATTTAGAAAAGACTCGCTCAGCACGTCAGTGACGTTGCTGAGCCGTGCTGTACGCCAATTAAAAACATATTTACAGCCGTTCCTCTGTGCCTAGAGACTCCTACAACAACTGAGTTGATTCAGTGAAGAAGTCCAATGCCAGTTGAGCATCATTGAACTTATAGTAACATGACATCAATTCTACTTCTGAGTAAAACCTGCCAAGAAAGATGGCTCATTAAAATGTTTGAGATTTCTTCTCAAGGCCACATGAGATTTGTTATTTTCTAAGCGAATGCTTCTGATACCCACCTAATTCAAAATACGAAATAAACCTAATTCAAATACTCCACTGGCTACAATTTTGTCAACTTTATTGCTGAAAATCAGATCAATCAATCAACACTTTGAGCTGTCCTTGAAATCAGGCCTAGTGGGTCTCAACTAACAATTGAGGTTCGGTTTAGGTTCCCACGAACATCTGAGATTGAATTAAACTAATTTAAGTTAAAATCACCAGTTATAATAAGCTCATCGCCTGTATATTGGGCAAGTAGATCCCCAAGTGCTTCAACAGAATCCTTTCCAGCAGATGGAGAACAAACAAGATAGCCTGATAAGGCAATATCAGTGTCAGATATACTGATTCTTTTGAGCCATGATTCACTCGAAACAAGAATATCTGGGTCGGTTTGTACTACAAATATTTAAACCTGATCTAACTTTTTATATAAATGTCACGAGATGAAACGGGACCTAATAATAGGATGGGAAGTTCGCAGGCATGTCGATTAGACACAGCTGAAGTGGGTTAGCTGATGAGCGAACTAGTCATGGGATTGGCTGTTGTACCCTTTTAAAAAAAAACTGGGTTTAGGTGAGAGAGTGAGAGGAGAGAGGGGAAAAGGATTACGTGTGTTGATGTGAATGGACTGTTGGTGATGTTCTCTTGGCGTGAACTGTGAGTGAGTGGCTAGTATTAGTGCCACACTATTAACCAGTGTTACGACCCCATATGTGTTCTAGTGGATACGGGGTGTAACAATTAAATAAAACCGGGGGGACAAGAATCAGAGGAGAAGGGAAATAAAATAAACAAGATTTATTGTACAAAGGTAACACAAACAGGTTTCCGTGAAACTCTTAACTGAAAACTACTCTATAAAAAAGGAGAGTGAATGAATCTACACTATTAATAATAAAGAATAAAGTAAATTAACAGGCCTTGTGGCAATCTAATCTAAGTAACCAATCAAATACAACTAAGACTAAACGACTATGAACCTATTAATAAACACAAAGTACAAAACTAGGATACAAAACTACAGCTGTAACTAACAAAAGAAACCAACACAAAACAACTATAAAGTTGTTGTCTGGCCCACTGGCACCAACTGAGTGTCTCTCCCAGGCTTGTATCCTCCCTCCACCCTTGATTGAGGATTGAGTAGTGATGGCGAGATCAGTGGCGTACCGCAAAATCCCGAGGCCCACCCGCAAGGTGGCGGCGGGGGCCCTTTCGCAACGGAGGTTAACTCAAACGGATGTTGCGGTACATTTATTTTAAGGCTGCATATAGCCTACTACAGCATAGACCGTTAGTTAACCCTAACCCTACTACAGCATAGATAGACCCTATGGTTGGCCTGGACAGCTATCAGCTACAGCGCGCTGCCCGTTTGTTCAGAATGACACTGTGTGTGTGACTGTGCGGACATATCCATACACAAACGGCAACAAGAACAGACCGACAGGCTACACACCACCCCGAGTTAATTTGATTCATAGATTAATACATATCTCTAATACTATCAAATAATAGACCATTCTTTACTTAGAGATGACTCCATAGACCCTGACACTGGACTGCAGCTGTAATGTGTATTGAGATTATAATGTAGACTGTGTGGAGAATGAAGAAGGAGTCCTTGAAATGTTCTCAAAACATTCACACAAGAGACGTTCACTTCAGAACCCCAACTCAAATGTAAAAGTGCTACAGATTTATTATTTTATACAGATTTATTTTGTTGATGAAATCAATTCACACATGGATTATAACAGACTAAAAGTGGATTATAATTATAATATTATAGTATAACACACTTTACATCTCTTCTCTTCTTCTTGTTGTTCTTCTCTGTGTTATCCTGGACTTCCTGTACCTCTGCCTCCTCTCCTCCCTTCACTGTTACCAAGGTTCTTACCTTTAACAAAGACCAAAATGTCCTCCTCCTGACATTAGTTTGTGCGAAGTCCTTCACTATGTAACATAGTATAGTTTGTTAAATCCATTTGACGTGCGCGCAGGCTTTCAATGCTGAGAATCGCTAGTCTGGAGGGTGTGTCCTGGGATGGTGCTTCTCAGATAGCTTTTGATAATTTTTAGTTTTGAAAACGATCTCTCGGCCGGGTCAGCCTGCATGCCAGCTGCAGTAACACTGTCCTCCACAGCGGTGCAACAGGTGCATCCACGACGTTCGTCCCTGACCCAGTGCTAATACCATAAAGTTTGTATTGTAGTGCCGAGAGACTGGAGTCGGAGGCGGCGTATCAAATGACAAAGCTAAACGTTTAATGAAGAACATGAACGATTGTCAACAACACACTCAAGCAGTAACTGAATAAACAACTCGGATACCACGCACTTAACTGTCCGTGCGGAACAATTCTCCCAACCCACCGTGGGTGAATTATGTCAACCCACCACAGTATCCAATGTTAGGGGGCCCCCCCGCGGTGCGTCGCTTGCGGGCCCGTCTCCTACGCCACTGTTCATTCCTCAAAAGCAAGTATTCATGTCAATGAAAGTGTCAGTGTCATCAAAATGAAAAGTCCTGACACCATTGTTTATGAACAAGATAGTCAAATGGCTTTGTCATGTTTTCATTATGACAGTTCACTCTGTAAGTGTTTTCCAATGCAAAAAAGTCAAATCTTGGTGACACTACCTGAAAATGCTCAAGACAGTACTATACACTATTTGCACAGCCATTTGAAATCTACAGTGGGTTACACATTACTGTATTTAGTGAGGTAAATGAGTACAAGACACTGAATACGTATGTTTCACATTTTTACTGCATATGCTCTGCAATTCTAATTTGTTCACAGCATTGTGCAAAAGAAAAATACAAACTTATTTACAACAAACATAAGAAACACCCTTTTGGTAGAGCTGTGCACAACTGTAAACTATATTGCAGTACATATTGGAACTGAATTGGAACATACAACATAGACAGTACTGTAAATCATTCATTCACATCCAGACGTTCCTGTCTGTCTGGCCACATATTTTCATCGACATCACAGCGAATATCATCCCTGGCAATGCAGCGAGGAAAGTACCTCCTTGAGTGGCGAATCCACCCTCTGCAGGACTGTGCTGTGATGTCATCACATGCTGCATCCATGGCCGCTAGCAAGGCCATTTGGGTATGTGGATGCCGGTCATATACCTTCCACCTCCAGGCAGAGAAAAACTCCTCTATTGGATTCAGGAATGGGGAGTAGGGAGGGAGATATTCCACCAGCATCCTTTCATGTGCTGCAAACAGATCTGAGTGGTGAAAACGCACATTATCCCATACAACAACATACTTGTTCAGATGGTCTCCATTTAGACCCCTCTCATTCTCAGGGATTATGTCCCTGTAAAGAATGTCTAAAAAAGTCAGCAGATGTTGTGTGTTATATGGACCAAGACAGGGTGAGGATGCCGTTTTCTGAGATGGCTGCACACATTGTAATATTCCCTCCTCGTTGGCCTCGGACATCAATGGTTGCTCTCTGTCCAATGCGATTTCTTCCACGCCTTCTACCTTTTGCCAGATTGAAACCCGCCTCATCAACGTATATGAATGTGTGCAGCGGTTCCCTGGCCTCCAGCTCCAGTACACGCTTTATCCCAGAATAGAGAGAGAGAAAAAAACTATAAAAACTTTTCCTGTGTAACATAATGCATATTGGACAACATATTGTACTGTCAGGTAAGTGCACTGCATGGCACTACACAAAGTAACCAGTTTACAGCACTGGACATTAGAGTATGCATAGAACACATAAATGTTTTACCTGAACATACTGGTGACGGATCTCCTTCACTCTGTCGCTGTTCCGTTCAAATTGTACAATTGTTTCATGCACATTTCATTTCTCCTGAGCACTCTGTCAATTGTAGCGATTGAAACGGATTCAATATTCCCAAAGATATTGTCATCCTCTATAACAGCGCTTTGTATCTCTCTCAACCTTATGGCATTGTTTGCAATCACCATTGCACAAATGGATTCCTCTTGTTGTGAAGTAAAAAGGGGCCCTTTTCCACCTCTGCGAGGTTGTCTTGCCTTGTCTTGTTTATGTGTTGCAGAGTAAAATTACAGTAATGTACAGTAAACATGAGATATACTGCTTTAACCCATATTACTGTAGTGTACAATAACAGTGCTTCCCACTTGTAAAATGCTACAGTACCATACTGTAAATATGGCAAATCTTTACTGTAACACTACTTTACACTACAATACAGTAAATCTGTGCTGCAGTAAAGCTGTAAGTCTAAATGTAAAATGTAAAAAGTGACAAGTTCTTGTCCCACTGTAAGCTTCATGTATGACACAATGACAGTAGTGCAGTGCAGATTGTTTAGTGCTGAATTACTGTCCAATATACACACCTGTTTTCCCGACAAAATGTTTGAATAATTGAATTTACAGTGGTTCTCCCAACATTTGGCTGCACCCTTCGACCTGCCTCAGCCATTGTGAGGCCGTGATTGACAACATGGTCCACAATTGTAGCCCAGGAATCTGCCTATGTACCTGGCCTCTTCTTCCTCTTCCCCTGTTTTGTCCCCTCCCCACATCCTCGCCCCTCTTCCACGATGCTGACCTTCTATTTATGTGTCACAGTATTGTCAAAATCAGTGGAGGCTGGTGACTTCCAGAATTGAGGAGGCCAATTTTTTTTCCGCTTGCTCGCTTCACTCGCGATGGAATGTTCCCTGTTCTTCTTATCTGTCTTTGTTAAAAATTATTAATTTGTGTTTGGCGGTACTGAAGGGATTGGGACACTCTCAGGATGGTGGATGAAGCAGCTTTTATTGCCTGCACAATGGGTCATCAAATAAACAAAACAATTGGCATGAATCTCTGGTCCGCCTGCAGCAGCTATTGTCCCTTCTGCTCAGGCTCACAACATTCACAACAACATACTACATACAATCAATGACATGTCAAAAGCACTCAAACACTATGTCAATCAGACACACAACATACAATTCAGAACAATACTTCATCCATTTCTAATATTTATCCTGCAGAACAGCACTCATACACGCGTGTGGCGGATAAAGGTACTACACGGAGGCCAGGCCTCCTGTGCCCACCCATTTTCAGTGATTTGGCCAATCACATATTGCCATGAAAAAAATTGCATTACATTGACTTCTATGAGAAACCACTTTCCTAGGGGAGGCCTGGCCTCCGTGTAGTACCCTTTTCCGCCACACGCGTGTATGAGTAATAGAAACGGATAGGGATTCTGGCCTGTAGGTGCTTTACAATTGCATTATTGGGTTTTAGCCATGGAAAAGATTTATGAACAAAACGGAAATAATATTAATATAAAACATTTTAAAATATGTTGTTTGTTAAATAAATAAAAAATAAAAAATATAATTATTGCTTTTTTAAATCTCTCTCTCTTCTCTCAAATGATTGGGGAGGCCAGGCCTCCTCCACCTCTATGGAGGAGCCTCCACTGGTGCACAGGTGGCACATGTGCATCCATCTACAATGGACGGAAACATACAGAGAGGCAGAGGAGGAAGAGTTCTGCACTTTTCTCCCAACAACAAGAAGCACTCATTGTTGACATGGTCCTTCAAAATAATGCCATCCGACTCTGTGAAATCCAGCAGAGAGTGATTGAAGACAATGTCAACTTTGATGGTGTCCTCACATGCAACAGACAAGTGTACAGAGTACCCTTTGATCGCAACTCTGCAAGAGTTCTAAGATATCAGCATGTGATCTGTTATGTAGGACTAGATGTTGATATCCCTCGATAGATACATACTTAAGGCACCGATGAGACTCTGTGGTGTTCAAATGAGCGATGGCATCCTTTGGGTTGTCAAGTGGGCGCCCTCCTTCATGAATGTTTCGCTGATAAGCCCACGACACCTCCAGAGGGTTCAGCAGTGAATCCCAGCGTCCCAGGTTCACTCCCTAGATGCGATCAGCTCATTTGAACGCCCGGGTCGAGTCCTTTCTCTTCATCCACAGCCACTGGCTCCCCTTTTCAGCAGCCCTGGAGAGGTCCTTGATTGCCTGCCGGTGGGCCTTCCCTCGCACTCCCGTCTCCCTGAGTAGCCTGGATGTTGAGGTGGCTACGAACCCTCTGCAGCTTACTTCCACTGGGCGTACCTTCGCTGTCCAGCCTTGTTGTTGGGCATCTGCTGCGAGTTCAGTGTACCTCAGCCTCTTGTGCTCGTAGGCCTCCTCCACTGCACCCTCCCAGGGCACAGTGAGCTCGATGATGTAAACGAGCTTGAGCGAGGCTGACCACAGCACAAGGTCTGGTCGCAGGTTGGTGGATGCGATCTCAGCTGGGAAGCAGAGTTTCTTGTCCAAGTCTGCCAGCAGCTTCCAGTCCCGTGCTCTGCCCAGCTGCCCAGTGTCTGGTCTTATGGTGGTGAGGCTGGCTTGACCCTCACCCTCCCGAACAAATGGTGCTGGCTGCCACCGGGATGACGGGGGAGGAAGGGCGTTCACACTTGTCCGTTGACTTTCCAGCACTGCTGCAAGACACCTTAGCACCTGGTCGTGCCGCCAGGTGTAACGGCCTTGGGTAAGGCTGGTCTTGCATCCCACTAAGATGTGCTTCAGTGTTGCTGGACTTTGACATAGAGGGCACGTGGGGTCTTCGCCATACCACTGGCTTAGGTTTGCAGGAGAAGGCAGGACATCAAAGGCAGCCCTGATGGTGAAGCTCGCTCTGAATGCCTCCATCTCCCACAGATCTTTCCAGGAGATCTTCCTCTTTTCCACTCCTTCCCATGCCATCCACTGCCCTTGCTTTGCCTGCGCCACAGCTTGTGCGCGCCTTCCTGCTTCCTCTTCCCGACGTACCTCCTGGACCACCAGCTTGCGTCTCTGAGATGGATTGGCCTTGCTCCAGGCCGGTGTACTAATCCCGAGGCCAAGACCACTCCTCCCCTCCTGCACTCGGCCCACAATGTCCCTGTGTCTGAGTGCTGCCTTTGCCTGCTCAGTTGCAGCCAATGGGGTCCACTTCCTCCCAGTGGCCAGGATGGGGGCAGCTTGGACTACAAATGGATCATTCGAATCCAGACGCATCATCTCCAGTCTGATTTTGGCACACTTGTACTCCTCTGTCAGACTGGAAATGGGCAGGTGTAACATCCCTTTGCCGTAGAGCCCAATGCTGCTGAGGCACCTGGGAAGGCCAAGCCACTTCCTTGCATATGAGTTGACCAGTCTCTCCAGCTTTTCCACCTTTGAGAGAGGAACTTCATAGAGGGTTAGTGGCCACAGGAGACGTGGAAGTAGTCCATACTGCATGCACCAGAGCTTCAGCTTGCCAGGAAGCAGGGTTCTGTCGATGTTCTCCAGGCCGCTGGCTACCTCCTTCCTGAGCTGCTCTACTTGCTCTTTATCTTTGAGGGAGGCATCATACCAACGACCTAGGCTCTTCACAGGCTTCTCGGAGACCGTTGGAATCGGTTCTTCGCCAATGTGGAAGCGGTGGTCTGACAGCTTCCCCTTGACAATGGAGATGCTTCTGGACTTGCTCGGCTTGATCTTCATGCGAGCCAACTCAATGTTTTCCTGGAGCTTTCTTAGTAGCCGTACTGTGCAAGCCTTGGTCGTGGTGAGTGTTGTGAGGTCATCCATGTAGGCTCTGATCGGCGGCAGCCTCAGCCCAGGTCTTATTCGCTGTCCGCCAACCACCCATCGAGAGGCCCGAATAATGACCTCCATGGCCAGGGTGAAGGCCAGCGGGGAGATGGTGCAGCCGGCCATGATTCCCACTTCCAGATGTTGCCATGCTGTGGTGTACTCTGCTGTGGTCACGCAGAGCTGGACGTCCTGGAAGTAGGCTTTGACAAGGGTTGTGAGAGCTGGTGGGATCCTGAAGTAGTCGAAGGCTGTCCACAGGAGGTTGTGAGGGACTGAGCCAAAGGCATTGGCGAGATCCAGGAACACCACGTGGAGATCCGTTCCCTCCTTCTTGGCGACCTGGATCTGATGCCAGATGACACTAGCATGTTCGACACACCCTGAGAAGCCTGAGATGCCTGCTTTCTGGATTGACGTGTCAATCAGGTTGTTTCTTTGCAGGTATCCTGCCAGCCTATGAGCGACCACGCTGAAGAAGATTTTTCCCTCGACATTTAGAAGGCTGATCTGCCGGAACTGTCCGATTTCTGTTGAGTCCTTTTCCTTGGGGATAAGGATCCCTCCGGCTCTCCGCCAGGACGTTGGTATCGCCTTCTTTTGCCACACAACTTTCATCAGCTTCCAGAGGAATTTCAGGACATCTGGTGCGTTTTTGTAGAGCCTGTATGGAACTCCGTTGGGACCTGGAGCTGACGCGGCCCTTGCTCTTCGCACAGTGTTGTCTACTTCACTCCACCTGGGTGGACTGATATCTAGTTCGTGCTCTGGTGGATTGACTGGTGGCATGTCAGGTGGGAGCGTGACCTCTTCCTGGTGTCGGTCATCTGTGCAGCCCTTTTTCAGATGTTCTTCCAGGTGGGCCTTTGCCACTGAGAGACTTCCGCTCTTCTCCTTTGTGAAGAGAGTCTTCACAAATTTGAAAGGATCTTTGTAGAAGCGTGATCTTGTTTGCTCCTTCCTTCTGCGCCTCTTCAGGAGGTTTTCAGCTCTCCTCAGTGTTGCAAGCCTGCTCTTAATCTCTTCCTGCAGCAGGTTTATTCCCTCCTTCTCCTCCTCTGTGGCCTTCCTCCATTGCTTCTTCAGCTGCCTCCTCTCCTTGACTAGTCGGTCTATTTCTGTCTGCCTTCTGGACTTGGTGGGAATTGATCGTTTGCCTTCGACCACTCCGAACTGTTCCACTCCATAGGCATAGATGAGGTTGCCCATTCTCTCCAACTTCTTCATGGTGGTGCCTCTGATCCCTTCTAGGATGTTGCAGAGATCAGTGTTGACCTCCTTCCACAGCGTCTTGTTGCAGGACTTTGGCCACTTGACTAATGGCCTTCGCCCCTGGATCTTCTTCTCTGCTGGTGGTCGTGATGTGTTGGATTCAGGTTGCTCTCCTGTGCCTTGTTCTTCCTCCTCTGGGACAGGGGTGTTGATGTCCTGCAGACTGTGGTGTGTGTCCTGCTGCTGAACTTCAGTCGACTGACTCGGCCTGCTTCTCAAAAAGTAGCTGTCGATGCGACTTCCCTGTTGACCCTTCTTTAGGCACCCTTTCTTGCCCTGGTGGATCTTCAGGCCATGGGTGGAAGTAACCTTTGTCCAGCCACATACGCAGTTCTGGAGCGTGTGTCCTGCTGTAGCTGTCGGAGCCTCAGGTATGCTGATCATCAATCTCGTAGTCTGTTCCGTTCCTGTGTTCGTTACCGGGTTGTCTGCCGATGAGCCATCTTCCGCCCCCGCTCTCGCAGGCTCAGGGGGTATTTTCTTCTTAGAACTTTTCGTAGCCAAGTTTGGGTGGGACCCATACACTGTTCGTGCTGGATCCCGCCGCCACGGGTAGCTAGCCCATGGCGGCCCCGTTGGGGTCTATTCCCTCCTGTCAGCTGTTTTTCCATGCTGTTGCAAGGTCTTTCCCTTGTTGCCAGCTGCGCTTTCACAGCAGTCACTGGTTCACCAGATGATCAGATCTGTTATGTAGGACTAGATGTTGATATCCCTCGATAGATACATACTTAAGGCACCGATGAGACTCTGTGGTGTTCAAATGAGCGATGGCATCCTTTGGGTTGTCAAGTGGGCGCCCTCCTTCATGAATGTTTCGCTGATAAGCCCACGACACCTCCAGAGGGTTCAGCAGTGAATCCCAGCGTCCCAGGTTCACTCCCTAGATGCGATCAGCTCATTTGAACGCCCGGGTCGAGTCCTTTCTCCTCATCCAGAAGAGTAACCTACACACACTTTCAGCACTGATGCTTCCAGTACAATTCTATGCTCCAGTACAATTCTATGCTACTAGGCCTACTGTTACTGTAGGCTAGTAGTTGCAGTTGCTACGTTTACGGTACTGTAAACTAGGATATTCTTCATACTGAAATGTCACTTTGTGCCGAAACAAGAAACCAGAGCAACATTTTTGTTCAAGCATTGAATCGTATTAAAGTTCACAATATTAACATTTTCGAATCTTGAACGTAACTCTACTGTCGACTCCCAGGTCCACTAATCGATCGTTGCAGACAGAGCAGCAGGACATCGAACTCTCACCAACTTGACAGGGTCAGACATGGCTTAATCGAGCATGGAAATGAGTTGTTTCTGCAGATGACCTTCTTTACACATCTTCCGCTGTAATTTTCATTCGATTGGCGGACAAATGTCAAATTGATTATCACGAACGGTGACTATATTTCTAAACATATGCTAGAATGATACTTATAGGCCTGACAGTAATCGAACAATAAGAACCCAGTGTTCTATAATGCTGGTCCAGTCATTAATTAAGAATGGGTCACAGTGTAGCTGTATTGATAAGCTACACCAGTGTTATCATGACATTGTAACATTGCAAAATAGCTTCTATTAAATGTTCAGTATGCATGCCATTACTCCATTGCAAGGCACATTATCGTTGCAAGGGAAGTGACTAATGCACGCGCCCTTTTCTCTTTGGTTGAAAATGATTGCATTTGCATTGAGGAGGTTGACTCCGTGTGGGGTAAGCGGAACATAACATCAGTCTAATAGTGATATTGATCTGCCTGTTAGCTTGAGTAGTTAAAACAAAGAAGGTCTGGATCCTCTCGGCTATTATTTGGAATCAGATGTACCACATCAAAGCCCTAATGAGACATGCATTACTGCCACAATGCCCTATCAACAACACTATCTTTCCTATTCCCAGGGTCCCACACGGCGATCTCTGCAGCAGGTGGTCCGAGTGTCCAACTGCCCAGTGAATAGACAATGTGTTTACACCAGCTCCTACATGACACAAGCTTCCTCAGTTCTACTGCTCCCCAGACTACCAGCCTCCAACAGGCTGCTGAGCCACAGACCACTGAACTGCTCTGCCGCTCGTCCCTGCCAGGGTCAGCCAGGGGCCCCAGAGAGAGTGGACACGGAGAGGGACCAGAAACGCCTCAGTATGAAAGTCCTCACTCAGGCGCCCAAGCCCGCACTGTACCTGGGCTTATCTGGCCTCATTCCATTCCTAGCCGCCCCTGTCTTTATGGCCGTGACACAGTCCTACTACCCTGAGGTGGCCTATGCACAGGTGGTCTACGGGGCCTGCATCGTGTCCTTCCTGGGCGGGGCCCGCTGGGGGTTTGCCCTGCCTGAAGGAAGCCCGGCCCAGCCTGACTGGATGAACCTGGGCAACAGTGTGGTGCCCTCCCTATTGGCCTGGATGGCGTTGCTGTGCAGGGACAACATCACAGAGGGAGCCCTGCTGGTCGTCATGGGACTGGGCCTCTCCCTGCACTACGACCTGGTCCTGCTGCCCGGATACCCTGGCTGGTTCAAAGCCATGCGGACTATCCTCACTCTTGTGGCTACCTTCTCCTTAGTGGCCACACTGACACTGAAGAAGATGTGTCCAGAGAAAAATATCAAGGCGCTTGAGAATTGACAAGCTATAGTGGCTAGGGAGCTTTCAATAATGACAAAGACCAGACTTTAGTAGCTGTATTTAAGTTGCACTGCAGTGAGATCTCAAAAATCATTGTGACTGAAAAATACAGTGTTTCTCATTGGTTTGGCTGCAAAGGCTCACCTGAGCCCAATACACTTCTGTAAAAATGGATTATGTAAAATAAAGATATAATAAAGACAGAGAGAGACATTTCATAGATATGTGTTTTCATTTAATCAATGTGCTACTGATGACATTGAAGTACATCAATGTGTGAGGGCTAAAATATACATTAACTTTGTTATCTAGTGATGTTGCTGAATGAAGGGGATAAAAGCTAATAATTCCAACCTCAGTGTTTTAAAACAGTGTTTACTGACTAAAAAGGCACACATATTTACAGTTATACAATGGCTGCATTTCAGCCAACGAGCATTGCATTTGAACATAAATACTGAGTAACCAGTACCAATTAATGCCACTTTTAAAACATTTCAACATCAGTGACTGTTTTTACAGAAGACGTAGCCTCAAATGCACAGCAAAGCATTTTCAATAACAATTTCACATGAGGACCATATAATGTAGCTTAAAGTAGCTTCATGTCAAGTAAGTGGGGTACAAGGTTTAATACGTCTCAGTGTAAACAACTTAGAGTAATAAGCCCCTCAAACACATTGCCATCTACTTTCAGTCCAAAATGTAACGGATAACCCACTTGAAATTTAGAAAACAGTTTTGGTGTTAATTGCACTGTGAGAGATTAAAGGTGGGTCAAAATAATATATAAGTCAAAGTGCACAGGTCGATCAGTTCATATCATGTCAGAGAAAAGAGTGACATTCTCATGAACATCTTGGAGCACCACTGTATGACGAAATGGTGCAATGAGACTTCTCTCTGTCAATTGAGAGCCATATCTTCACTCATTGAAATTAGGCTACATCCTGAAAGTGCCACAGTTCAGACACACTTGCTAAAAGATCACAGTGCACAATAGAAGCAATTTACCTTGCAATCAAGACACACTGACACACCTCAGAGTAACTGACAGAGTGCTAGGTTGCCATTTTGGCTCAGTGTTCAATGTACAATGTCTAGTTCAGCAATATCAGCAACAAACAATCAAACATTCTGTAAATCCACCAACTCAAAGCCTACGGAAACAAGTGCTATTTGACTTTGAACAGCAAATTCCTCTACCAAGAAAAAGGCCCTCCGTTTTTGCTCTGTAATGAATGAATGAATGAATGGACTTTATTGTCATTGCTACAGTACAGGTACCAAACAACGACATTTAGGAGGGGTGGCTCCCCTGGTGTTAGGAAAGGGGAAAAAAAAAACACTTTTAAAAAAATCACAAGAAGGGAAGAAGCTGGTTTACATAAATAAAGGCTATGTACACAATCCACTGGGTAGTCATATTGCACAATGGTATTGTTTCACGTTATTTAAAGTGTCACAGTTTGCAGGCTTGAAATGTACATGTTTGTGCCTCAGCACTACACCTGATTTTTTCAGATGCTGAGCATAATGTCTTGTACATGATCAAGTTTCCACTGTAGCTCACACTTCACTGGCTGGCTGAGGGTACGATGTGTGTGGTCATGGATATGGGAGGTGGGCAAGTAGATTCTACTGTGGCGTCCTGCCACTGTACAACATCTAAATCCATTGCTGGTGAAGGCCATGTTTCAAGCGAAATAGTAATAATGTGTTGGAGGAGGACTCTTCTGTGATATGGCTCTGGATGGAAACAGTGGACCTGTCTCTCAGAGGACGGCCACCCCTCCATCACAGCGGCTGGTGATCATGTTGCCGATCTCAGTCCAGGTGTCCAGGTGGGGGTCATAGATCTCCACTGAGTCCACAGTCACGGGTGGTGAAAAGTCTCCGCTGGTGGCCCGCCCCCCAACAGCGTAGAGCAGACCATTTACGGCTGATACGGACACCCCCGCCCGCGCCACCGCCATAGGTGCCACCTCCACCCACTTCTCCTGTGGAAGGAAAGACACATTATGGTTAAAAGACACAGTCACAGTCTTTGTACTAGCGCTCCATCGTTTTCCCAATCTCCGATCCGATCCAACCACCTGCAAGAGCACAGTAGTGAGGTCACATGATACTCTATTCACATCTACTTCCATGTACTGCATGTCCCAAGTGACAGGCTGGTGTTTACCTAGTGCGTAGAGCGCCCCGTGACAGGGGCAGACGCCAACTCCACAGCGTGGGAAATTCAAAGAGGCTACTGCCGCCCACTGCTTGGTCACTGGGTCATATCTCTCTGTGCAGTCGAATATCATGGAGTCCTCCCTGCCTGGGCAATAGCAAACGGAAAGCACAATTATATTATGTCAAATGGAAATTCCACTGTGAAATATCGACATGTCAAACATGTATGCATACAGTATGACTGATTGCATTATGGCACTTGTACATCGTTTTTGTTTTTACTCATGAACTTGAGGGACCACCATCTGTTGATTTCCACACTGTATAACGAAGTTGTTCTACTTCTACCTCTCACAGACAGACAGACAGACAGACAGACTGAGTGCACTGTCTCACCTCCAACCACGTAGACCATGCCCTCCAGCACGGCCACACCCAGCCCACTGCGGGCCTGATGCAGGGAGGACACAGTGGTCCAGTATCAGTGATGCCGGTAACGAGTTACTAAGTAACGCGTTACTCTAATCTGAATACTTTTACCAGTAAGGAGTATTCTAACGCGATACTATTTCCAAATCAGTAATCGGATTAAAGTTACTTATTCAAGTGGCTGTGCGTTACTATTGCGTTACTACCTCATAACTTAGGCTAAATGCAGTATTTCTTTGTAATGTTCGATAGTAAACAAACATTTCTCGCGTCTTGGGGAGTGACGTCAGTGCTCACGTTTTCAACACGAGGTTACTATGGAAGGCCATGCCCGCAAAAAATGGCTCTCGACTATCGCGAGATTGCAGCAGAATCGCTCACGTGTATCACCATGCTGATTGCACAGTGTAAACAGAAGCGTAGCCTACACAATGGAGCGAGAACAGAGATATGCGTTAAATAGCTGGAAATATAAGGATTATTTTGAGTTTGTGTCAGCAAAGGATGACAAGAACATAAATGTTGATCATTGATAAACTCAGACTCACCCAGTTTAGGATTAGGATTATATTACGATCATATCTGAATGGTCAGGGTAGGTTTTAGGTTTTGTGAAACCACTCCTTGCTAGTTACTGTTAAATAAAGATTATATTTATTTTATTGTTTAAAAACAAGTATTTATGTTGGGTGAGGCAAAGAAAGACTCTTTATTTTGTTGTTTTAAGTTATTGTTTAAAGTTTAATTATGTAATTTAAATTACTGTTCAAATAAAGTGAGTTTTGGCAAAACCAGTTTTCATTTTTATGTTGCGGGGGGGGGGGGGGGGTCGGGTGCCTAGGCAGCTGCCAATAGTAACTAAAAAAGTAACTAGTAATCTAACTTAGTTACTTTTAAAATCAAGTAATCAGTAAAGTAACTAGATTACTTTTTAAAGGAGTAATCAGTAATCAGTAATCAGAATACTTTTTCAAAGTAACTGTGGCAACACTGTCCAGTATTGACTGAAGGAGTCAAAGCGCTCCACACAGCTGAGGGCTCTCCCGTCACACCAACGGACGCCCTGCAGCCGAGTGTAGCCTCCTGAGAGGGCGAAACCAGACGTGACGTGAGAGTGTTTTTACTACGCAAACGTAGGGAGATGAGGGCTGTATTGAAACTTGATAATCAAATGATTTTACAGGAACAACAAAGAGTTCTCCCCGCCACTTTTTTGGGTAAACAGCTGAGGGATGGGGCTGGAGAAATGTAACACATCTCAAATTAATAGACTGAGCTATGTATGCTTGGGCTCAAGAATTAATGGCTACAAATGTTTATTTTATTTTTTTATTTAACCTTTATTTAACCAGGCAAACACATTCTTATTTGCAAATGCAGCCTGACCAAAAAGCAGTGGCTCTTTGGGGGGGGGGGCTAGAAAGCTAGAAATAAAACAAGGTTAAGTAATACAATAAACAATAAAACAATACAACAATAAAACAATAAAACAATGGCAAATACAGATGCATTAAAATACTAACAGTCAGAGAGAGGGGAGAGAGACGGAGGAGGTAGGGGTGAGGAAGAGCGGAGGTGAGGGATAGCGGGGGTAGTGGAGCAGGGGTACTTAAAATGAGGCAGTGATGGGTTATGGGATGGGTGAGAGACGGTGATCAACAGGTGCATTGATCGACTATGGTTCGCTGCAGGATTTGTTTGAAAGCAGTGAGTGAGGTGAGGGCGGTGAGTTTGAGGGTGTTTTGTAATGTTAACAAATCATTAATTTAAATGTCCAAAAATGTATATACCAATCCCAGACTGCCCCTTTTAAAGTTTACCACAGAGGCTTACCTATGGCATAAAGACATTTCCTGGCTTTTCTTCTGGGCCTCATCCTAGCAGGCTGTAACAGACTGTACATCTTATTCTCCTTGGGAGACTTGGGTCACCTCTGTGTATTCCCTCAGCAGAGTCTGCAGTGCCACCCGCAGGCTGAAGTCAGAAATGCCTGCAAGGAGAAATTAAATGACTAGTCAGTCAGTTTAATGCATGGAATCATCCAGTGCTGTCAAGTCGTGAGTCGTCAAGGTGAGCTCCAGGCTTCTCTGTGTACTGCCTCTGAACTGTACTGTGGGTCTCAACTACCTTCGATGTACTTGAAGAGTCTCTGTGGGGAGAGCAGAGGGAAGCGTACAGGATCCAGCACCTCCACCACATGCTTCTTCCTCTTGGCCACGTCCTGCAGCAGCCAGTCCATGGCTGCCGTGAACACCTGGTACTCGTCCTCAATCCTCAGCTCCTCGCTGCGCAACAGCTTCACCAGTTGGTCCTTCGACAGGCCCCAGAACTCATCAGACACACACACCTAGACAGACAGAGTTTCTTTGAGTTTCTTCTTTTAGTTTTTATGTGTTGGCTTGAACGTTTTTTTACTGATTTAAAGATGGGATATTCGTTTCTGTCATAGCTACATACAAAGTAGATTAAAATGAGTGGTAAGGAGATAGATCCTGCCTTGGAGAAGTCATTTAGGAACTTAAATATAAATTAAAAAATAATAGAAAAGGAAGATAAAGGGAAAGAGAGGGATGAGGAAGGAAAGAGAATGTTGCACCTGCAGGAAGTGGACATGGATGTAGTTCTCAGTGAACTCCAGCATGTCCAGACAGGCGATCTGCTCCAGGAACTGGTAGACACCAACGCAGTTAGATGGGTCCATGTGGCCCTTGAGGAACTCTCCACAGATGGACACCACCTCACTCAGCTGCAGCATGTCTGCTGCCACCATCAGCTCCTGCATGTTCTCCACTGTCACGTTGATCATACCTAGGGGGGGGGGGGGGGGGGCAAGCAGCTCAGACTTCATTCAGAGAGATGCACACAAACAAAGAAGCTATCCTACCATCAATCAAAATAAGCATCACCTAGGCTATATAACATGGTGGTGCAATTCATGTGTATTAGCTTTCATTCAAACACACTAATGTAATGAATGAACTAATGTCCTATGCATGAATGATACCAACAATATATCTTTCTCTCTAATCATTGTGTATACTGTCTGTGGATGGAGAGCATGTATCCTGTCAGGACCTGTGTATACAAACTCCAGCAGGACCTCGAAGACTTCGGCCTCCACTCCCAGGATCTGGACCTCCTCCTTGTCAGCCTCACTCATCCCCCCGGAGAAGAGGGCAGAGAAGTAGGGGCTGCTGGCAGCCAGGACCAACCTGTGCACACTGAAGACCCGTCCACCCACCCTCAGCCTCACGTCACAGAAATCTGTGCGGAGCCTCATCTTGTTCATTTGGGCCAGTATGAGTCGAGCATAGCGGTCAGAGGCATAGAGAGCCTGCTCAGGGGACCCTAGAGTCCCCACAGCAGCAGCGGTGTCACCATGGCTGCTACTCCAAGAGATGGAGGTAGAGGCAGGTGGGGAACGAGGTGGACCCATTAAGGACATGGTGACTCAGTCACAGAGACAGGGGCTGTGGTGTGTCCACCCACCTACAGCTTCATGGCACAAGATTCTCTAAGCAGACACGTCATCTGACTCTATGGCAAAAAGGAAGACACACATGACTGTGACTGACACACTTTCAAAAGTCACATTAAATTATTCATAGTTCATTAAGTCATAGTAATACATGGAGCAAAGATGTGGTGCTATTGTTTAATCGTGACTTCAGCTTGAGTGTTTGTATATACAAGACATTGTGAGGGATATGTGCTTGTCCCTATTGAGTGCAATTGATGCATTATGTAGACTGTTAACTGTTTTCTCAACAGATCCATTTGTGTCATTATAGTCTTTATTTTTGTACACATCATCATCTGATCTGGTTCAAACTTGCACATGACACATTTCCTTAAGCAAATTTCATATTTCACCTAAATAAATAAAGTAGCAATGCGTAATAACACAATAGCTCATCCTAAATCCATAGTTTTAGTCTAGCTGCAGAATAACAGACTTGTATATTTAGGTGGGCTAAAATCAGACATTGTGCTGTAGCTAAATAAGTATAATAACATAAGAACATATGATCTTTACAAGATGTGCAGCAGCATCAGTTGTTTAGGTGTGTCTCTCTCTCGCCACTAGTGATGTGTCCTTCCGTGCCGACGCTTCGTAGCGTGTGTCGAGTAACCGAGGCAGATTTTTGTGGTGCGCGTATCGAGGCATGTGTTGATGACTTATGGCAGGGGTCGGCAATTAGGTTTGGCCTCGGGCCAAATTTTTTTTGAGCCACTAGATGGCGGGCCAGAACATAATCAAAGGCTAATTTAAGTAATTGATTGTTAAAAAATGTGACACGTTCTAATGCTTTGACTTTTCTTTCGAAAAATGTACACATCGCTAGTCAACTAACACAGCTTGTTTTGTGAGCCTGCTAACAATGTAAAGTAGTGTTCTAGTTAACTAGGTAGCAGTCCAATCCATTACGTTGCAGTATTAGGCTTGACTAGCAAGTTTGTGTTGTGATTCTCAACAACGTTGAAACGTAGTTTCACCCTTTTCCATAGTTTTGAATAATAAATATGTGGACTGACGATGTATCGCAGCCTAACTTATTCTAATAATTATTTAACATCGTTTTATTCTGAATTATTCCCCCCTCCTCCCAGACAAGGTCACATTATTTATTATTGGATTGGTTGTTTGCGTGCCGGGTGAAGTTAGCTAAACAGTTAACCTGCTAGCAAGAGAAACATCATGTTACTCTCCAAAGGTCTAAAGAGGAAAGTTGACGGTGGAAACAGGGCATTTAAAGAGGAATGGACAGCGAACTATACGTTTATCCTACCTGGTTTCATCAATGCAGAGCCGTTGTGAGACTCACATCTTCCGTGCTCACGATGTTCCCTTTCTATACAAGTCGTCCTTTTCGTCAATGAATGTGATAAAGACGCACGAGAGGAATCGATTGATGCATAAAAATAAAAAATAAACTGCCTGCGGATTAAAGTGACATCAATATCGCCAGATATCAAGCAAATAGTGACCGATGGGAGATGCCACTTTTCACATTAACTGTCGTTATTGTATTTAATAACCTAATTGTATTTTGTATATTTTGAATGAATGGCTCATTGTACTTATTATCCCTAATAGCGCGTTTGCTCTGTCGTTTCAGGAGCATAGGCCTACCACCACTTTGCGACGATTTTGTTGTCAATGTTTTTCAGAAAATTAAACAGAATTTGCTTTGTTACTGTTCATATGTGTGTTGCAGTCACATACGTAAACATTACGTTTGAATGATTTAATGAGCTGATGTTATTTTTTTCAAACCACACACTGCATGTTGGCTATTTCAGCACCACGCCTTGTCCACCTACTTATGATTCACTATGAGGGGTTCAGCGTCAGTGCGCTTCGGTGCACCCCGCTGCCTGATTGTCTGTCCCTGTGTCATTCACTCTCAACATGGATACAAGTACAATACGCATTATTCAGGTGGAGGTAGATTCTCTATTCGGACATTATAGGCGCGGTGTTGGACTGTCGGTCCGATATTGTAAAAAAAAAAAAAAAAAAAAAAGTGGAATCTCAAAATAATCTGCTGGGCCAAATATTATTGGTGACGGGCCAGCAATGGCCCACGGGCCGCCTATTGCCGACCCCTGACTTATGGTAAGAGCGAAGCTTCGCCTGCCGGCCGTACCACTTGACCGATTCGGGAAATGTGTATAAACTTGCCGTTGTTTTTCTATGTACCCCAGCTTCATCTGTGCCCTGTCAGGGCTTGACATTAAGCTTTTTCAGGTACTTGTCCTTCGGACAAGTGAACTTATCTTTTACTTGTCCGAGAGCTCAAGTTACTTGTCCAAATCCAAAGATTTTGAAAAAGCAATAATATTAACTCATTGACTGCCAAAGACGCCATTTGGCGTCTTATAGAATAGTAACGTTGACTGCCAAAGACGCCATTTGGCGTCTTTTTCTTTTTTTTTTTTTCGCGGGGATGGCTTTATTGACATCTTATACACCTGGTGTGTGAATTTCAGACTTGGGTGTAATGTATTTCTGTCCCAGATGGGGGCAGCAGTTCGATTTAGCTCAGCTATAAAACCCTGGACACGGAACTGGTTTTTTGTGGGTTGTAGAGATGGCGAAACGGATAGCGAAGACAGCGAGAGCAGGAGAGAAGCATTATAAGCAGTTGACACTGGCACAGAGCTTGTCTGGCAGTGGATCTGCAAGGAGTGTGGTGCCGATCAGGTCAAGCAGATCTGCAAGCAGATCTGGTATAGAAGATGTGCCAAACGCGGAGCCAAACAACGCGCGGCCATCGGAGCCAAATAGTTCTTCAAACAGTTCAGAATAGGACGACCAACCAGACCCCGACTCGTCGGACGAGTGGTTGCCATCCAGATCGGATAGCAGCAGGGGATCCTCTCCAGATCAGCGCGGATCCACGATCCAAGACACAAGTGTGAAAAGCAAAGGTAAAACTGTGTTGAATGAATGAATGAATGAATTTGTTTTTCTTTTTGTATTCTTTACAGACTGTGTGTGTGTATGTGTGAGTGTGTGTGTGTGTGTGTGTGTGTGTGTGTGTGTGTGTGAGTGTGTGTGTGTGTGTGTGTGTGTGTGTGTGTGCAGATATGATGGAGATGAAGAGGGGATGTTTATGGGTAATGTGATGTGAGGCTAATATTAGTTATGAGGTAGTTATGGATAACCTTGGGTCTACATTTATGTGCTACACAAATACATTTGCCTTGCCTCAGGTCAGAGAGGCTCTGTTTCACCTGTGCTGACTTGTGTTTACTAGGAGTCGCGTGTGTGTGCGTGTGTGTGCGTGTGTGTGCGTGCATGTGTGCGTGCACGTGTGTGTGTGTGTGTGCGTGCGATGTCTACCTGTGTTGATGTCTACCTCTGTGTTGATGTTTACCTGTGTGTTTGAAGTCTACCTCTGTGTGTTGATGTGTGTGTTGATGACCTGTGTGTGACCTGTGTGTTTGAAGTCTACCTCTGTGTGTTGATGTGTGTGTTGATGACCTGTGTGTGACCTGTGTGTTTGAAGTCTACCTCTCTGTGTTGATGTCTACCTGTGTGTGTTGTGCTGAAACTATAACCATCACTAGAGCAGTATAACACTATTACTATTACTATTACACTATTACACTACATCATTACAAAGCAATAAAACATGCCTTTTGTATATATATTTTGTATAAAATGGTATATATTTCAATATTTTGCAGTTCCTGAATCGAGCAGAGGACGTGCCTCAACCAGTGGGTTTTCTGCAAGGAGACGGCTGTCTTCAGAGAAAGCTGCTGGTTGGGGTCACGGTGACTGGCAACCCACAAAGGTTCCATTCACGGCAACCCCTGGACCCCAGAATGCTGCTGCAGAGCTGGAATCTGACCTGCCGGTTGATTTCCTGGAGCTGCTTATTCCTGATGAGCTGCTGCAGCACATTGCAGATCAAACCAACCTGTATGCCAAGCAGTTTTTACAGGCACATCCCGACACATCCCGACACTCCAGAGGGAGGTCATGGAAACCGGTGACAGTCCCAGAACTGAAACGATTCTCACTTTCATCACCGGTTACATAAAAAAGCCAAAACTAGAAATGTATTGGAGTGTGGATCAACAGGACGCCACTCCATACTTCAATAAAACCATGTCCAGGAACAGGTATCAGCTCATCTGGAAGTTTCTCCACTACAACAATAATGCATCACAGGACGCCACAGATAAAATGTATAAAGTGCGTCCTATTTTAGATCATGTTGTAGCCAAATTCAAAGAGCTGTATCAGCCCTTTGAAAGTATCTGCATTGATGAAGGAATGATGCAGTGGCGTGGCCGCCTATCATTCAAAGTGTATAACCCTCAGAAGCCGGTGAAGTATGGAATTAAATCCTACATACTGTGTGACTCTTATACTGGGTATTGTTTTAACATGAAGCCTTATGTTGGCCAGCATAACACACTCCCAGACACAGTGTTCTCCCTCCTTGACCGTCTCACAGGACACGGATACACACTGTACATGGACAACTTCTACAACTCTGTTCAACTGTGTGAGCAGTTGATCAAAGCCAACACCAACGTCTGCGGAACACTGCGAAAAAACAGGGGGGAACCGCAGATCATAAGGGAGTGTGGAGGGGAGGCTGGTGCGGCACAATGGCAGGGTGCTGGTTATGGCATGGCAGGACAAGCGTCTGGTGAGGATGGTGACAACCTGCCACCATGACAGCATGCAGAGGGTGGAGGTGTGGCAGAAGGGGAAGAAGGAGAAGGTGGGTCAGCTCAAACCGCAGTGTGTTGTGGCATACAATGCCTGCATGAATGGGGTGGACAAACTTGACCAGAACATTGCATACTACCCATTCATACGGAAAACACTCAACTGGTCAAAGAAGTTTGTGGCATACTTATTTCAGCTGTGTGTGTTCAATGCATATGTGCTGTACAAGGCCAGGAACCCGGGGAAGTGCAAAACACACTTGGAGTTCATGAGGAGGGTGGCGAGGTCGTGGACTGAAAAAACCTATGTAGCGGAGGAGGAGGAGGAGGAGGAGGAGGAGGAGGAGAGAGGAGGAGGAGGGGGAGGAAGAGGAGGAGAGAGGAGGAGGGGGAGGAGGGGGAGAGAGGAGGAGGGGAGAGAGGAGGAGGGGGGGGAGGAGGAGGAGGAGGAGGAGGAGGAAGAGGAGGTCCGACAAACCCGGCAGCAAGACAGAGAGACCCAGACAGCAGGCTGGATGACCGGATGGCCAGGCATGAGTTGGAAAAATTAAGGCCCACCAGCAATAACACACAGCCAGCAAGAAAATGTAGGGTCTGCGTTCGAAGGGGTAAAAGGAGAGAGACCAGAATGTGGTGCAGGTCCTGCCATGTACCCCTGCACTCAGGAGAGTGCTTCAAAGCCTACCACACAGAAAAAAATATATTATTGAGTGATGATGATTCTAAATGTTCTAAATCTGTGAATAAATGTAGTTATTTTGTCATCAAAAGCCTTTTTTCCTGTGTTGTTTTTATTGTTTCATAGAAGTAAACAACTTTTCAGATGTTTGAGGTGTCACTAAAACTAAAATATGTGGACGTCAGTCACCGTTTTGCTTGAATTTGCTTCTCTGCAGAAAAAGCTCGTTTTCTCTGTTTATTGGTCAAAATCAGGTGTTTTTGCTGAAACCACCCTATGTTCTACGGCCGATTTCTAAACACTCAAAGAGGCTAGAAACAAACTTTCTTTTTCTGATGAAAGAAGAGAGTCTAAAGTTTTGGTAGATATGTTCAATGTTTATGTAGTCCGAAAAGTCAATATTTGGTGGGTCTTCAATGTTCAGCGAAAATGCCCCAAAAGTCTGGCAGTGTGGAGCTCTCCGCTCTGAACATGGCTGGCAGTCAAAGTTAAGAGTATGTCAAACTTCAATAAATATGAGCATTTTGTATAAGCACAGGTCACACTTCATTTAGACAGTCCTATAATCACAGTTGCTCAAACTATCAACAAACGATCAAACTATCACATGCAACTCTTTAAGGGTAAGGAATAAGGTTAGGGTCAGGGCTCAGGTTAGGGCTAAGGTTAATGCATAGTGTGCTGAAATGTTGTTGACAGTTAGTTGAACATCTACTGAACATCTACAAATCTATTATGGACTATCATATACTGTTTATATATATATATATATATATTAACAAAACAAAACAAAAGTAGCTAACTTTATTTTTTAACACAGTTCTGGGGTAAATCTGGAAAAAACTTGGAAAGGAGTGATAGTTTAGTTGAAATGCTAAGACATCTCTTACAGTCAGCCCATGACTGGGCTGTGTATTATACACAGTAAAATATACAGTCATGTGAAAAAGATAGGACACCTCATGAAAACCGTTATCTTTTTCAACATATTTAAACATGGACATTTGATATTAATGTTAATAATATTGAGAGATGGTGGTAATAATAATAATAATAATAATAATAATAATAATAAATATTATTATTATTATTATTATTATTAGAAATAAAAAATGCAAATGTCTACTTAGAATGCCTAACATGTTGGAGGACCCTTTTCCTTTGTTCTTTTGTGTGGTTCCAATGCAAACAAAAGAAATAAACATGTGAATACCAAAGCATTTGTAATTGCAACAATTGTCTGGGAGAAGTGGTGGATTATCTGACAGAAATGCAGGGGTGGCAATATTTTGGGCCATGACTACACATTAAGGAATCAAATATAAAAGAAAGAAAACAGAAGCTAAAATGTATCTGCCCTATGAGTCAGTCTTCTTCAATCTTTTTGTCTAAAATAATAGTGATATATATTCATGGGTATGAGTTGCTGTTTCCCCTGTGGGAATTATAACATGAAAAATAAACCTAACCCAATGTCTTTATTTAAAAAATATTTTTATTGAATTCCGAAAAAAAATTCAGAGCTTGTTGGGCAGGGCAAATTAATTCACGTTGTTTACAGAATAGGCTACACATCAACATGTAAATAAAAACAAACAAACAAACAAAAAGAACAATGGCGATGTTAACAGTAAGACTGTAAAATAAGACAGCCCCCCCCCCCCCCCCTTCCACCCTCACCTCTCCCACCAGTTGCTAATTAAATTAAATTGCCTTAAATTGCCATAGGCAGCGTCTTGCGCAGTGAGGATTTGTGTATTGATGTGAGGATGGAATCCTATTGATCAGATAGTGCCTGTCCCAAATCATGCTCCCAAGCCGCTTTAATGCTGTCCAGAGGTGGACATGTCAACATGGAATTTTTCCCACCCAATGTGGACTGTGCACCTCTGGGTATAGCGGGCCAAAAGAGAGAAATGTGTCATGATTAGCGTCAAGTTCTTCAGGAAAACACAGTAAAATAGAGTGCATAGTGTCTGACCTGTAAGTATTGAAACAAAGTCGTATTTCTCAGACAACTGGTCGAAATATAAAACAGTTATCTTTAAACGGGTCTTTAAGCCATCTGATGCCTTTCCTGAGCCAGTCTTGAAAGACTGAGTCGTGTCGGGAATCGCTAACCCAATCTCTAAGGAGTTTGATATACGCTCATGGTCAGAAAGTCTCTTGTTAAAAAAATTGGGACATTTAAAATGTTCAGTATGACACTCACAAGTCCAAGAAATTAACCCTATACAATGTTTCCTTGCATTACAGGTCTGACACAAAAGAACATGAGCAACAACAAAGGTGGGCTCTTTATTATTCATTTGGCACAACTCTATATTATTGGGTATTGTGTGTGGATTGATAGAAAAGTATTAGATTATTATAATAATCCACTGTATGCTGTATGTATCTGCCCTACCCAGTGCAGTTCATTTAATTGTAATTGGTGTAAGATTACTGATTGAAGACATTGTTTTTAACACAGGATCGAGATGGAATCACATTACAAATCCAAGATCAAAGACATACGGTACATTTCATTAACTGTGTGTATGTAGTGCCTCTACATACCAAAATCACAAGGAGTATGTCATGTCCTTTGATCCTGCTCATAACTGTAACAAAGTAACTGTGTTAATAATGATTGTATTTTTCTTTTTTACACTTTCTGACCACAGTTCCAAGTATGAAGCTTGCAAGGCTGAATACGCTTCCTTCAAGGAGAGGTACTGTATGTCATGTTGAACTACAACAAAATGGAATAAAAAGTTGTAATGTATCGGAGGTGGTTTGGAGACCACACCCATTTGACAAGTAGGTTGGCCCCTCACACTGACAGCTCGGCTTTAGCTTACACGTTTGTGCAGATAATGGGTGTTGAAGTGTAACATTCTAACAACATTAGCTAGTATTGTATGGCGATGACACTAGTGTGATGAGTATAACCTTGTATGATATCTGAATACATGCCTTGGCTAATACCTAGGCTTTAGCTTAGCAAGTTTATGCATATCTTCCATGTATGAGACATGGGTTTAAACCACGGTTGGACACATTAAGAAAATAGCGATACTGCATACAATGCATGAGACACTTATTCAGTACATTATGGTAACATTTGTTGGTTCTTGTTTATTGTTGTCTGTATTTCTCTTCTCTCAAGAATGGCAAGTCAAATGTCCTCTGAGATACAGAGCAGAGGAGATTTGTCTGAAGACCTCACAGACCCCTGCAGAACTTCACAACTCAGACATTACTATGACATTCTGAGACTACAACAATGGCCAAAAATCAGGGATGAATTAAGGTCAAAGGCTGAATACCGCCACATTGCAACTTGTTTAATTCAGGTAACTCAAATGATAATTTTTAACAAGATAATTAATTACCTGTATGATAGCTGAAGTAAGAGGAGACCAGTGACACACACACATATTGTACTTATTATGAGACGCTTTCTTACAAACATTCATATAGCAAAAACTAAAAAGTGAATTTGAAAAGCATCTCAGTATCCATCTTTTGGACATCAAGGCAAGGCAAGGCAAGTTTATTTGTATAGCACATTTCATACAACAGGGGCAATTCAAAGTGCTTTACATACATTAGTATATACAGCAAGAGGAGCATAGTAAGAAAGAGGAGCATAGTAAGAAAATAAAAATGACAATGAATAAAAGCAGTAAGAAGTAAATAGAATGGAAAAAAGACATTGATAGAAGTGTTTGTGTTTAATCATAACTGATGCAAAACATTAAGGTTTTTAGCTTAGATTTAAATATTTTAAGGGTTTGGGCCTGTTGATTTCTTTAGGGAGTTTGTTCCAGGAGCATGCAGCAGCGTGACTGAAAGCTGCTGCACCGTGTTTCAAAGCTAAATATTCAAGACATTGTTTGAGTTTTTCTAATAAAGTCACTAAATCATCTTGAATGTTTATATGATCTCTTGATAGAACATTTTTGAGGATGCAAGAGCTGAATTGGAGGAAAAGAAAAATATGATGAAACAATTGTTTCCACTCAGCACAGAACAGAACCCCAAAAAGGTAGGCCTTCACAATAACAATTTTGTTGGCTATTCACACTCAATTTAGCCCCTGCTGTTTCGGCATTTTGTTGTTTAAATGCTTTGAGAGGTATTCTTTTTGTATTATAGGTATCAGAGTATATGCAATTATCCATCCAACATCTTCAAATCGCAATTTTTCACAGCCAGAAAGATGATAATGTTAAGGTAATGTATTTGCTTCCAATGTATCCCAATAATACATTTTAATTGTGCATGAATATTGAATTGTTCAATATATTATTTGCCAAGACCATGACTTCTGTTTTACACGTTGTACCTCTGCTAAATACAGGTTCACCTCCGGAAATACCAGCATGAAACCTATCACGACCAGGACACTTATGGTCATCTAGCTGCTGAGTGCTTCTGGTTGGGTAGTTTGATGGCTCTGAACAACCCACCTCTACAACCTGACTGGAAGAACTGGGATAAGAAACAATGTTTTCCACCAAACGTGACTGAGGCTAAGGTGGAGACTGAGCCAATGGAGCAACAAGATGTTGCATTTGAGTAAAAAATGAGTAAAAAATGGAGATGACATAATTAATCATCCCTTGTGAAGAGCAGCATTACGTAAAAACAATTATTAAATCATAGTGATTCATTCAATTATGCCAATAATCAATGTCAAAAGTAGTCAAGGGTTGTTATAGTACATAAAGGGGCCCATTCACAGTGGAGATACAGTAAATGGAATTTAGTTAAACACTGTGCACCTCTCCTGTTCATTGGTAAATGTTTTTTAGACTTAAATGTTAAGTGTGAGTTGTGTGTGTAGGGTGGGGTTTGCCTGAAATAGTGGTGTGTCCGAAGATGCTTGGAACAGTGACTTAGTTCAGTTTTGGCTATGTCGTCACTGCTTGTGGTCACTGCTTGCGATCCTGCCTTGTGGTGTTGTCTTGCGCAGTCTAGTGGTATGTTGAAAAAAAGTACAATATAGCTGCAGCTACAGTATAGATAACTTCTTTATCTTGTCTTTTGTAATAATGAGAATGGGTCAACTCCAAATCAGGCACAACATGTATGATTAAGGCTGATCTTATCCAGGGACTATGGGTGTATATACGTTTCTCTGACACATTTACATTGATGTGAAAACGTTTTTTATTTTTTATGTGCACTGTCCCACTGACTCACTGTCAATTTACGTGTTAAACAAATACATTAATCCAGCTGCTTAGAGCTAGCATAACGTTTGAAAGGTAAATTTGATTAATTTAGACATGTGAACATGATGTGTTAATGTGATGTGTTAATTTGTGTCCTTTTTAAATCTGTCTTGTTTTCACAGAGGGAAATACATCATTATTGGAATGTTCCCTTACAGTGCAGTATACAGTATACTGTATGTCTATTCTTTGTAAAATATCAACAAATAAAGTATCTGAGACTCTGAAGAGGATCATTGTTTTTTAATCTAAAGATGCATAACTCATATAGCATGTAATGGGGCGGCTGTGGTGCAGGAGGTAGAGCCGGCGTCTAATGATCGCAAGGTCGGCAGATCGGCGGTTCAAGCCCCGGCTGGCCACATGTCGAGGTGTCCTTGGGCAAGACACTGAACCCCAAATTGCTCCCAATGAGCGGCCCAGCGCCTTGCATGGTAGCTTGTCGCCATTAGTGTGTGAATGTGTGTGTGAATGTGTGAATGAGAGGCCGTTGTAAAGCGCTTTGGAATAAGATGCTATATAAGTCAGTCCATAGTTGAACCTGGCCAGATATTATCCTATCCAAGTCTGATGGACTGTGAATGGGTGAATGAAAGGCCGTTGTAAAGCGCTTTGGATAAAGGCGCTATATAAGTCAGTCCATTTATGTAATTTGTCTTTTACTCTAGTAGTTTAGGAGTAACCAAATCCCCCCAAAAATATCCTCTTACACATACAATGAGTGTATGTGGATTATTTGCCTCAGTTGCGGGGGTGGCTGTGGTGCAGGAGGTAGAGCCAGCGTCTAATGATCGCGAGGTCGGCTGATTGACGGTTCGAGCCCCGACTGGCCACATCTCGAAGTGTCCTTGGGCAAGACACTGAACCCCAAATTGCTCCCAATGAGAGGGCCAGCGCCTTGCATGGTAGCTTGTCGCCATTAGTGTGTGAATGTGTGTGTGAATGGGTGAATGAGAGGCCGTTGTAAAGCGCTTTGGAATGAGATGCTATATAAGTCAGTCCATAGTTGAACCTGGCCAGATATTATCCTATCCAAGTCTGATGGACTGCATAGAGTCCAAGACGTTGTCCTGTCGGTTATCAAAATAAAAAGACAGTTTCAAATAAAATCCTTCTTTCACTCACTCTAATGGTTCGTCGGGTGGTTCTCCCCTTTGTCGGGCATCAAGCCTGTCAAATGTCCTCTTGCAAAGTATTTACATTTTTCCATAGTTTTCAGCAACGGGAATTAGTGAGCTAACTTTGTCCAAATCCCACATTGGAGATAACGTTAGCTTGCAAACTCCCGTAGCTCCCTTAGAAAGTGTTTATTTTTTACTTTGAAGATTCATTTTGCAATATTGATGCCTGAGAGGACAATCACCTCACAAACCAGCAGCATGAGTGAAAGAAGGACTTTATTACAAACGGTGTCTTGGCATGGTCGTGGTCTTGGTCTTGGTCTTGGAATGGTCATGGTCATGGAATGGTCATGGTCATGGTCATGGTCATGGTCATTTTTGATTTACAGTTTTTCCCAATTGCTAAAACACAAAAGCCAATTCTCTAAACCAAATGACCAGTTCTCTAAACACATTTAATAAAACTAGCCCCCATTTGCCAAAACCATAAACACATTTCACATGAAGACACAATTCACAAAACACAATCCTCCTTTCCTCATAAATCTAAACACATTTTGTCTTGCTAAAACACAAGTTGCAAAAAACTCTGCTCAAATTCTCAAATTAAAGCTCATGTGATGCAAAATGCTTGCCACAGTCAGCAAAATTTGAACACAATGAACACAACTGGCTTCATTCATTAAACATAACAACTCAACATGTAAGACACTTGTTGCAAATGATTGTGGTGTGTGTGTGTGTGTGTGTGTGTGTGTGTGATATAGTTCCATAAATACATAAAAAAAACATCACACCCTGAACATTGTTTTCAGTGAGTATTGTTGTGTGTAATGGATCCTCTGTAGTGTTTGCATTGAGTTGTGATACAGTACAGTAGTGTACATGTTACGGTACATGTGGGAATACAGTACATGTGGGAAAACTAGGGTTACGGTTAGGTGCTAGGGTGCTAGGGTTAAGGTTAGGGTTAGGATTAGGGGTAGGGTTAGGGTTAAGGTTAGGGTTAGGGTTAGACATGCCAGCATGTACCAAGTCACCCTAGCACCTAACCCTAACCCTAGTTTTCCCACATGTACCGTATTCCCACATGTACCGTAACATACATACTGTATTTTCTGTAGATTTACATACGGTACTGTTCATATGAAACACACAAATCTATGAATGCCCAATACTCTACATTGATATATTCTGAGAACAGATACTGTAAGGTTTCTAAAAATGTGCTTTGGCAGTTGTGAAAAAAATGAACATTCTCACACACTGAACATTGTGTTTTCAGTTGTTTTGTTGTAGTCTGTAATGATGCGTATAGTGTTTACATTTTTGCAGGCTTTGAGCAGCTGTTTTGGTGTGAAAGTTTGAGTTTTGAAGAGAGAAGGTGTGTTTTTTTTTATGTAGCTTTAGAAAAGTGTGTTGTGTTTAGAGTTTTGGGAAAATGGAGGAAAGTTTTGTGAAATGTGTTTTAGCAATTGAGAAAAACTGTAATACATGGCGGTCTCTGACTCCATGCTGTTTGCACATATCCCTGGTCACTGTGAACACTCAATTACCCTTTTCACTACTACTACTACTAATAATAATAACTTTGATTTCTATAGCGCCTTTCAAAAACCCAAGGACACTTTACAATTCTAAAGGGGAATGGTCAGACAGACAAAACATGGTCAGACAGACAAAACAGAAACAGTGACTAGGGGCCAAAGACCTTGGTGAACAGATGGGTTTTAACACTAGGAAAGCCGTGAGGTGTCATCGGGCACCAGTGAGTACAAAAAAAAGTCTACCTTTGCACTTGATCAAATGTCAGGACCCTCCTTTCATGACGTTTCCTAGATATGTGCGTTCTACCACCCAGAATCTTTACATTTTCAAAATCGAGTTAGTATAAAGCGATTTTGCAGTATTTCTGTGTGTGCCTGTTTTTTTGCCTTGAGATTCGGCTGCCATCTTTTTCTCCAAGGCTGCAATTCTCTTTTATATCAGCAGAGGTAGCAAGGGGGCACACACTGTGCTCAACCTTCAGGCTTCAGTGCTGAATTAGATACAGTGGATAAGACTGATATTTGTAACATAATGTGTTTATATATAGGCTATATATAGCAATAGTGATACATAAGATATGTATATGTACAGACAGTTATGAAAATGATAAACTGTACAGTATGTCTCCCAATCCCTTCAGATTTGTTGGAGCTGAGTTTTTTGGGGGGGGGTTACCCAAGTTCCATGCAATAGTGATAAGATATTATGATATGTGTAGCCTATGTACAGTTATGAATGATACACAGTGGTGTAGTCTAGTTTTTTCTAGTGGGTATACTGTGATTTTGCCCTCCCAGTCAGAGCGACACCTGTCCCGTAGCGACACCCCATAAGCACCACCACACTCACTTATGCATACAGTATGCATCTACACCGGTGTTTGCTGCCTGGGGGTGGGGGGGGGGGGGGGGCATGGACTGTACTTGTACATCAAGCTGCCTCACGCTACAGAAACAGGAGATAGGCTCCTGCCCCTTAAGGGCCGTTAGGCTCGAGAACCATCGGTTCTCAAGGCTACTTATGTGGTCTTGACTACATGTCCACTTTCTCACCTGGTTCTTGCTGTCTCTCTGGTGTGCCGACACCATCCTGCTCTCTCTCATTCTCTCCCTCTCTATCCTCCTCTCTACCTCTTTTGCTGTCAACCAAAAGGCAAATATAACAACCAGAGTATTTATCATTTAATAAGAGGTATACATTGAATTCATATCAAATCATAACATCATTCTAATTGAATATTGGGTTGCTGTGGGCAATGCAGTCAGATACTGTCTTTACTTACTCTCTCACCTGTAAGAAAATCGTATGTCCAACTACAAAAAACAGACATTTCCAATGAGTGAGGGTTTGTTCCAATGCTTCAATCCACTGTCCATGTACTGTAAATATACCATTATGGTATTACCATAAAGCCCAATTCTAGCAGAATAAGAAAGATTGTATATCTACTTTAAGTAAAATAATAAAGTGCATCCAGTTAGCTCTTTAGCTGGCATGTGTGCAGCAGACTAGCTCATCTAATCACCTCTGAGCACGCTAGCTAGCTTGCTAGTTCTTTGACACTATTATTCACATCATGAAACTATAATCAGACACTTTCTAGTCACAATAATAACGACAAATTTTAACCAACTTTCTCTGTCAGAACACAGTAATTATATTTGCTAACGTTTCAACTTGCTTACTTTCTTCTGCAGAGCTTTCACCCTGCAAAAACTCTCTCGGTCAAAACAAAACAAAACAAAACCAAAACCATTCTCCAGCGCGGCACGAAGCTGTGTGTGGAGGTCTGGCCCGCCCACCCCAAGGCAACTGTAGGGGAATTACTGAGAGCATTCTGAACGACTGGTTATGCAATAACAAACACAGAGCTGCCAAGTCTCACGCAATCGCCTTGAGACTCACGCATTTCAACCAGTTCTCACGCTCTCACGCCACATCTCTATTTCTCACGGCGAGAAATAACAATTGTTTTATGGGACTTTTATTTTTGAAATTCCTTGAAAGAAAGCTACCGGACATGAGTTTCGTGGCATCTTTCTGCACGCGCGTTAACTTGAGTCTGCAATCGAAGCGGCAGGCGAGCGCTGATGGAAGAACCTGTGCACGCGAGCTGCAAGAACGTAGCAAGCAGTGTTGCCAGTGTTACACCCACCATATAGGTCCCTAGCATAAGAATGACAGTTGAGAATGTACTTTAAATAGAAAATAGTTTTATTACATTAGTTCACAATCCAGGCCCACATTGACCTCTCTCCAAAGAACCTCAGTTATTGTTACCAGGGCAGGTGTTATATTCACTGCACACCATAGGCTACACACTGTAGAAAAGGGTTGTTCACTGCAATCATCTATAAATATAGCACACTCAAACCTGCCCTGATGGTCGAACTGGGATTAACCCGGTGAAGTGGCAATGGTGGGGGAAAAGCGGATATAAACAAACAAACAAACAAACAAACAAAAAGAAAAACTAGTCCGCCCCGCTAACGGCACACTTGCCCAGGCGGACTAGATAAGAACATAAACTTTAACCAAACAAAACGTCTCACGGCAAGAGCAGCTGGCCGCACTGATGCTCTGGAGGAAACACAAATGAACAATTTTAAAACACTATTACCGACATATTAAAATACATAATGATTCAATTTACATGACGAATACATTAAAATACCTGGTACGTCGATGGCAGCGTCCTACCAGCGACTACCAGCCGCCTTCAACCCAGCAGGGAAGTAGGTGACCTGTAATACATCACACCATCAATATTACATACAATCAAAGAAATTATATAAAACGCTACGCACAGAAAATAGCCATAGGCTGCGGCCTACCTCTTGATCTCTGCCTGTCAGCATGGAGTAAGGTGTGCAACTACCTTACCTCCGACCTGATCACACGGCTGCGCTCTGGCGTTCCCCCTAAGGTGGGCCCTAAGTGCTTTCCTTTGGGCACCTCCCCTTTTCCTATTGGCGCCACCCGCCACACCAGATTGGGCTACTTTTGGTCAC
Source organism: Nansenia antarctica (assembly GCF_963989245.1). Lineage (NCBI taxonomy): Eukaryota > Metazoa > Chordata > Actinopteri > Argentiniformes > Microstomatidae > Nansenia > Nansenia antarctica. Next base: position 54,433,764 of record NC_137675.1, read on the forward strand.
ACTGGACGGGTGGATTCGGCAGCTTTTAGACCGGTTGGGCTGGACATTGTCAATTCCGTCTGGCAACCGTGGTAGCAAAATATGTGCATACATTACAACATCGTATCTGGTAGCCTACTGGACTGGGTTGCACCAATATGGCCTAAGTCATTACTAAATGCAGGCATTTAGTAGTTACTAAACCCCTAGTTGTTACTAGTTAGTTTCAAACTAGTTGTTTACTAATTTCGGTTGCACCACGCCAATCTTTTGCCAATCTTAGCTACTCAGTTTTGGTAACTGTTTTTTGTTTCTCTACTGTAACATAACCAGGTACATTAATAATAAGAAGAATAATTAATCATTACAATTTACAATACAAATACAACAATTGTGGGTCCCTCCCAAAAAATATGGGCGCGCCGTGCACGCACAAAATCACCCACCAAGCCCTCATTCGGACCCAGGAAAAACCCTGGTATGTACTGTATAACATGATAGCCATCTATGAGCAATGCACTGTATATAAGATGATGACCACGGGTCTTCCTGCTGCTGACCAAGGGGCTGAGTCCTGTTGATGGGGCCCATTTTTCTTTTAGAGTCTGTAGGCTACTGTATTTGTTTATTAAGATTTCATAAATATGATATATATATTTTTTTATGATATATTTTTTTTTCTTGTTTTATACAATTTTATTATTTATTATTTATTATTTTCATTTCTTGTGCTGGTTTATTATGAACAACATGTAAAATTGCAGGAAACTAGCACAATTAATTGGGTGGGAGAGAGGGGCCGCCGCTGCCAAAACGTGCACAGTTTTTGTTACATATAGGCATATGTTAGTAGCCTGTGTTACAGGGACACCTAGGGGTGACCTGATAATGTTGCATGTAAGACCCGGATGTTGTATGTGGGCGTGCGCGGGAGGAACCGCAGTTTAATAAAAGTCATACTGAAACATGGAGTCAGAAGCGGGATCTAAGTAAAAATAAAAATAAAATAAAGACGCTTAGAAGAAATGAAACGCCATGGCAAGCAACAGCATCCCCGCGCCCGATGGTATGCGCATGACTGGTGATCTGGCGAAAAACTGGGAAGTTTTCCGTGCAGAGTTTGAGGACTTTTTGCTCGCTACTGGACTGAGTGAGAAGTCGAAGCTGATCAAGGCAGCCACGCTGAGACGGCTGATGGGAAGTGAGTGCCGTCATGTGTACACACATAGCCTCACGTTGACGGAGGATGAACAGAAGGACCCAAAAGCGATTATGGACGCTTTGGGGGTTTACTTCAAACCGGCGAGAAACGTCATTTATGAGAGGTACATGTTTGGAAGCTGCAAACAAGAGGCTGATGAGCCAATAGACAGTTTCCTGACAAAGCTTAAGGAGAGAGCATCGTCATGCGAATACCGTGCGCTGAAGGACGAGCTGGTTCGTGACAGGCTCGTGCTGGGTGTTGCGAGTGAGGGCACCAGGAGGCGTCTGCTACGCGAACGTGAGTTGACGTTACACACAGCGACTGAAATCTGTAGGCTCGCTGAGCTAACCGAGAGACACATGAGAGTGATGGCCCCGCTAGCACAGACGGACAATGTGAATGCCGCGGACAGGCAGAGTGAGAGGCGCGCACATCAAAGGAAAACAGCGCCAGCGGAGAGAGAGCCACAGTGGAGCTGCAAATACTGTGGAGGCAGCCACAAACGGGGCAGGGAGCAGTGCCCAGCCTACGGTAAGACATGCCGGATATGTGGCATAGCAAATCACTTTGCCAAGGTATGCCAGGCTGGCAGCAAGGCTGACAAAATAAAAAAAGTGAATGTGCTTGAAAATGATGAGCAAAGAGAAGATGACTCAGACTTCAACACGATCCTCCCACACATCCTGGAGCACCAGCTATCCCTGGTGCAGGTGCCGGACTCCACCTGCAGGTGGATCACGGACTTCCTGACTGACAGGTCTCAGCGGGTGAAGCTGGGGAAGAGCATTTCCAGCTCCAGGTCCACCAGCACGGGCTCCCCGCAGGGCTGCGTCCTGTCTCCAGCACTATTCTCCCTATACACCAACAGCTGTGTCTCCCGCCACCCCTCGGTCAAGCTCCTGAAGTTTGCAGACGACACCACCCTGGTGGGCCTCATCTCCAGGGGGGACGAATCTGCCTACAGGGGTGAGATCGAGGGGCTGCAGAGCTGGTGCAGTTTTAACAATCTGGAGCTCAATGCTCTAAAAACAGTGGAGATGGTGGTGGACTTCCGTAGGAAAGCAGCCCTGCCCCCTCCCATCACGCTGGGAGGTACCCCGGTGGCCTCCGTGGAGTCACGCTTTCTAGGCATGACCATCTCCCGGGACCTCAAGTGGGAGCGGAACACCGAGGCCCTCACGAAGAAGGCCCAGAAGAGGATGTTCTTCCTCCGGCAGCTGAGGAAATTCAGGATGCCGAGGTCCATGATGGTCCAGTTTTACACGGCCATCATAGAGTCCATCCTCACCCACTCCATCATCACCTGGTTCCCTGCTGCAACGACCAAGGACAAGGCCAAGTTGCAGCGGGTAATACGCTCAGCAGAGAGGGTGATCGGCTGTCCCTTGCCCTCCCTCAACTCCCTGCATGACACCAGGGCTCTGAGGAGGGCAAGGAAGATCATGGCAGACCCCTTCCACCCCAGCCACGGCCTCCTCACCCTGCTTCCCTCTGGAAGAAGGTTGCGGCTGCCTAAGGCATTAAAGGCCCGCCCACAGGCTCAGCTTCTTCCCCTCAGCCGCCAGGCTGCTAAATGACTCTGGCTTCCCCCTCCCCCCGCCTCCAAGTCTGCCCTGGACTGAACATGCACTGGACCTTGAATAACTCTGCACTGCACTTTATATACAGCACTATTCATGCACTGTCCTGTGTTGTCCTGTTTTTGCCTGTCTTTGCATTTGTATTTGTACTTGTTTTGTTCATGTATATGTGAAAAAAGCATAAATGCACCCTCTGTAAATGCCTAAGCAAATTCCTACATGTGTCAAGCATAATGGCAATAAACGTTATCTGAATCTGAATCTGAATACTGATGATAGACTGTTTCTAGTAACTGAATGTGTCAATACTGCAAAGGCCCAGCAGGGGCGCAAGTGGTTTGTGAATCTATGCCTGAATGAGAAAAGGCAACAGTGTCAGCTGGATACAGGCTCCACCTGCAATGTCATGGGCCGCAAGATTAAAGAGAAGCTGTCACCCAGAGCGGCGCTAGGCCCGAGCGCAGCCAAGTTAAAGTTATACTCTGGGGAAATCATGCCATCACTGGGGAAATTCCACACTGAATGTGTCATCCGGGGAGAAAAGCACAACCTCACATTTGAAATAGTCGACACAGAGCAAAAGCCTCTTCTCGGGGGGGGGCACATGCGAACGTCTGGGCCTCGTATCCTTCACCGTTCCAGATGAACTCCACACAGTTGATGCAAGCCAATCTGTGCCCCTCACCAAAGATCAGCTGCTGAAAGACTATCATGACGTCTTCAATGACCCAATCGAGTCAGTCCCGGGCGAGATACACTTCGAGCTGGATCCTGATGTGACGCCGGTGCAGTGCGCGCCGAGGAATGTTCCAGTGGCTCTGAAGGCGAGAGTCAAGGAGGAACTTGACAGACATGTCAAGGTCGGCAACATTTTGCCGGTGACTGAGCCGACAGCATGGATAAGTAACATGGTGACTGTCGCAAAGCCAGAGAAAATAAGAATCTGTATCGATCCAAAGCCTCTCAACCGAGCGCTGCTGAGGTCTCACTTACCATATGCCTACGCTGGAAGATGTGTTGTACAAGTTGCCCAAGGCTCGCCTCTTCACGTTGGCAGACGCTCGTGTTGCCTTTTTACAGTGCAAGCTTGACGACGCGAGCAGCCGTCTGACGACCTTCTGGACACCGTGGGGTCGGATGAGATGGCTCAAGCTCCCTTTCGGAGTCTCAGTAGCGCCTGAGATCTACCAGCGCAAGCAACACGAGCTGCTATCGGGCCTGGCCGGCATCGAACCGATCGCGGATGACATCCGGTGGTCGCGTGTGGCGATACGGATGCCGAGGCCGAACTGGACCATGACAGAAACTTGAGTGCTCTCATGGAACGATGCAGAGCAGTGGGACTCAGGCTGAGTGAACGCAAGCTACAGTTCAAGCTCAAAGCCGTACACTTCCACGGCCACATTCTGTCCTCGGAGGGACTGAAAATCGACCCAGAGAAGACACGGGCCGTGCTGGAAATGCCGACACCCACCGACGTGAAAGCAGTGCAGCGCTTTATTGGGTTCGTGACGTACCTTGCAAAGTTTCTGCCAAAGCTCTCGGAGGTCTGTGAGCCGCTCCGCAGGCTCTTGGATAAGGACGTCATGTGGCACTGGTTGCCCAAACACGAAGATGCAGTGTGCGGAGTGAAGCGTATGGTCACCTGCACGCCCGTCCTCAAGTACTATGATATCACAAAGCCTGTCACGGTCCAGAGCGACGCCAGCATGACCGGGCTGGGGGGCTGTTTGTTACAAGGGGGACAGCCGGTGGCTTTTGCATCGAGGGCACTAACGCCGACAGAGCAACACTACGCTCAGATTGAGAAGGAGTGTTTGAGCATAGTCTTTGCCTGCCAGAGATTCCACCAGTACCTGTATGGCAGGAATCACTGCAGAAACAGACCACAAGCCGCTTATCACAATATTCAAGAAGCCCCTCCTGAGCGCACCGAAAAGTCTCCAAGGCATGTTGCTGCAGCTGCAAAGCTACAATCTGGATGTTGTGTACAAGCCGGGCCCCGAGATGTATGTCAGCGACACTCTGAGCAGGGCCACGCCCCCGTGCCGTGGGTCTGACACCCCGTACGTGCAGCATGCTGTGTGCACCGTGAACAGCACCCAGGCCGGGTATTCACAGCTGGACCAGGCGCAGCACCTGGACGTTACGGCTTTCAGATTCCACCAGATTGTGCAGCACACAGAGACGGATGATGTGCTTCAGGAGCTGGCATCTGTGATCCTCAGTGGCTGGCCAGACTTTAAAGAGGACACTCCGCTGGCAGTGCGGGAATACTGGCCCTTCAGAGACGAGCTGAATGTTCAAGACGGAGCGTTGTACAGGGGACAGTGCGTCTACATACCAAAAGCCATGAGATCTGAGCTGCTCAAACGCATACACGCTAGCCACATTGGTGGGGAGGCGTGTTACAGACGGGCCAGGGATACGCTCTTCTGGCCGAACATGAGAGCGGAGATAAAGGACTTTGTGGCGAACTGCTCCGCATGCAATGAGTACGCACGGGTCCAGCAGAAGGAACCGATGATGTCGCATGACATACCGGTGCGCCCGTGGCAGGCAGTGAGTATGGACGTCTACTCATATGCGGGCAAGGACTTTCTCGTCATTGTGGACCAGTATTCGGATTTCTGGGAAATCGACCAGCTGCCAGATCTGTCTGCTGACACGCTCATCACGCGCTGCAAAGCTCAGTTTGCACGTTATGGGCAGTCAGAGAGGGTGGTCTCGGACAACGGCCCACAGTTTGCATGCGAACGGTTCAGGAAGTTTGCAGCGAGCTGGGGGTTTGCCCATGTCACATCCTCACCCCGACATCCTCGATCCAACGGCAAGGCTGAGTCGGCCGTTAAGATTGTCAAGTCACTCTGCAAGCGGGCGAAATTGGATGGCACGGATGCGTGGATGGCCATCCTTCACTGGCGCAACACACCCACAGAGGGGTTGGACAGCAGCCCGGCCCAGCGCTTAATGGCACGCAGGCTCAAAACTTCACTGCCCGTCGCGGACAGCCTGCTTCTACCACGTGTGGTGGACGGAGTGGCAGAGAAGCTGCGGTGGAAACGGCGGGTCGCCAAGTCATTCTATGACACGTCTGCCAGAGACCTTCCAGAGCTGGATGTTGGAGATCACATTAGGATGAGGCCTCTGCCAGGTGATCCCACAGGGCGGTGGCAGCGAGGCCAGTGCCTCCAGAGAGTCGCTCCCCGCTCGTTCGTGGTGGATGTGGACGGCACACTGTACAGACGCAACCGAGTGGATCTGCGTGTTGCAGAGCGCTCAGCTCAAGCGCAACAGACAGACATTCTACGGCCTGAGCGGAGCAGTCCTGACCAGACCCAGGTCGCTGGGAGACAGGCGGCGAGGTACATCCTCGTACACCAAGGGCACCGGCAACGCCGGGGGGTCCTGCCACGGCAGGCCAGGGTGTCTACTCACGGAGTGGTCGCCTGTCACGGCCGCCATAACGACTGGACTTATGACTTTGAAAAAAAAAAAAAAAAAAAGGAAGGGGTGAGTAAAGGGACAGCTCTTCTCAGACTGTTTTGACTTTGCCTCAGACGGCTGTACTGGACTGTTGTTCTTTGTTCAGAAAAAAAAAAAAGAAAAAAAAAAGGGAAATAATGCAATGTTGTAATGCTATTGTTAATGTTTGGGATTGTTATTGTCAATGGAATTGCAGACGGAGATGCAAGCATGTCATTTGCAAACAGCTAAAGGAAAGGAGATGTTACATATAGGCATATGTGTGGTGGCCTGGGAAAACCCGTCGGATGTCGCTGGCGTTCGTTTGTGGCAAAGAGCAAAAATAGATGGAAATGTCCTATTTCGGCGATTTTGATATTATGTGGTATTCTAGTACTTTGAACTCCATACTACATTATGGTGAATAAACATTTTAAGAAAACAAAAGAGAAAGTACTTATTTTTATGTTTTTGTGGTGGGTAGTTTGCTAGCGAAACAACGTCACGTTGAACGTGTCTCATTCTCAGTTAAGCAACGCACGCACACATGAGCGAAAGGAGAGACGATACTTCCACCCAGGGCTGGACTTAGGGGGGTGGGGGCCCCTGGGCTTGAGTCATTGTTCGGGCCCCTACCTACACTAAAAATGATAAGCTACAACTACACCAACCAGAACCTATGACCAGAAACACACGTATCCCAATGGAGTATGTTATTGGCATAAAGCACATGAAGAAAAAGCAAGTGTTAGGCCTGAACCAAGCGGTCAAATGTGGCAGAACCCCAGAACAGACGGACACAGAGACAAGGGTGACAATAATAAAAATGGTATTTAATAAAGACAGACAAAATAACAAACCTACACTAACAGGGCCTACGTGGGGGGAGTGTGTGGGTGCCTGAGACGAAATGTAAGTGAGGTGTGTATTGGACAGCTACAGTATGTGTCTGGGCGCGAGTGTCTGAACTCATGAAGCATCTACGACTGGTTTGAAAAACCCAGTACGTTTTGGAGTTTTTCTCAGTGTCTCCCTTTCGCGTTCCACTTTTTAATTTTTCATTTTTCTTTTTTGCGCTCCACTCTCGTAATTCCTCCTGTCCGCCATGATCATGACATTGACAATCGCTCCACCAAAGATGATGCCCCTGCCCTGCGCGTGACGCGTCGATGTAAACCTCTCCATTGGCCTAAATATACAGTATAATTAAACAAATTAAAACAAGTCATTCATCAGAGCGTCCAGTAGGAATAGTGATAGGGGCTGTATTTCCATGCCCGCGGGGGGAGGGGGGGGGCTGTATTTCCGTGCCCTGCGCTGCGACAAAACAATTTTTTCCAATTTGAACGTAATTTATGAATTCAAAATCAAAGAGCAAATATTTATTCATACATTTGGATTTATTTTGGGGCCCCTTGTAGCCCGGGGCCCCTGGGCTCAAGCCCAGGGTAGCCCATGCATAAGTCCGGCCCTGCTTCCACCTGTGTTATTGCCAGTTTACTGATGCTCACAATAAGCATAAAGTAATACAATCTTAACTAGAAGACACACAAATGGATCTGTCCCTCGCATACCGACGAGGCGAGCAGACTAACACCGCATCACAAGCAGACAAACCAGACCGGCCGATCTGCATAGGCTCCTCCCCCGACCCGGAGGAGAAAGGAGTCGGGGGCAGCATGGGGGCAGCATTTCTCACCTTTCACTTTTTTTGACATGATACATTAAAATGCTCATAACTTTTTAAAATAAAGGGCTATCTCAGTCATTCAACCAGTTATGAATAGCTGAGAACTTCTAATTTATGGAAATATAAAAAATGAAAATGTCAAAATGCCACCATGTGAAGGGTTTTCCCAGGCCACCACACATATGTTAGTAGCCTGTGTTACAGGGACACCTAGGGGTGACCTGATAACCTCTGTGGTGGGGACCGGGCTGGACAGCCTAGAGGTGGTGGCAGAACAGAGGATGGGGAAAAAACTGGCGGCCATGCTGGCCAATCCCTCCCACCCGATGTACTGCGAGCTGGCGGGGATGAGGAGCAAGTTCAGCCACATATTTGTTCTCCCCCGTCAAAGTACAAAAAGATTTGGACAGTCCTTTATTCCAGCTGCACTCCGACTCTACAACCAGGCCCTGCAGGGTGGGGGAGACCTGGAGCTGAGAGGCCGTTAAGACTGCTACTTGGACTATACATGCACTTGAGCACTTTATCTTGCACTGTTTACTTATTGAGCCTGCACTGTTTTATTTATTTATTTATTGAATGTTTTCTGTCTGCCCTACTAAGCTGTTTGACAACAAAATGTCCCCATTGGGGACAATAAAGGTTTTCATCATCATCATAATGTTGCATGTAAGACCCGGATGTTGTATGTGGGCGTGCGCGGGAGGAACCGCAGTTTAATAAAAGTCATACTGAAACAGTTTTGGGTCGCTCCACCGCCAAAAAATCTCACTCCAAACTTTTGGTGAAACTTGGCAGCCCTGCAGATTCACCCAAGATGGCCGCCAGCCAAACAACACAAGCAGACTCACCTAAGATGGCCGCCAGCCTTACAACACAACCAGACTCACCTAAGATGGCCGCCAGCCTTACAACACAACCAGACTCACCTAAGATGGCCGCCAGCCTTACAACACAACCAGACTCACCTAAGATGGCCACCAGCCTTACAACACAACCAGACTCACCTAAGATGGCCGCCAGCCTTACAACACAACCAGACTCACCTAAGATGGCCGCCAGCCTTACAACACAACCAGACTCACCTAAGATGGCCGCCAGCCTTACAAACACTCTCCAAGTATATCCAGCTGCGGACATCACGCCTATCACCCGGACGCTTGATGGACCATATTTGGTTGGAGTGGTTGGAGCGCGTCATCATACCGCGCCTGCATATTTGCATATTGCGCCTGCATATTTGCATAGACTACGTCATCGCCTTACGACGGTATGTTTTTTTCAAATCATTTATGCAAGAAATGTTTGTACTAAGGATAGTTGATTGTTGAAGTGACTGGATGAAAAGGTAATGTTGTGGCTCATATGCCTTGTTGTGATTTTAATAGATAGCTGGAACTCAGCCATATGTTTTACGTACCATTTGTGACTGCTCCTGGTGTTTCTGGACACCTCTCGGAAATGAGAAAGACGTCAAATTCGTCTTTAACGTTTTTTTTTTCGTTTTTTTCCCCCGTTTTTTTAGCTAACATTCAACTCGAAGATGTGAAGTACCCACTCGTTATTTTTCCGAACAGTTTTACGTTCATTAAATAAGTGTAATCTATAACACAATGACTTCGTTTCTTGTTGTTTGATGGGGATTCATTATCTTTGATGGGGATTTTCTGTGCTTGATGGGGATTTTCTGTGCATTTTCTAGCATTGACTAATTTTAGATGCACTTGAATTCTACAGGGAAAGGAGGTTTTCATTGCTGACCTTCATGTAACCGCAAACGTGGGTCCAGCCCCACAACTGTGATCCCATGAGCCATTTCCCAGTAAGTCAAATGATTGAGCCGGTATTTGAATAAGATAAACAGCTATGTATGTACAGTTATGAATGATACACTGCACAGTATGTACCTATCAAGTTGTGTGGTACATGCATAGCTCCCGCAGCAAAGTAATTGCAGTAGCCTACGTTTGATGATAAAGGTCTGATAAAGATCTGATAAAGGTCTGATAAAGGTCTGATAAAGATCTGATAAAGGTCTGATAAAGATCTGATAAATATCTGATAAAGGTCTGATAAAGATCTGATAAGGGTCTGATAAAGATCTGATAAAGATCTGATAAGGGTCTGATAAAGATCTGATAAGGGTCTGATAAAGATCTGATAAAGATCTGATAAGGGTCTGATAAAGGTCTGATAAAGATCTGATAAAGGACTGATAAAGATCTGATAAGGGTCTGATAAAGATCTGATAAGGGTCTGATAAAGGTCTGATAAAGATCTGATAAAAATCTGATAAGGGTCTGATAAAGATCTGATAAAGGTCTGATAAAGATCTGATAAGGGTCTGATAAAGATCTGATAAGGGTCTGATAAAGATCTGATAAAGATCTGATAAAGGAGATATGTGAAGTCCTTACATTTTCTAAATCACATCAGGATAAGCTAGTATGAAGCTATTTTGCCGTTTTTCTGTGTAGGAAGAAAGCAAACTTCTGGTATCTGGTTTTCCTCAATAAGCATTTACGGCCTGTGTGTGTGTCAGTGTGTGTGACACGGAGTGGGTAAAATGCTTTTTTTTCACACACGCAAACATCTCGTCTCAAATGATTTTCTTTTAGACTATCCTAGCTGCTCCGTAAGCCCTGCTCATTGTGTTTAAATTCTTTCAATCGCTTTTTTCACTGTAAAGTCAGTGAGGAGCTTCCATAGGTAAGCTAGTTCACATTTCTTCGTTCACGTTTGATTTTAATACGATTTATTATTATAATATAATTAGTCAGCTAACTACCTAGCTTGCTAGCTATCCCAAGGTGATTAGCAGCATTCATGTTTCCTCTCACAGCCCTGTGAGCAGCCCCGTCACATGACCTCATAGCTGTGTGTTGATCACATACGCAAACACAATCACATGTGTGCTGTTTGTCTTCGCAGACAAATCCTGTCTTGGAGGGGATGCGGGCGTCTCTGGTACGCCAGTGACACAGACACACAGAGAATCTTGTCACTTAACAGTAACGCTTAAGTAGGTATGCAGTATGTAGTTAGTATGTAGTAGGTATGTAGTATGTAGTAGGTATGTAGTAGGTATATAGTATGTAGTAGGTATGTAGTATGTAGTAGGTATGCAGTATGTAGTAGGTATGTAGTATGTAGTATGTATGTAGTATGTAGTAGGTATGTAGTAGGTATGTAGTATGTAGTAGGTATGTAGTATGTAGTAGGTATGCAGTATGTAGTATGTAGTAGGTATGTAGTATGTAGTAGGTATGTAGTATGTAGTATGTAGTATGTATTAGGTATGTAGTATGTAGTATGTAGTAGGTATGTAGTATGTAGTATGCAGTATGTAGTAGGTATGTAGTATGTAGTAGTATGTAGTAGGTATGCAGTATGTAGTATGTAGTAGGTATGTAGTATGTAGTAGGTATGTAGTATGTAGTAGGTATGTAGTATGTAGTAGGTATGCAGTATGTAGTATGTAGTAGGTATGCAGTATGTAGTAGGTATGTAGTATGTAGTAGGTATGTAGTATGTAGTAGGTATGTAGTATGTAGTATGTATGTAGTATGTAGTAGGTATGCAGTATGTAGTAGGTATGTAGTAGGTATGTAGTAGGTATGTAGTATGTAGTAGGTATGTAGTATGTATGCATTATGTAGTAGGTATGTAGTAGGTATGTAGTATGTAGTATGTATGTAGTATGTAGTAGGTATGCAGTATGTAGTAGGTATGTAGTATGTAGTAGGTATGTAGTATGTAGTAGGTATGTAGTATGTAGTAGGTATGCAGTATGTAGTATGTAGAAGGTATGTAGTATGTAGTAGGTATGTAGTATGTAGTAGGTATGTAGTAGGTATGTAGTATGTAGTAGGTATGCAGTATGTAGTAGGTATGTAGTAGGTATGTAGTATGTAGTAGGTATGCAGTATGTAGTATGTAGTAGGTATGTAGTATGTAGTAGGTATGTAGTATGTAGTATGTAGTAGGTATGTCAGGGACGTGCCGTCCATATAAGCAGGGTAAGCAGTGCTTACCCAACGAAAAAAGAAAAAAGGAAAATATTAAAATAAAAGTGCATGTAACCGTTTGTTTGTTTTCATTAAAAGAGTCGTATTTTAGGTCCCAGGGCAGCAGGAGTCATTCATTTTGACGTTGCATTTTTAGCGCCACCTGTAGGAGTAAAGCACTCCCTACTCTGCTTTGCATATAAGCACTCCGCTCTCTGCTTTCCCTCGCGTACATTCGAATGCGTGAAAATGTCTTTTTTATTTTTTTCCGATGCCTCAACCCGCTGTTTAATGTGACCAGGGTAAGCATGCTTACAGCCAATCAGAGTAGGTCTTTCATTCCGATAAGAGCTACTGATTGGCTCTTATCACTTTCAAGTTCACTTAACATTTCACCTCTCGCCCAGCAGAATAGCTTATGCCAGCTAGCTCAAACGATCTAAATAATAATAATCAATAAGGATAACTTGCTTGATTTTGTGAATATGGACATTACTGTCAGCAACCTAAAGGGATTTCGTAGACTGGACTGGACTGGAAAAACACAACTACTGGCTAAAGGCCGCCCGGCCGCTCGCTCACCGATGTTCACACTGACCCAGAAAGGGAGAGTCGCCAGTGGCTACAGCAAGCCTGGTATGAGCGGTTTATATGATGTATATGATTCGCGAGGCTGGTGGCGATCTGTGCTTGTTTATATGGTTTGAGTACTTTGAGAGGGAGGGTCTGTGATGTGATGTCAAGTGCCTGTGTGACAAAGTGTGAAAAGAAAGTGTGTTGTGTTAACTATGGAGGATGGAAACGGTGTGTGTCTGTGTTGTGCGTGTGTGCGTGTGCGATGTTGAAACTGGACTTGTAGATTTCAGTAGGTTGGCTACTTGAAAAGATCTTTGAACAATGAGCACCCCTGATATAGTCGAAACTGGCAATTTTTTGTTTTGTTTTTGGTAATCTGATCACAAAGTGACACTACAGTTTATTAGCGGGTTCTAGGGCATCAAAATTGCATTTCCTTGAAACTGCGTTCACTGATAGCGTGTATGTGTAATTACGTGTATTTCTATATCTTATGCTTACCCAATCTAAAAGCTCACGGCACGTGCCTGAGGTATGTAGTATGTATGTAGTATGTAGTAGGTATGCAGTATGTAGTAGGTATGCAGTATGTAGTAGGTATGTAGTATGTAGTAGGTATTTAGTATGTAGTAGGTATGTAGTAGGTACCGTAACCAGGGACCCAATTATCAATATAATGTACCATACAGAGTAGGGAGCTCTAGTGCTTGATTGGAAGTGCCGTTTGTAAAAAGACATCTTCTCACACGTACAGGCACACAACAAGTACAACATGTTGCATTTTTATGCCATTAGGCAACTTGCTTCCTAGCATAGCAGGTCCCTGCTAATATATAGCAGTCGCGTGCAGGGCCTCTAGGGAATGGCCTAGGAGGGTGAAAGTTGACATGGTACAATGTCCCATGAAGGGGAAGGAGTGTGTAAAGTTTGGTGAGTGTGACTCTTTCGCAGCCCCTTCCCTGGGCCCAAACGTACCCTTTTCTCCACAGACACACACAGTGGCCATATAAAGTCATGGAGGTATTTCAAAGTCCAAATGGACCTGCTATGCTAGGAAGCAAGTTGCCTAATGGTATGAAAATGCAACATGTTGTACTCGTTGTGTGCCTGTACGTGTGAGAAGATGTCTCATTCCAAACTGCACTTCACATCAAGCACTAGAACCTCCCTACAGTTGTCCGCCGCGTCGCGTGAATACGTTAGTTTACACCTGCGTTCGTCCTGCTCAGGACTTGTTTAATTATTGTCATTTCGCAGAGTCATTTCATTAAAGCAAATGAACAAATGGAATATTGTTCTTATTTATAATTAAAAAACGTGATGCAGACAAATCCAGCAAAGAGGAAGACGCATGTATTCGCGGACGACTCACACGGACATCGGCAAATAACGCCACCCCGGAATCTGTAAGCAAATGGAATATTGTTCTTATTTAGAATCTATGTCATGGTATTTGATGTACTGTACATGACCACAGATTTCGTAGTTGTAGGCATCTAGTGATTTATATGCTCTCAATTTCTCACGGGCCTACACGCTAGGCAATGCAAACGTTTCATACTTTTCACAGGCAGGTAATGGCCAGGTAATGGATTGGAACAATATCTCGTTAACTCCGACCACTCCCCCAGATTTGTTTGTTTAAAGAATAAAATGGGAGTTTAATATTACATCCGAATCCTGACTTCTGCCGTGTGAGACCAGGTTGCATTTAGACTATATAGTGACTATATCTTGCTATATATATCTAGTCTAGCTATTGCTGGCTAATGTTACACGTATGTTATTTTAGCTCTCACCTTGTAACAATTAGCTGTAGGCAATAATAATAATAATTAATTATATTTATATAACGCTTTATTAATGCAAGTGCAATCGGGCTAACGTTACTCATTCTCGCAGTTCCAAATGAATGAACGTTGAAGCGCTTGTATCTCAAAATGTGGCGTAACTAATTAATGTGGCGTGCAGCCCGACAGGCGCACATAACAGGCGTACCCCTGCGCTTTCAGAGCTCGTTTTCTCGTTGGAATTCGACGTTTGGAGACGAACGACAGACGTCGAATCCTGACGGCTGCCGTGTGAGACCAGGTTGGCTATGGAGGTATATTGAAAAATATGATGATAAATAGGCTACATGTGGGATGGAGGTAAGGGATGGCAGATATATGTATGATATATTATGGCAGTTTCTCGCGCCTGTCCCGCTCTGTTGTTCAAAGACTATAATATACAACTTTAACTTTACTCTCATTACTCTCATGTGCCGTGGGCTCTCGGAAAGCTGCGCATTGAATGTATTATGTATGAAAATAATGCAATAGGCTACATAGGAATAAGTGTGTTCATATGCAAACATACTCGAGAGATATGAGTTCAATCTGTAAACTGTTATCATCTCAATAGGACGGCCAATGTAATGCGTTGTTTTTTTCATTTTGCATTCCTTGTTTCGTGGTAAACAAATCTCTTTCTGATCGTCCCGTTCACAAAAACCTAAGGTGCATAAGTCACGTAATATGGCGAAATAAATGTTCGTTCAGACAATACAAGATATATTTTTGAAAAATATGATGATGAATACATGTGATGGAGGTACGGGGATGATATGTGGCATGTCCGCTCGCCAACTAAAGCCCATTCTTGCCTATAGACAACTGTACAATCATTCATATTGAGTTTATTCACCCAATAAAGTAAAGATGAATAATACTGCCCTTCACCTTATTATCAGATGTTCATAGACCTGTGTCGGCAATGATAATAATACACAACAAGCAAGACGGTTGTACCATAGATATACAGTAAGCAGATTAATATTTGTAGATTCGTTTTCGAACATTAGATAGGCCTAGTTGATTTTGGCAACATTGTACATTGTAGTAGCCAATTGTCCGCTCGCCAACTAAACACACCACATATCATACCTCCGCCCTATATGTATTTATCATCATATTTCTCAATATAAAACGGAGGTACGATATATTACCAGATATACAGTATGGTATATTATGGCAGTTTCTGGCGCCTGTCCCGTTCTGTTGTTCAAAGAATATTATATAAAACGCATCACATGTTTGTCACTGTGTGAAAATGTTATTGTAGCGAAGAACCTTGGTTCAATCTGGAGCTGATCAACTCCGGACGGCAATAGCACGTTGTGGGTGCAATTGTGCAAGAATAACACTATTTACAGCGCTGTCATTTATTGCTATATTTATTACTGTTATATATAAATGTGAACATTACAGATACCTGGTCAACACAGCTTGGGATTCCAAGGAAATTACATGGAACTATGTGTGAAAGGGACAACAGTTATTATATATTACAGTTTTTTTTTTTTTTCAACTTTCATTCGTTAGTAATGAAAACTCCCGCAGTCTTGATCAATCTCCTCAATCTCCTCTCCACTTACGTTACATCTACAATGGCATGCATACGTTATTATATATATATGTTCCTTTTCAGCTGACTCTCTGCTCTGTCCCCACTTCTCTGGAACTTTATGCATTTTTAGAGGTAGTGTCTTGTCATTTTCTCTTCTTGTGTGACATCGCCATCCAGCGATTTTTCTGCGTCAGTACACACTCCCCCATTGTGAAGAGTGGTGTGATTCGACACCTCTTTGCGCTAAAAGTAGGTAAAAAAACGTCGCTGTTCTAGTGTTAAACAACTACAACATTGTACGTGTGCCATTGTTTGTTATTTCTAGGACTGGAGTTTCGAAAGCATGGCGTTTAATGTTTTTTATTTTTAACAATTTGCATCTTTTACCCTAGATTGCCATGGTAAGAAGAAAACTATTGGGTTTTCATCCTTGTAACCTATTAAATAAAAACCTATTGTATTCCCTGACCTCACAAATGTAGTTTGACACCAAATGTCAAATGTCATTATAGCCATAACAGTAGCAAATATATGGGGTGTGGTAATTGCCAATGGGCTCTGATGTATTGTTGGGGCCATTTTGAAAAAAAAAAACAGATCTCACTTGTGTCTTTGGAAAAAAGTTTTTCTATGACCCTAAGGTACTTCCATGCCAAAGGGGACATTTGTTGCATTTACTGAAGTCAACGTGCTATATTTTGGACTAACAGCCTTTACTATAAGACGGTCTGTTGTTGAAGCCAGTGCAAATGCCGTCTCCTGGAATTCCTCTCGGTTGAAGGGATATATCCCACTTGCCCGGAATCCTGCCTGAATGTTGGCCGGGGAAACTGCTAGAGGGAAGGCTGTAGCCACGATTTTGGGGATCTCGTAGATCGTCATAGTTTTCCCGGGGTTGTTTAGCATCCAGGCAGTGGAGGCGGTATTCGGTTGTTAAGTCTGACGTCACGTGTGACGTTTAGCAATTTCCGGGTTAAAATTTTAAAAATCCCTGTACCAGTGTATTAAAGCGGTAGAATGACAGTTCAATCGTTTTTAGACTCGGATCTATTCATACAACAATAGGCGGTGGGCCGAAGCTGTCTATCTGCTTTAGTTTTTGAAATGATCGATCTGCAACTGCAGACTAGTTGATTTTTTCATATAAGCTAAATGGTTTTTTTTGGAACATGTTTCCGTTTGTTGGCAGCCTATTTTCGAACAACGTTTTATGAAAACTAAACTTACGATTCATAAGTTAATAAGGAGAATGCTTGGGGCTACTATGCCGCTAACCAATCAAAACCTGTTAAGGGCTGATTTGAAGGAGTCCAGGGTGGGGGCGTTGCGGATAAACTGATTGCTAGTTTGCTTGTATTGCAAGCAGAGGATGATATTTGTTTAATCCATACACAGAAAGTAACTGTCAAGGAGAGAACAGAGGTTTGCCAATGGACCTACGTGTGTAGAATATAAAACCTGACTCTCCCACTCATTGTGATGGAGGGCCTGGCCCTGGTGGACCAGGAGGGCCCGCAGAACCTTTCAAACCTTTAGTTTGAAAATGAGTTAAAATGCAATCATCAATCCTGTTCATGGTATGTCTGTTTTTTTATTTGTTATTGCACTAAATAATCAAGTTAAATTCGATTAGATTAGATTCAACTCAAGTACCAAACAACAAAATGCAGTTTAGCATCTAACCAGAAGTGCAAATAGTGATCATACAAAAACATGACACGTTGTTGATACTTTTGAATTTCAAAGAGTGGTTTGTGAGTATTGTTTGTCTGAGTATGTGTCTGCATCTGTATTTCTCTGAAATGGAATGGAAGGATAAGCATAGTATACTTATTTTACTTAATTGATCCCAATAGGGAAACTTGTTGAAGAGTTTGCCACCTGTAGACTAACAACACAATATAGACACAAAGTATAGTAAGACACAAGCAATACAAGTTCAAATATCAAGTTTTATTTTGAAAGCTGTTAGAGCAAATTATTCAATAATGGCAGCCTGTTTCGTTTCAAGATGTATAAGAAAAGATATTTAATATTCTTCTGCAGAAAGAGGAAGTTTACAGGTCCGTCAGACGAGTCTGAACGTTTCAAAGTTCCTCCCAAAAGTGACGATCATTCATTACATGTCAGTATTTATACAATCAGATTTCCACAGGTAAGGGGTCCGCCCTCGGGTGAGGTTTAGACCAATCATAGCAAGGGGTGTGAGTTTGTACATGGATGAAGATGATAGGGGATGAAGGTTAAGGGGGAATCGGCCCCCACTTTCTCCTAGTTACACAAAGGTGAAAAGGGAACACAATAGCCACAAACTGGTTTAGTCTGGTCTTAGAGTACTGGGTCTGGGGAAACACAAAAGTCCAAAACTGCTCTAGATGGGTTGGTCCATCTCGGGAGAAAAGAGAGCAATCAGGTCTTTGTAATCATTTAAATGTGTGTTGTCTAGCCAATGTCAAACTTTAAGTAGAGAAACTGGTTTCATTGTGTGGTTACAACAGGAAATCAGTTTATATAGCTTTGCCCTAGATATCTGAAGTTTGAATCTTAAATGTAGAGAATGTCTTTTACATATAATAATTTTCTCTCACATTCCACACTTTTTTAAGATGTAAACTCTTAAAACAAGAACAATTAGAAAAATATGGTTCAAAACATTTTTGGAGAAAGAATAATAAAAATTCATCACAACCCAAAAATCCTAAAATTAACAACCAAGCTTAAAATTAAGCACAGTACATCATACACAAGACAAAAAATTTTATAAAAATAAATCCAAACGACCGACGCCTTCTTGATTCTTGCATCTTCAATCTCTTCCTGATCGGTCGTTGTCTGTCAGTGTCATTGAGGTTCAGGCAGTCGTCTGTCTCCTTCCATGTTGGACATGGTCTGGGGAGTGGTCTTTAGCACTATCGAAAACATGATGCAGGCATTCACCAGCATCTTCACTAGTACAGGTGTCCACACCTTGGACCCTGGCTGGACTCACAGGTATCTGTTGACAGATCCAACAATCAGAGTAATTCATCCTCGAAGCAAAATCTCTCATGATACTATGTGTCTTTCCTCCTTGAAACGGCCATGCTCTGATTTGAAGGCTCGGTGGTCCGGGCTGTTGAAACTGGAACACTGTCGTCGATGGTCGTTTGGTGGTTCTCTGTCGGGCCTGGCACCCTGGTGGCTGCGTCCTTCTCTGTCGGGCCTGGCACCCTGGTGGCTCTGGTTCCTCCTCTGTCGTCTGGCTCTCTCTCTGGCGGGCCTGGCCACCTTGGTGGCTGCTTCCTTTTCCGGCGGGTTTGGCACCCTGGTCGTCGCTTCCCTCTCTGGTGGCCCTGGTTCATCCCTCAATCATCCGGCTGGATATTGCGTAGCACGCCGTCTCTGGATTCTGGTAAAACGGCTTCCACTCTGAAATATATATCACATTCTTGCCGTGGCAAAAATCAAGTGTATCTGCAGTAATACAGGGCCACCACTGGTCTGTCTGAGGAGACAATTAACAAAATAAAATAAAGACTGCAACAGAATTTTATGTCTAATCAAACCAACATCTTAATATTAAAATAGGAAACGGTAGAACATTTTCGTGTGATTTGAAAATCATAAACAAATGTGTCATGTTTTATGATGTCAAAATATACTTACTGAAAAATCATTCAAAAACAAGAAAAACCAGTGTTAATTGTTAATGAGTTAGTGGGAGTTAGCAATCAAAAATATAGTATTTTATGAGCCTCTGATACGATAGGCCACATGGTTCTTTTTTCAATACATCATGGTCTGAACAATGCATGAATACCAAACAGATCTATATAATTTTGGACAGGTTTATGCAAAAAACTCAAAGTGGAGAGTGATCAGTTCTCCCAGAGTTTCACACATAAACCCACCTTCTTGAGAATAGAAATAACTCTCAGGGTCTTTCTGCGCAAGAAAGCAGCTCCCCCTGACTTGGGTTAGAAAATATAAAACCTTGCCTAATGCAAAAAAAATGTTTTTTAAAATAGAAAAACAGAAACTCAAAAACCACTAGGGTCTCTTTTCACAACAAGAAAATTCAAAACTCAACAATTTTCCTAAAAGTGTCGGAAAACAAGAACATTCTTAAACCATCAAAGATATACAAAAACTGGAGCTGTACATGGAGAAACAACAATTATCGACTATTTCCTAAAATTGCTGCTGTGGTGTCGGGCAGAATCTGTAGGAATGGTTGCCCCCACAATTATAACATGCAAAACCCTTATCACCCCACTGTCCGAAATGTGTCCGTGGCCGGCCACGCTGCTCTCCAGAACGTTTCTCCTGTCCCTCACAAAATCCAATTTGTGCAGAATGAGTCAGATGTTTCTGTTTCCCATGGTTAGGAAACCTTTTTGACGTCGGACAGGATCTATAGGAATGGCCGCCCTTACCACAATTATAACATGCAAAATCCTTAACAACAGTGGGACAGGATCTATAGGAATGGCCGCCCTTACCACAATTATAACATGCAAAATCCTTAACAACCTGCTGCCTATTATTTGTTTGTGGCTGGCTATGTTGTTCTCTAGAACGTTTCTCTTGTCTTTCATAAAATATAATTTGTGCAGCTTGTAGACGCACCTGATTCTGTAGCAATTTCAAAAGTTCTATACTCATTTTAAACTCAAAATCAAGATATTTTCAAAGGAAAACAATATAGATACAAATAGCACTATTAGTTAAAATAGCTTAAAAAAAACACACAAGGAATGACTAAAAACAGAAAACAGCTGTAATGTCTTATCACAAATAAGAAAACAATTACTTAAACAAATACAATTCACAAAACTTAGTCTGTGGAGATCATTCATTCATTCATTCATTCATTCATTAGACTCTGGGCTCCAGGGGAGGGGTGGCTGGTAGGTAGCAATCTTGTAAGATCAGCACTGCCTTTTAAAAGTATTAACACTGATTAACTAATTAAAACTGGAGTTCAGAACTTTGGTTAGCTCAATGAAACTCTATTATCATACATGGAAAATTCAGAACTCCTGACTGGCTCAATGAATTTTATGGAAAAGTACCACCTCCCCACTTTTACACAGAACTAACCTCTGTGTAATAAAAACCCAATCCTAGATCAACCTAGGATTATTTTTGGACCTGTGTTAACCAATATACTGATGTCAGACCTTAGTTAACCAATTTACTGCACAATCAAATGGCACTAGTTAACCACTGTTCACGATCATTTAGACTCCCTGGTTAGGCCCTCTCTGTAACCAGGTGAACAGCAACTCCCCCTGATTAGTCCCTGTCTGCAATCAGGTCAGCAGCCACTCCCTCTGGTTAATACTTTTTCTGTAACCAGATAACAGCAACGTCGAAAGATACACATATATATATATATATATATATATATATATATATATATATAACTAAACCTCTTTTCAGTTCCACTAATCATATATCCAAAAAGAGCAGTCCTATGGTTTTGCCAGGTGCAATTATAGCCACGATAACATGTAAATCGTCTAAAAACGCCACAAGCCTTGCATCACAAAGTGCACCCGGAAACAAAGACCTCTCCAATCGGGTATCTTTCTCCGATTAAATACCGTTCCACATACAAATGAAAATCGACAGGCTTACCCTTGTTCGTGTGTTTACGTAGACAGCGTGCCAAGGCCCTGATCATCCGCTCTCAGCCAATCCAAAAAATAGAGGGGATCTCTTGACCGCGTCACTTGCTAGGTGAAACGGGAGAGCTCCGTCTCAAAACAGCTCGTCAGCTGAAAAATGGCTGAAAACGGACAAAACAGGATACCTCCGCAGCCGCTCCCTGTTCCTCGTCGCCAACTTGTTAGAGCAAATTATAATGGCAGCCTGTTTCGTTTCAAGATGTATAAGAAAATATATTTAATATTCTTCTGCAGAAAGAGGAAGTTTACAGGTCCGTCAGACGAGTCTGAACGTTTCAAAGTTCCTCCCAAAAGTGACGATCATTCATTACATGTCGGTATTTATACAATCAGATTCCCACAGGTAAGGGGTCCGCCCTCGGGTGAGGTTTAGACCAATCATGAGCAAGGGGTGTGAGTTTGTACATGGATGAAGATGATAGGGGATGAAGGTTAAGGGGGAATCGGCCCCCACTTTCTCCTAGTTACACAAAGGTGAAAAGGGAACACAATAGCCACAAACTGGTTTAGTCTGGTCTTAGAGTACTGGGTCTGGGGAAACACAAAAGTCCAAAACTGCTCTAGATGGGTTGGTCCATCTCGGGAGAAAAGAGAGCAATCAGGTCTTTGTAATCATTTAAATGTGTGTTGTCTAGCCAATGTCAAACTTTAAGTAGAGAAACTGGTTTCATTGTGTGGTTACAACAGGAAATCAGTTTATATAGCTTTGCCCTAGATATCTGAAGTTTGAATCTTAAATGTAGAGAATGTCTTTTACATATAATAATTTTCTCTCACAAAGCAATGCATTTTTTATAGTATGATGCAGTGTGCACCCCCTTAAAAGTCTGCTGAAGTGTCCTGGCCGTAGATTGCAGTAGTCTCAAAGCACCAACAACAGTCGTTTCATATAGCTGTGGGGAGCATGCGGCGTCTGGCCTGTAGAGGAAGCTACAGGACTGTGGTGGAGAGTGGATGATGGGATGATTGAAGACCGGCTGGTCTCTCATCATCCACTCCCCACCACAGTCCTGTAGCTCCCTCTCTAGTGTAAGTCACAATAGCTACAAGGGTCTGCTAAGGAGTGGCCTTTGGTGTCTGCGTTTAAGTGGTAAGAGAAAAGTGGCATCAGTGCCGTCTCTCCATTTTCAAAATAATGTACCATTGTATCTATATAATAATTATAAAATAATGCATTTTATGACCCCACTCAAACTCAAGCCTACTGCGACCCCCCCTGCCCCCGCTGACGTCATACTACAGTTAGGAAAGTTGCTGCTTGTGTTGCTTAGTTACCGTCAGTCATTATCGCCTGATCATAAAGGCCAATGCACACGGGCCCGATTTTGTCGCACCGCCGAATTCGATTCCATTGTTTTGAATGAGACAATGCACACGGCGTGCAATGCGATATTATCGCACGACAACATTCGATTCTCCATTCACACCAATTGAAATAATTCAAAGAATTGAGAATCGAATGTTGTCGTGCGACAAAATCGCACGCCGTGTGCATTGGCCTTAACTCTGATCTGCTGATTGACGAGCCCATCATTCACAGACACACCGACGAGTTACCGAACGGACAATCAACGAAAATATGAATCAAAAGGTCAGGAACAGCATGATAATCAAATAGACAGGCTAGCATCTTTTTCCCTGCCTCTGCCGCCCATGGATCCTCACTCTCAACTCCCTCATTACAGAGTTGATAATGTGTGGCACCTGTGTATGCTCACCTTGCTGTCTTATGCCCTCACTCCCTTGGACCCCCCCGCTGAGTCTTCACTGTTAGGGCTTTCACACCAGCAAGGCGCCGTGCCGGTTCCGGTTCCCATTCTGGAGTCTCAGAACAGTGGTGCTTTCTGGCAAACCAGCCCGCTTTCATACCAGTTTAAGCGGAACCATCAAAGTCATCAACGTTAGGTGACGAAGGGGCAGGGTAAACAAAATTGTCACAACAAGATGGCGGCTACTTCACTGGAAATGAGGATAATATCTTCCATTACAGTATTTGAAATAAACGCCATTTTGTATGAAAAAAAACAAAAGACACTTTCTAAACACGTTCTCTTACTAGCCAGCTGCTCTGTTACTAGAATAAAAATGGCTTTGCGCATGTGTTTGCTGAGCATGTGAGGAAGATAGAGAGAATGATGAAACTTCATTAATCACTAATAATGATTAGATTTAGATTAGGTTACATTTGGTCTCCTTCCTTCTTGCTGGTCTTCACAGCCTAGAATATGACACACCCACTGACGACGTCACGGTTCTAGTTTTTGGTTCCCGCTGAGAACCACTATTTTCTGGTTCCAGCTGTGACTTTTCAGGGTCCGAACCAATTTATTTTCGGTCTGAACGCGCATGCCGTTTCAAAATTAGGTTCCGGAACCGGAACAGAGCCTTGCTGATGTGAAAGTCCTATCCGTGTGTTTGGATATGACCTTTGCTGGAACGTAAGCCTCTTGTTATCTAGACTCCTTGATCCCTGTTTTGTATTCCTTGTTTACCATTTTCAACTCTCAGTATAAATATCTTTTCAATGCTTCACTACCATTTTCACCCACAAGAGTGCAGCGTCTAGCCATTTGTGGAGGCCTACATCGACTGAGAGCAGCAGTTCCAATTCACTTTTTACCCCAATATAGAGTGCCATATGCCCCCAATAAAGTTAGAATTCATTGAAAAAACACTTCTCCCTTCAAGCAGGACACCTTGTGCATTTTCTACCCACAAATAGAGTGCTTTATCCCGCATATTTAATAAAGTTACATCATTGACAAAGTTCCAGGCTGGGTCTTATCGATGGTTTGCTGTGCTGGGCTGTCACTACCATTTTCACCCACAAGAGTGCAGCGTCTAGCCATTTATGGAGGCCTACATCGACTGAGAGCAGCAGTTCCAATTCACTTTTTAGCCCCATATAGAGTGCCATATGCCCCCAATAAAGTTAGAATTCATTGAAACACACTTCTCCCTTCATCCAGGACACCTTGTGCATATTCTACCCACAAATAGAGTGCTTTATCCCGCATATTTAATAAAGTTACATCAACAACAATGTTCCAGGCTGTGTATTATGGATGCTTTGGGTCATGGTACTGTTGCTCACGGCCATACTAGCCTGAATACGCCCGATCTCGTCCGACCTCGGAAGCTAAGCAGGGTGAGTCTTTCCCAGGTTGTCAGCTGCCCTTTCGCAGCGGTCACTGGTTTTGACACCAGACATCAGGATTCTTAATAGCACTGGTTGTTAAAATCCCTAAATATTCAGCACAACAATTGAGTGGAGTTGGAGATGTCCTCTTGGGTGGAGTGGAATTTGGCAATGATCACGTGGTGCCACCAGTACGACACATCTTCATCTTCAAATTATACATTATCTACTTAAAATAGGCATTTCCCCAGACTTTTCTAGGGATGTATAGGAATAAAAAAATCACATCTAGAATTTGCCCACCCAGATGGTAATGAAATGTTCAGGTACTCTTTTGAAACACACTTCTCCCTTCATCCAGGACACCTTGTGCATATTCTACCCACAAATAGAGTGCTTTATCCCGCATATTTAATAAAGTTACATCATTGCATCGAGGCTGTGTCTCCATGGTGTCAAACGATGAGGTGTTTAAAAAGCTAGGCGCTCTACACTCAGAAAAGGCCACGGGCCATGACAATATTCCAGCCAGATTTCTAAAAGACTCAGCTGCCTCCATTACCCCAATCATCACCCACATAATAAACCTCTCCATCAAACAGGGACACGTCCCCCTTGACTTTAAAATAGCAAGGGTAACCCCACTGTATAAAAAAGGAAGCAAATTAGACCCAGGCAACTACCGACCTGTTTCTATTCTTAATTCCATCTCGAAACTTATGGAAAAAATAGTTTATGAACAGGTCGATAGGTACCTTACCGAAAAAAAGCTGATGTATGAATTTCAATCAGGATTCAGAACATCCCATTCCACTGACACATGCCTTCTCTATTTGAACGACCACATCAACCATGAGGTGGACTCGGGCAAGTACTGCGGCATGGTCATGCTGGACCTCCAGAAGGCCTTCGACACAGTAGATCACCACATATTGTTAGATAAACTGAAAGCAATTGGGTTCGATAGAACATCGGTGAGCTGGATGCAATCCTACTTAGAGGGGAGGGAACAGGTGGTTAGTGTGAACGGAACACTGTCCCCCCCCCTCCCAGTGACCTGCGGCGTTCCACAAGGAAGCATTTTGGGACCTTTACTGTTCCTAATATATGTGAATGACATGTCATCAGCATGTGACTGCAATTTGTTCCTGTTCGCGGATGACTCGGCTCTGCTGGTCTCTGACAGGGACATATTGCAGGTGGAAAAAGCGCTAAGCACTGAACTGAGTAGAATCTGCATCTGGCTAGCTGACAATAAACTATCAATACACCTAGGTAAAACT
Source organism: Nansenia antarctica (assembly GCF_963989245.1). Lineage (NCBI taxonomy): Eukaryota > Metazoa > Chordata > Actinopteri > Argentiniformes > Microstomatidae > Nansenia > Nansenia antarctica. Next base: position 54,459,749 of record NC_137675.1, read on the forward strand.
GAAACCATCCTATACGGATCCCCATCTAAACTCAGAAAGGCTGAAAATTTTAAAATAAAAGTGGGTAACATTAATATCACAAGAAAAGAGGATATTACATACCTGGGCTCCATCTTAGAGGCAAATCTTTCCGGAGATAAAATGGCAGCAAAAGTAATCAAAAAAGTTAACCATAGAACTAGATTCTTGTACAGGATATCCTCACTTGTCAGTAAAAACACACTGAGGACCCTATCAGGAGCTCTCATTCAATGTCACTTCGACTATGCCGTAACATCATGGTACTATAGAACCACAAAGGCCCATAAAACAAGACTCCAGACAGCCCAAAATAAACTGGTTAGGCTTCTGCTAGGCCTCAACCCTAGGACACATCTAACCGCTGCTCATTTTTTGAGCCTTGATTGGCTACGAGTAGTTGACAGAGTGCAGCAGCTTGCACTGGGCCTGGTCTTCAAGATACGCTACACCACAAAGACACCCAAGTACCTGTCAACATACTTCCAAAAAGTGAACAACGTCCACACATACAACACCAGAGGAAGCTCCACGAACCACGTTCAACCGCGTTGCACCACAAACAAGGGGTTAAACTCGTTTGCAAACTATGCAGTAAAAATGTGGAACGCCCTTCCTATAATCTTAAAGGAGTGCAAAACACTGCCCACCTTCAAAACCACTCTCAAAAAACATTTACAGGAGGCTGCAATCCGTAACTGGACCCTCTAAATCAAAAATCAGATTAAAAGACCCGAACTACCCACTGTACATACTTTGTGTTTTGTCCCCCGCCCCCACCTGTGGTGTATGTCCCCACCTGTCCTACCCGCTGTACATACCTCATGTTTTGTTGTATTGTTCTTCCCATGATGGATGTGTGTTTATCTTGTAGATAGTAATAGTTATTTGTCTGTATTATCTTGTAGATAGTACTAGCTTTTTTGTCTGTCTTACATGTAACGATGAATTGAGAATCAAGGACCCCAATTGAAATAAGCCAGTGGCTTTCTTGGGTTTTTATCCTGTTAGTTGACCTTGTATGTAATATGTACTTTCATGTACCTACTTCTGCAAATCTTCTAATAAAGTTTTCAATCAATCAATCAAATTGACAAAGTTCCAGACTGGGTCTTATCGATGGTTTGCTGTGCTGGGCTGTCACTACCATTTTCACCCACAAGAGTGCAGCGTCTAGCCATTTGTGGAGGCCTACATCGACTGAGAGCAGCAGTTCCAATTCACTTTTTACCCCAATATAGAGTGCCATATGCCCCCAATAAAGTTAGAATTCATTGAAAAAACACTTCTCCCTTCAAGCAGGACACCTTGTGCATTTTCTACCCACAAATAGAGTGCTTTATCCCGCATATTTAATAAAGTTACATCATTGAAAAAGTTCCAGGCTGGGTCTTATCGATGGTTTGCTGTGCTGGGCTGTCACTACCATTTTCACCCACAAGAGTGCAGCGTCTAGCCATTTATGGAGGCCTACATCGACTGAGAGCAGCAGTTCCAATTCACTTTTTAGCCCCATATAGAGTGCCATATGCCCCCAATAAAGTTAGAATTCATTGAAACACACTTCTCCCTTCATCCAGGACACCTTGTGCATATTCTACCCACAAATAGAGTGCTTTATCCCGCATATTTAATAAAGTTACATCAACAACAATGTTCCAGGCTGTGTATTATGGATGCTTTGGGTCATGGTACTGTTGCTCACGGCCATACTAGCCTGAATACGCCCGATCTCGTCCGACCTCGGAAGCTAAGCAGGGTGGGTCTTTCCCAGGTTGTCAGCTGCCCTTTCGCAGCGGTCACTGGTTTTGACACCAGACATCAGGATTCTTAATAGGACTGGTTGTTAAAATCCCTAAATATTCAGCACAACAATTGAGTGGAGTTGGAGATGTCCTCTTGGGTGGAGTGGAATTTGGCAATGATCACGTGGTGCCACCAGTACGACACATCTTCATCTTCAAATTATACATTATCTACTTAAAATAGGCATTTCCCCAGACTTTTCTAGGGATGTATAGGAATAAAAAAATCACATCTAGAATTTGCCCACCCAGATGGTAATGAAATGTTCAGGTACTCTTTTGAAACACACTTCTCCCTTCATCCAGGACACCTTGTGCATATTCTACCCACAAATAGAGTGCTTTATCCCGCATATTTAATAAAGTTACATCATTGACAAAGTTCCAGACTGGGTCTTATCGATGGTTTGCTGTGCTGGGCTGTCACTACCATTTTCACCCACAAGAGTGCAGCGTCTAGCCATTTATGGAGGCCTACATCGACTGAGAGCAGCAGTTCCAATTCACTTTTTACCCCAATATAGAGTGCCATATGCCCCCAATAAAGTTAGAATTCATTGAAAAAACACTTCTCCCTTCAAGCAGGACACCTTGTGCATTTTCTACCCACAAATAGAGTGCTTTATCCCGCATATTTAATAAAGTTACATCATTGACAAAGTTCCAGGCTGGGTCTTATCGATGGTTTACTGTGCTGGGCTGTCACTACCATTTTCACCCACAAGAGTGCAGCGTCTAGCCATTTATGGAGGCCTACATCGACTGAGAGCAGCAGTTCCAATTCACTTTTTAGCCCCATATAGAGTGCCATATGCCCCCAATAAAGTTAGAATTCATTGAAACACACTTCTCCCTTCATCCAGGACACCTTGTGCATATTCTACCCACAAATAGAGTGCTTTATCCCGCATATTTAATAAAGTTACATCAACAACAATGTTCCAGGCTGTGTATTATGGATGCTTTGGGTCATGGTACTGTTGCTCACGGCCATACTAGCCTGAATACGCCCGATCTCGTCCGACCTCGGAAGCTAAGCAGGGTGGGTCTTTCCCAGGTTGTCAGCTGCCCTTTCGCAGCGGTCACTGGTTTTGACACCAGACATCAGGATTCTTAATAGGACTGGTTGTTAAAATCCCTAAATATTCAGCACAACAATTGAGTGGAGTTGGAGATGTCCTCTTGGGTGGAGTGGAATTTGGCAATGATCACGTGGTGCCACCAGTACGACACATCTTCATCTTCAAATTATACATTATCTACTTAAAATAGGCATTTCCCCAGACTTTTCTAGGGATGTATAGGAATAAAAAAATCACATCTAGAATTTGCCCACCCAGATGGTAATGAAATGTTCAGGTACTCTTTTGAAACACACTTCTCCCTTCATCCAGGACACCTTGTGCATATTCTACCCACAAATAGAGTGCTTTATCCCGCATATTTAATAAAGTTACATCATTGACAAAGTTCCAGACTGGGTCTTATCGATGGTTTGCTGTGCTGGGCTGTCACTACCATTTTCACCCACAAGAGTGCAGCGTCTAGCCATTTATGGAGGCCGACATCGACTGAGAGCAGCAGTTCCAATTCACTTTTTACCCCAATATAGAGTGCCATATGCCCCCAATAAAGTTAGAATTCATTGAAAAAACACTTCTCCCTTCAAGCAGGACACCTTGTGCATTTTCTACCCACAAATAGAGTGCTTTATCCCGCATATTTAATAAAGTTACATCATTGACAAAGTTCCAGGCTGGGTCTTATCGATGGTTTACTGTGCTGGGCTGTCACTACCATTTTCACCCACAAGAGTGCAGCGTCTAGCCATTTATGGAGGCCTACATCGACTGAGAGCAGCAGTTCCAATTCACTTTTTAGCCCCATATAGAGTGCCATATGCCCCCAATAAAGTTAGAATTCATTGAAACACACTTCTCCCTTCATCCAGGACACCTTGTGCATATTCTACCCACAAATAGAGTGCTTTATCCCGCATATTTAATAAAGTTACATCAACAACAATGTTCCAGGCTGTGTATTATGGATGCTTTGGGTCATGGTACTGTTGCTCACGGCCATACTAGCCTGAATACGCCCGATCTCGTCCGACCTCGGAAGCTAAGCAGGGTTGGGCCGTGTTAGTACCTGGATCTTGGCTGAGTGCTTTACCACGTCACGTGCAGTATCAACCAATGAAAATGCGTAGAGTGCGTCCAAGATACGCCCCTATATTTGCATACACATCTGACAATGACAAAGACAAACTATTCTATGTGAATAGCTAGGTGAAAACAACATTGTCTTTCGCTTTATCAGTAATGTATGCATTATCAGTAATGTATGCAGCATGTTGTCCACGCCCCTGCGCATTTTCATTGGTTGATACTGCGCGAGACGTGATGAAGCCCTCAGCTCTCGCCTCAGATTTTAAATCCTCAATTTTGGCCGCCATTGGCTACAATCTGTAATTTGGCTCTACAAGTGTTAATATGTCATTTTATGAAGTTTTTATGTTTTCAGGCGAGAAAGTAACCATATATATTCACAAAATGTGTCCAGTTTATCAAAATAACCCGTTTATATATCTGATCTGACGTTTTTTCCCCCACTTCTGTGGGAAACTTCGCTAGCAACACGAGTAGAGCTTTGCATCTGCATCGCACGTTGAAGTACGTCAAGTCCATCCCACCAGGTTGCGCCAGAACGGTGGGTCACGGTCCGCGGTGTGCACGGAGCGTTATTGAGTCAACTGGTATTGTGGTTATCACCAAGTTCTCCCATACAGTGCTGATATTCCATGGTAATTATAGGGAGAAAGACGCTGTGAGAGAACAGGGCTATAGACTCTCTTACCCGTCTGTGGTAATAACAGTGTCGCTGCTTTCATACGTCACGCGTGGTATCAACCAATGAAAATGCGTAGGGGCGTGGACAACATGCAAGATACGCCCCCATATATTTGCATACATTACTGATAAAGTGGAAAAGAAAGAATGAATGTGGAAAAGAAAGAATGAATGTGGAAAAGAAAGAATGAAAGAATGAATGTGGAAAAGAAAGAATGAATGTGGAAAAGAAAGAATGAATGTGGAAAAGAAAGAATGAATGTGGAAAACAATGTGGAAAAGAAAGAATGAATGTGGAAAACAATGTGGAAAAGAAAGAATGAATGTGGAAAAGAAAGAATAAATGTGGAAAAGAATAAATACATATAGAAATGTATTGCGGTATACTGTGTGTATTTGTATGTGTATTTGTTCATACATTCATTTATGTGTCTATATATTTATTGTTAATTTTGTCAGACTTGATTAATTTTGTCAGACTTGTCATACTCTTTAGTATTCGTTTCGTATCTCACTATGGGGAACGCCCCCTGCGTGACCTCATCAGAAACTGAATTACACTGCGCCAGCCCATTGGCTGGCCCAGGCGACGCTTGTGTCACGAGCGACGGGACCCTCCGCCTATATAACACGTACACACGGCATCTGTCGTCATTCAAAAGCCTTTGCTCTCTTCTCACTGGAGCTGACAACAACGATAGTTATGGAGATAGACTCCAGTTCTATGAGTGGAGCGGAGCCCCATAGGGGAGCTCTGCTCCTATTGGTTTACCCGCTACCTAAAGTAGCCAATGACTGAATTTTTCAATGCCTGCGCCCGCCTGGGGTGCTATATAAAGGGGCGTACATCGCTCCATCATTCTCCCAAACATACAAAACAGCCGGGTTTGAACGAGTCGAAGTGGGCCAGCAGCCCTATGGGGCTCCGCTCCACTCATAGAACTGGAGTCTATCTCCATAACTATCGTTCTATATCGTGGAGCTCCGCCCCATAGGGGAGCTCTGCTCCTATTGGTTTAGGCGGAGCGAGCGAGGCCAAATGTACCCCCACTGAGACTATTAATCCAAAAACAATCTCAGCGGCACCCGGAGCTGACCACTGATGTTGGTTCAAGACAACCTTAAAAAGTTGGCCCAACCCACACCGAGTCTGCTCCACTGATCTAGCCCTTACGTGAACACGCAGGGTTGTAGATCTAACGGAACATGTCCTGGAGGAGGGTCCCCTCCCCAGGCACATCCGTAATCATCCTGACAGCACTTGAATAGCATCCCCAACCAGGGTAATCCAAGTGCCATCCCCACTACCTCAGTCCTCAGCAAACTGAGGACAGAATGAGAAAAGGAAGAGGAAGAAATATCACTTACCCAACCCTTACGTTGGGTTGTTGATCTAACAGACATGTCCTGGAGGAGGGTCCCCTCCCCAGGCACATCCGTATTCATCCTGACAGCACTTGAATAGAATCCCCATGACCAGGGTAATCCAAGTGCCCTTCCCACAACATCAGTCATCAGCAAACTGAGGACAGAATGAGAAAGGATTGAGTAAGAATATCACTGACCTAACCCTTACGTGAGCACGTAGGGTTGTTGATCTAACGGAACATGTCCTGGAGGAGGGTCCCTTCCCCAGGCACATCCGTATTCATCCTGACAGCACTTGAATAGAATCCCATGACCAGGGTAATCCAAGTGCCTTCCCCACTACATCAGTCATCATCAAAACTGAGGACAGAATGAGAAAAGGATGAGGAAGAAATATCTTCAAGTAACACCGTATAAAAGTGATGGCGACGACCAAGACGCCGCCACACATATCTCCTCCACTCCCACTCCCCTGAGAATGGCCACTGATGCGGCCATGCCCCTGGTGGAATGAGCCCGAATGCCAGTCGGCACGGGCTGCCCCTTCGATTCGTATGCGAGGCTAATAGCCTCGCAAATCCAAAGGGACAGCCTCTGCTTCGAGAGTGGTGTCCCGGCTTTCTGTCCGCCATAGCAGATCAGAAGCCGGGGAGAAGATCTCAGTCCTGCCTCGCGCTTCACATATTGTGCCAACGCGCGCACCGGACAATACAATGTAAAACGCCTCTCCCTCTCTCCGTCGTGAGGAGGAGGAAAAAAAGGCGCTCAGAGCACAGCTCTGAACCCTAAACCCACGATTAACCGTAGGGATAAATCCGGGTTAGGGCGTAATACAGCTTTTGTTTCGTCATCAGATATGATCAAACAATCTGCCCGTGACGAGAGAGCGCACAAATCACTCACTCGCTCAGCCGTAGTCAAGGCGAGGAGTAGACTCGTCTTGAGAGACAATAAAACGCAACGACACAGTGACAATGGGTTCGAATGGGGGCACGCACAGCGCCTCTAGCACAATCGACAGGTCCCATTTTGGCATTAGAGTCCTATGAGGGCGTCTAAGCCTACACACTCCAGTCAAAAAACGCTAAACCAGCGAATGACTGAAAAACCAGTGTCGTTGTCGCAAAACCCTCATGACAAGCTGAGATGGCAGCCGCGTAAACTTTAATAGTTCCCGCCGCCAATCCCTTGTCAACAGCGACTGTAAGAAGCACAAGAACGTTTCGACCCGACAACAGACAGGGTCAACGTCCTGTCCCTCACACCACTGTGTAAAACTCGCCAGCGCGCCGCATATCCCTTTGCAGTGGATTGCGCGCGCACTCTGAATGGTCTGAATGACCGCGTCTGTCAGACCCCTGCGTTCTAACAATCCCTCTCAGTAACCAGGCCATGAGGGGCCCCCCCTCATAGGCGGCCCCTTCACCAAGCCTCCGGCTTGAGAGAGTGCATCTTGTCGATGAGGTATGGGCCATGGGCCCTCTACCAACATCTCCATCAGTTCCGGAAACCACGGGGCTCCGGGACGGTCCGGGGCTACAAGAATTAACTCTAGCCTCTCTGACCTCACTCGTGCCAACAGTGGGAGGATAGATGTCAGGGGTGGGAACGCGTATAACAGGACCCTCGGCCATGGGTGGTGTGCGAATGTATCGACTCCCAATGGCGGGTTGTCCTGTTCGCGCAGGGAGAACCAAAGGTGACACTGCGCATTCGTCCGTGACGCAAACAGAACCACTTCTGCTTGCCCGAACCGTGCCCAAATCAGCGACACAATGGAGGGTGCTAACCTCCAGTCGTCGTCCCTCGGGCCTCCCCGTGATAACAGATCTGCTCCTTCGTTGAGCAGACCTGGAATGTGGAGAGCTTCAGCGAACTCAGGCGACTCCGCGCGCGATGACGCGCGGGTCTCTCCAGTAGCTCAGGTCGGTTTTGACCGATCTCTGTATTACAATCAACTTGCGACGGCCTCTCACTGGAACCCGTCGCAGTCGTGCGAACCACCTCTGCAGTCTGCGCATGTGTAACAGGCCTAAGGGGACCACTACATGGGCTGCAGACATCAGTCCTAGTAAGGACATCCTTGACAGAGCGGTGATTGTATTTGTCACTCGACACACCCGGAGAGCTGACGTCAGTGTCGCTCTCCGTGGTGCCGATAAACTGGCCCTCATCTCGGCAGTATCCAACTGAATGCCTAGATAGGAAAACTGTTGAGCCGGCCACGGAGCACTCTCTGTCCAGTTTACAGCTAACCCCAGCTGAGTGAGGTGCTGCACCAGTGAGGTTGCGTCCCGAATGGCTCGATTTGGGCATTGGGCCAAGACCAGTAGGTCGTCGAGATATGTTAATATGCGTATCTCGTTTCGCCTCAGTGGTTCGAGTGCTGTCTGCACGCATTTGGAGAAAAACGAGGAGCAAGCGTGCACCCGAAGGGCAGGCGCGTGTACTCGTAAACCTTCCCTTGGAAAGCAAAACGTAGGAATTTCCTGTGCCACTCTGTGATTGGCACACGAAATACACGACCCTCAGGTATCTACGAAAGGGGCGTTTCGCCACTCTCTCGTTGAGGACCCTGAAATCTAGTATGGGTCTCATGTCTCCCGAATTCTTTGGGACAAGGAAATACGGGGAGTACCATCTCATGTCCCACTGGTCCCTCGGAACCAATGTCACTGCGCCCTTTGTTAGGAGATTCGTAATCTCCTCCTGGAGCGCACGTGTCTTTATCGGGCAGGACAAAAAACAGTCTCTCTCACGCCCCTGAAGGGCGGAGGAGGCTGAATGAACTGTAGTGCATATCCCCTCCTCAATGTCCTGTCTAGCCAGCCCGACAGAATACCTGTCCCTTTTAGTCATTCTGCATAACGCAACGACAGCGGCTGGACCGTCTGTTGTGGTGCAGTCGACAGAAAAAACTTGAATTTCTGTATGATCCCAGCCGCCGCTGCACACCGAGGAGGTGGCACAGCCCAAGGTGGGGTCATTTCGAAAGGGATGGGCTGCCGTCTGTAAAGAGTGTTTGTTATGTGTAACAATGCTCTTTATTGACGCAGGTTTATTATGCCTGATAATCAAAGAACCGGCCGCACGCTCATGAGCTGGGCCAGGTCTTGATAGACATGGAGGGGTTTTTGATGTACATAACGACCCCTCTATACGGCTACATACAGGGGTGTTTAACCCGCTACGTGTCGTGATAGGGGTAAGTCCGTTAGGCAGAGAGCTGGCCACACGCCGGTAAGCTGGGCCAGTCTCCGGTTTGTTTCTAACCGGTAGCGAGTCGACCACACTCTGACAAGGCAGGTCGATCTCCGCTCTGGTAGATAACGGTCCCTCTATACGGCTACAGACAGGGGTGTTTAACCCGCCTCGTGTCGTGATAGGGGTAAGTCCGCGAGGCAGAGAGCTGGCCACACGCCGGTAAGCTGGGCCAGTCTCCGCCTTGTTTCTAACCGGTAGCGATTCGACCACACTCTGACAAGGCAGGTGGGTCTCCGCTCTGGTAGATACCATGGAAAATCCTCCTTAGGGATGGTATGCCGTCTGTAAAGAGTGCTTGTTTTGAGTAACAATGCCCTTTATCGACGTAGGTTTATTATGCCTGATAACCAAAAAACCGGCCGCACGCTCATGAGCTGGGCCAGGTCTTGATAGACATGGAGGAGTTTTGATGTAATAACGGTCCCTCCATACGGCTACAGACAGGGGTGTTTAACCCCCTTTGTGTCGTGATAGGGGTTAGACCGCTAGGCAGAGAGCTGGCCACACGCTGGTAAGCTGGGCCAGACTCCGCCTTGTTTCTAACCGGTAGCGATTGGACCACGCTCCGACAAGGCAGGTGGGTCTCCGCTCCGGTAGATAACATGGGAAAAATCTCCTTTACTGAAAAGTAAGGTGGGGATTTTCCTTCTTTTGCCTCTTTATGAGGTAGCAGACATGAAGAGGAAAAAGGTGGTGGGGTCATTACCGACCCCTCCGCCCGTGAAAACCGGGCCACGCTGCCGTGGGGGGCCGTAGCGGGCCCTCCCAGTGGTCAGCGGCGGGGGCTGGGGATGCCGAGTGGGGCATGGCTCCGTCGTTTAGAGGTAGAGCCAGTGCCGCATCACGCCGAAACCTCCGTTTCGCAGTGATTTTCGCAATGGCGGCGTTAAACACGGCGATGTTATTCGCCGCTGCCGCCGCCTGCGCACCGAGATGGGGCGGCGAGGGCGGGGAGCACGTGCTCTACCTGCCGCTCGCTCTCATCAGAGCTTTCTGATTCTGACACCGGCACCGACCACTCAGCTGGGTGAGGGCGGCGTGATGTCAGGGCCGGCTGAGCGGGCGGGACCATCCCTACTTGGGGAGGTGCCTGCCCAGAACGCCGTTCTTGCTTGTCCTCCGCTGCTAGAAAATCGCAGCGGCAGGTAGTCTGCTAGGCAGAGAGCTGGCCACACGCTGGTAAGCTGGGCCAGTCTCCGCCTTGTTTCTAACTGGTAGCGATTGGACCACGCTCCGACAAGGCAGGTGGGTCTCCGCTCCGGTAGATAACATGGGAAAAATCTCCTTTACTGAAAAAGTAAGGTGGGGATTTTCCTTCTTTTGCCTCTTTATGAGGTAGCAGCCATGAAGAGGAAACCGGTGGTGGGGTCATTACCGACCCCTCCGCCCGTGAAACCGGGCCACGCTGCCGTGGGGGGCCGTAGCGGGGCCTCCCAGTGGTCAGCGGCGGGGGCTGGGGATGCCGAGTGGGGCATGGCTCCGTCGTTTAGAGGTAGAGCCAGTGCCGCATCACGCCGAAACCTCCGTTTCGCAGTGATCTTCGCAATGGCGGCGTTAAACACGGCGATGTTATTCGCCGCTGCCGCCGCCTGCGCACCGAGATGGGGCAGCGAGGGCGGGGAGCACGTGCTCTACCTGCCGCTCGCTCTCATCAGAGCTTTCTGATTCTGACACCGGCACCGACCACTCAGCTGGGTGAGGGCGGCGTGATGTCAGGGCCGGCTGAGCGGGCGGGACCATCCCTACTTGGGGAGGTGCCTGCCCAGAACGCCGTTCTTGCTTGTCCTCCGCTGCTAGAAAATCGCAGCGGCAGGTGTCCCGGAGGAACTTCCTCGTGGTCGGCGGCGGACGATCCATCGCTGAAGGGAAAAGTCTCCTCCGCTGAAAAGTGTCCTCTGCTGCTTGGAAGTCGCAGCGGCAGGCGTCCCGGAGGAACTTCTCCATAGGCGGCGGACGATCCATCTTGAAGGGAAAAGTCTGGCGGGTCCTCCAGTCTTAGTAGTCGTCCTTCTCAGTCTTCAGATATAAACCCGTGCTGAACTTTTTGGGAGAATGATGGAGCGATGTACGCCCCTTTATATAGCACCCCAGGCGGGAGCAGGCATTGAAAAATTCAGTCATTGGCTACTTTAGGTAGCGGGTAAACCAATAGGAGCAGAGCTCCCCTATGGGGCGGAGCTCCACGATATAGAACTGTGCGGGTGGCTAGAGCTAAACAGTCCACAGATACGAGCGACCACAACACACACACACTGTATGGAAAGTTTGAGCGGCAGTGACGGCCGCGCGCTGCACTTTATTCTTGATTATTTTGAACGTCTCGCTCAGCCCGTCAGTGACGGTGCAGTGTGTGTGTGTTAGCCCGTCAGTGACGGTGCAGTGTGTGTGTGTTAGCCCGTCAGTGACGGTGCAGTGTGTGTGTGTTAGCCCTGCTGAGCCGTGCTGTACATTAACAAACACGTTTGTACAGCTGTTCCTTTGTGTCGACCTCCCTCTGTGCCTAGAGACTCTTACACTAACGTTACCACCAGGTGCTAGCTAGCTACGGTAGCTAACGTTACCACCAGGTGCTGGCTAGCTACGGTAGCTAACGTTACCACCGGGTGCTAAGGTAGCTAATGTTACCACCAGGTGCTAGCTAGCTACGGTAGCTAATGTTACCACCAGGTGCTAGCTAGCTACGGTAGCTAACGTTACCACCAGGTGCTGGCCAGCTACGGTAGCTAATGTTACCACCAGGTGCTAGCTAGCTAAGGTAGCTAACGTTACCACCAGGTGCTAGCTAGCTACGGTAGCTAACGTTACCACCAGGTGCTAGCCAGCTACGGTAGCTAACGTTACCACCAGGTGCTAGCTAGCTAAGGTAGCTAACGTTACCACCAGGTGCTAGCTAGCTACGGTAGCTAACGTTACCACCAGGTGCTAGCTAGCTAAGGTAGCTAACGTTACCGATGCATCATCAGACAGAAATGAGCAACTGCGACTCCGCTGGCAGAAGGGTGAAAGAGGAGAAACGCTTTGAAATGGATACCATTTCCACCGACATAAGAAATATTGCCTCACGTAGGCTATTATGAAGGAGTGCACACAAAGGATACGTGCACACTGCACATATCGTATTCGTCCATGTCCTATACGCATCACACTATATACATATATATTTACTGTTCATATCATATTGATATTCATGCAAATATATTTCCTTTTTACATTCATATTCATTGCACGTATATTAATATAGATATTAGCTTCAGCCAGCTCTGTCTCAAAACGTATAAATGTCACAGCTTAGAAAGTCACACCGTAGTAATCCTGGGAACCAGATGTACATCTGTATGTTTTGTGTACCTTAAAAGTTGTCGAAAATGGGTTTGAAATGGAAATTCCCAACTGCCAAGTGTGGAGTTTTGAACATTCCACCACTAGAACACACACCACTACATGAAATTCCCAACTGCCAAGTGTGGAGTTTTGAACATTCCACCACTAGAACACACACCACTACATGATTGAAAGCCTCATCGCGCAGAAACGGTCACTCTCTGCGTATGTGGCTGAACATGACCACTGCCCTCAGCTGCCGACTGTCTGCATGATCAGCCATCTCCTACCTTCCTCCCAGGTCTCCTTCAACAGTACATCCTCTTGATAATAGCACTTTTTTGCAAGCTTTATAAATGAGGCCCCTGATGCCCATTAGAATACTCTGATACCCAATTCAGATTTGATCTGAGATTTATATTTACATTTCTGACATTCAGCAGACGCTTTTTTATTTATTTATTATGATCTGTAAAGGCAAGGAAGAGCTGGAGGCCATGCTGGAGTCCAAAGGCGTGTCCAAAGGCGACCAGGTGGACCTGTTCTCCCTCGCCCAGGAGGACGAAAGGTGGCACAGCTCAACAAGGCCCTGCTGGACTTTGACTCCCGGGTGGGGCCTGGCAAGCTGCACCCCAAGCACCGGCTCATCCCCGACTGTGGCCGCAGCACCAAGATGCCCATGTATCAGCTGTCACTGACCATCAAGATGCCCATGTATCAGCTGTCACTGACCATCAAGATGCCCATGTATCAGCTGTCACTGACCATCAAGATGCCCATGTATCAGCTGTCACTGACCATCAAGACGCCCGTGGTGTTTGACAAGCTACACTCAGAGGCGTGGAGCATCAGTGCCAAGCTGCACTGGTTCGTCTTTGGGCATGCGCCCCAGGACCCGCGGGAGAAGTTTGAGATCTACTACAAGCTCTTGCCAAGCTGCAATCAATGTACACCTTCTCAGAGAGGACGTTTGAGAGCATTCAGTCAAGCCCTTTCTCCATCAACCTGGATAAGAGCACATCAAGCTCCAATAAGAAGGTGCTGTCAATCCTTGTTGGTTACTTTAATCAGGAGCTGAAGCATGTGGTCGTTGAGCACCTTGGCTCCATTGAAGTACTAAAGGGCACTGCTGAACATCTGGAAAAGGCCCTAGTGACCTTTTTCAAGGAACACACAATTCCATTTACTAACATGGTTAGCATGATGATGGACTCCTGCAACGTCATGCGGGGGAGTAAGTCCGGGCTGGAGACCAGGATAAGGTCCAAGTACTGTCAGAACCTCCTAGATGTTGATGGAGATTCCTGCCACCACATCCACAATGCCGGCAAAATTGGAGATATACAAGATCCACAGTGATATAGTGGAGATATACAAGGAGCACAGTGTTGGTGAGCGGGCAAAGGCCAGGATACAATTTTTCCACCAGGACCCCCCCAAAAATTCTTTAAATTAATCTAATATTGTAAAGGGGAGCCTCAGCTGCCAACAATCTTATGTGATTAATCCTCTTGTATACTGTATGTAGCCCAAAATACATATTGTATTTAATCTCTCTCTTCCAGGAATGACGCAAGTTGGGAAGGACAGGAAAGAAAGGGTGTGGAAGAAGCTCTGGTTTGAGAGTCGCAACACAGACCTCCAGCTGAGCATTTACCTCGGCGTCCTTCCCATCATGAAGGAGTATGTTACGGTGTTCCAGGTGTGTGTTTTCACACTAATGAATTAGTGAATTATCAATCTCTGATAGATAAACTAAATAGGCCCATTCTCTCATCAGTTAGATTGTGATATAAACAGACCCTCATCTGCATGTCTGTGTATGGTAATAGAATTGTTGTAGCATTTTATAATAATGCCATTATTCACAGGGCAGCCAAACCCTTGTCCACAAGCTGCATGACAAGCAGCTTGAAGTTGTGAAAACCTTCATGGGGTGCTTTATCAAGGCTGAGAATCTGCATACCACCCCAAAGAATATCATGGAGTTGGATTTCAACGACAAAATGCTGCCTCTCTGTGAGCTGTATGTCGGACAGGTGGCGGAGAAACTGAAGGCAGGAAATCCACGTAATCAGGTTAGTAAATGTATTAAAAACGGCAAATCAAACATTTATACATTTCTCCAGGTAAAATGATTTAATTGCAATCGTTTTAATGTTTTACAGAGTGTGCTGCAGTTTCTCGAAACAGCGAAGACTGCATACATGTCGACAGCAGCCTATATGCAGAAAAAGCTGCCACTGGACAGCAGGACCCTGCAGTCACTGTCTGCCTTGGACCCATTGGTGAGGGGACACTCAGAGACGGGCATCCTCCTGAAGTGGCTGGCAGGGATGATGAGCCACTTGGTGCCACACCCCAATTTGACGTGCCACTGGAAGTTGTCAAATTCAGCACAAATTCCACCCTTCCCCTGTACACTGATGGGGACAACATGGTTAACAGGTGGGCAAATGTCATTGACACTGGAAGGTACCCAGGCCTCAACCATGTGGTTCGAGCAGCGCTCTCCATTTTCCATGGACCAATGGTGGAGTCATCGTTCAGTGCCATGGGAGATATTATTGACTGCAAAAGCACCAGAATGAGCATGGACACCTTTAGGGACAACCAATCCAGACAACCAAGTATGCCCTCAGGTCCAGGGGTCAGACAGCAATACAGATGTTCAGGAGAGAGGATGTCAAGTTCTCAAAGGTAGACAAGGTCCTATGCAGGAACATCCACACTGCAGGCTCAAAAGACAAGGCTCGCAGACAACAGGCCCTGTTGAAGACAAAAGGGAGGCCGGAAGAGTTTGGTTGCCAGCCAACAACCAGTGCTGCACAAAGCAGGAAGACTGCAGTGGAGGATGACAGGCAAGCCACAGTGAGGCACATGGCTGCTCAAAAAAGAAAAAAAAGCACTGGAAGTGCTGGTACAGGCAAAGAAGGCAAAAAAGCACAAGTGATGTGCTTGGTGGGATGGACTTCATCAGAATTGGTTTTATTTGTTCAAAAATAAATGTTCAAAATATATTTACAGAGCATCTTCTCCTCTTTCATTTGGGAGAGTAAGTCACCAAGGATTAGCCAACAAGTTTTACAACTTCCATATAATGATGGTGGCTTAAACCTACCGAACCTTAACATTTACTTTCTGGCTGCCCAACTTACCCAGATTAGGCAGTGGTTCTCTAGCTCATCTAGTGCATGGTCAAGACTGGAATCTTATGACATTCTTCCATATGAACTGAGATACCTGCCTTATATTGGTTTACAACAGGTTAAAAAAATCACAAATAATCCTAAAACAGTTTACTAATATGGAAGAACTCCCATAAACGTATGGGTCACAAGGAACACCTTTCGCCCTATACTCCTATCTGGAGAAACCCCAATTGTACATCTTGTTTTAATGATGACACCTTCAAGTCTTGGTACGACAAGGGGATAAGGGAAATAACACATCTTTACGACAGTGGTACATTTGTTTCTTTCCTTCAGTTAAAGTCAAAATATAATTTATCTTCCACACATTTATTTCGATTTTTTTCAAATCCGCCATATGATACAGACAACTCAAGGCACTCTTGAAGAACCCAAGCCCTCCAAAATAGAAGGCCTTATCAATAAGGAGGTTCAAAGTTCTAAATGTATTTCTCAAGTTTATTTATCTCTGCTTGAATGCTTGTCTACAAGTACAGATGCTACGAGGTGTAAATGGGAAAAGGATTTAGACATGGATATAAGTAAAGAGGACTGGTCTTTCTTTTGTCTTAAAGTTCATAAATGTTCTTACAATATGAGGCACAAACTCCTTCTTTTTAAAATGTTGCATAGAACTTATTATACACCTGCAAAACTTTATAAAATGAATAATGAAATGTCCTTTTTGTGCTGGCGCTGCAACAGAACAGAAAGGGGACTTTTACCATATGTTTTGGTCATGTAATTTGTTGTTAACATTTTGGAACTTTGTAATTGACACGATAGCATTATGTTTAAATATTCACATACAAGGGGGCGGGGAAACAAGAAAAAAATGTGTTCAATTATATTGTAAAAATGTTTGAATCTTTGAAAAAAAAAGAAGAAAAAAAAGAAAAGAAGAGGCGGCCCCAGGTCATCCAGGAGTTCCAGAGCCCCGCTCCTGACGGCCCCACGATCATGCTGCTGTCACTCAAAGCTGGCGGGGTGGGACTCAACCTGACAGCCGCCTCCCGTGTTTTCCTCATCGATCCAGCGTGGAACCCTGCAGCAGAGGACCAGTGTGTGGATCGCTGTCACCGCCTGGGCCAGAAGAGAGAAGTCTTCATCACCAAGTTCATCGTGAAGGACTCTGTGGAGGAGAACATGGTGAAGATTCAGAGGCAGAAGCAGGATCTGGTGGACAAGGCTTTCGGCTCCAAGAACCCCACCGACAAGAAGTGAAATAATGAAATAAAAGCCCTCATGGAGCTGTAGACGTCCCTACGTATGGGAACCTTGTTAAGAAATTCCCATTTTGAAGTTTAGTTTTGATACTGTTTGTTGTGGAATGTTCTCTCAGCACATATGTCCATCGTTACATTCCCACTCACCACACTGCCCTTGGTTAACAAGTCTCATGATACATTTACATTTTTGGGCATTTAACAGATGCCTTTATCCAAAGCGACTTTTCTTTTTGGGGATTGATGTGTGGTTTCATGTATGTGGGAATAAATGTTTTAAGTGACAAACCAAAAAAACAAAAACAAAAACAAACAAAATATATTTACAAAATAAATACATCTTTCTTCTAATTCTAATAGATGCGTTTTCATTATTGTTACCGCTGCTTCATAGGTCTGAATAACACTGACGGGCTTTATATGTGTCCCTTGAACAGAGCTTGTATAGAAAAATTATAGCATGCATCATAGGAAGGTGCCTGGGCGCCGCGCAATGATAATTTCCGTCGTTTTCAGTGAAAATAATTTTGTCACCTTTTTGGGCCAGCACCCCTGCATTCCCAAAAAATGTGATAGAAATGAGCCATTGAATTGTTGCACTCTCTCCAGCAATTCCCAGTTCCCGGTGTACCATTCTGTAAGTATTTTCTTCGTGGGGTAATAAAAAACCTAATAATGTTCTTCCATGAAAATTCTCTCCATTGTCCAGAGCTAGAGGTGGTGGATTGTATTTTACATATGTTCAACCATTCTTCCTCAGTTAGGACTATGTTTGCTTCCTTCTCCCACTTCTCCCTAACATATAAGGTGGAGTGATTCTTGGTGGACTGTATACTCTTCTGTATAATTCTTGACACCAGTTTCTTGTGGGTGTTGCCCTTATACGCATCAATAAAAATGTTGACGAGACTCATTTCAGAAACCTCATTATTCTTTATATTCTTATAGAAGTAGTAATGCCTCAGTTGTAAATACCTGTAGAAATCTTGTTTCTCTAGGTTGTGATTATCAATAAGATATTGAAAGGCCTGTATTGGATGAAATTAGGTAGGGATGTCCCGATCCCATTTTTTCACTACCGATACCTGGGCTTCAGGTATCTGCGATACCGATATCAATCCGATATTTGTATTTATTGTTTTACTCCTGAATAATAACAAATACTTCCCCAGTATAGTCCACAACATTTGGCTATTAAAGACTGCCAGCCTTTATTCAAGAAACAAAAACAGTACTCACTGAGTCTGTTACTCACTACTCAGTGACCAACTGGTTTCAAGTTAAAACTATTTAAACAGCAGCATTCAGCATTGTAGAAGAAAAATGAGTTACTGTCTGATTTCTAGTTGTAGTGCCTTCAGTTCTCTTTTATGGAGGACCAAGTCTGACAAAATTAACAATAAATATATAGACACATAAATGAATGTATGAACAAATACACATACAAATACACACAGTATACCGCAATACATTTCTATATGTATTTATTATTTTCCACATTTATTCTTTCTTTTCCACATTCATTCTTTCTTTTCCACATTGTTTTCCACATTCATTCTTTCTTTTCCACATTGTTTTCCACATTCATTCTTTCTTTTCCACATTGTTTTCCACATTCATTCTTTCTTTTCCACATTGTTTTCCACATTGTTTTCCACATTCATTCTTTCTTTTCCACATTCAAGCTTTCATTCTTTCCCCGATTATCAGTAATGTATGCAAATATAGACACGTGTCTTGCATGTTGTCCTCGCCCCACGCATTTTCATTGGTTGATGGCCCACGCATTTTCATTGGTTGATACCGCGCGTGACGTGGTAAAAGCGACAAAGTTGACATGTTTTCATTGTTAACATACTGTGTTCAAAACGGTGAAGAACACGTTCATAACAAAATGATTTGGTGCATTTTTGCAGTAATCATATTCCTATCATATATGACAGAAAGCTCACAATAAACTGTTTTTTTGCACAGTGTTTGAGTGACTGTTATTTTGCACTCTATTGACACTCTTCAGTTCCAGCACCTCAGCAAAGTCTGATAATGGATGAGCGGTGGTATTTTCACTATTTGCAGTAATCATATTGACATGTCTAGAAAATATTAGCAGAATATATACAATGAAATGAAATAGACTAGATGCATTGCCTGGGAAGACATTAGATGTGACCATTTCTTAATGTTCTTGCTCTGTACAGAAAGTATGCAGCAACTTCAAAAAGTACATTTGAGGTACACACACTGTCACATTCTGTGCTTCATGTGTTGTGTAGACAGGCATACCCATGCACATACAATTGTAGCCAGTGTTATTTCAGAATTATTTGAGATTTTTCAGACATAATACTGTATTTCGACAGTGACAGTGAAAACAGTGTACATTCCGTCCGTGTTTTGTGATTCAGCATTTGCAGACATTTTTAAGAGATGTATTTCATAGCTATTGGCGAAAACAATCTTAGTTTGGTTCTTTCATTTCTATTCTTGTTCATCACCTGTATTTTCTTTACAGCTTTGATTATACAGTTTTTCTCAATTGCTAAAACACATTTCACAAAACTTCCCTCCATTTTCCCAAAACTCTAAACACAACACACTTTTCTAAAGCTACATAAGCAAAACCACACCTTCTCTCTTCAAAACTCAAACTTTCACACCAAAACAGCTGCTCAAAGCCTGCAAAAATGTAAACACTATATGCATCATTACAGACTACAACAAAACAACTGAAAACACAATGTTCAGTGTGTGAGAATGTTCTTTTTTTTCACAACTGCCAAAGCACATTTTTAGAAACCTTACAGTATCTGTTCTCAGAATATATCACTGTAGAGTATTGGGCATTCATAGATGTGTGTGTGTGTTTCATATGAACAATATGTAAATCTACAGAAAATACAGTATGTATTTTATGGTACATGTGGGAATATGGTTCATGTGGGAAAACTAGGGTTAGGGTTAGGTGCTAGGGTGACTTGGTACATGCTGGCATGTCTAACCCTAACCCTACCCCTAATCCTAACCTTAACCCTAGCACCCTAGCACCTAACCCTAACCCTAGTTTTCCCACATGTACGGTATTCCCACATGTACCGTAACATGTACACTACTGTACTGTATCACAACTCAATGCAAACACTACAGAGGATCCATTACACACAACAATACTCACTGAAAACAATGTTCAGGGTGTGATGTTTTTTTTATTTATTTATGGAACTATACCACACACACACACACACACACACACACACACACACACACACACACACACACACACACACACACACACACACACACCACAATCATTTGCAACAAGTGTCTTACATTTTGAGTCGTTATGTTTAATGAATGAAGCCAGGTGTGTTCATTGTGTTCAAATTTTGCTGACTGTGGCAAGCATTTTGCATCACATGAGCTTTAATTTGAGAATTTGAGCAGAGTTTTTTGCAACTTGTGTTTTAGCAAGACAAAATGTGTTTAGACTTATGAGAAAAGGAGGAATGTGTTTTGTGAATTGTGTCTTCATGTGAAATGTGTTTATGGTTTTGGCAAATGGGAGCTAGTTTTATTAAATGTGTTTAGAGAACTGGTCATTTGGTTTAGAGAATTGGCTTTTGTGTATTAGCAATTGGGAAAAACTGTAATTAGATCAATGTGAAAGTCAATTGAGAATATAAGTTCAAAATAAATGTAATAAGGACGCTTAGTAACTAGCTAGATAAACATTACCACTAACTCTAAACTAGCTTGCTAGCTAAAGTTACCTGAGGTAACTTACCTCTAAATATGGATCTGACTGGGGCTAAGTTAATTTATTTGAGGGGGTAAACACACACTTTATTTGTTTTTTTGCTTTGAACAAATTACTTACCAACAAGGCATCTGCCTATGGTCCTAGCGGTCACCAGCAACTAGACTCACTGAACATGTAACTACAGAGATGTGTGAAACCTGGACATAAACAAAACCTTCCAAAAGGGTTTAGGCAAGGCAAGTTTATTTGTATAGCACATTTCATACGACAAGGGCAATTCAAAGTGCATTATATGCACACATTATATAAAGACAATAGCCTACAGTAAGAGGAGTAAGTAAGATTTGTATGTATTGTATGTGTTATTATCCATATTCTAAAGGGTTGCTTAGATTAGTTTTAGATTAGTTTTTACTGATTAGATTTCTATTCTGGAAAAGTCTGTATATTTTACAGATTACAATACAAATTATATATAATGTATAACCCTAACCCTAACCCTAAACCCATGGATGGGTACATGGATCAGAATTTTTAAGTTTAAATATACAAATTATACATTATCTACTTAAAATAGGCATTTTCCCAGACTTTTCTAGGGATGTATAGGAATAAAAAAATCACATCTAGAATTTGCCCACCCAGATGGTAATGAAATGTTCAGGTACTCTTGGCTGAGTGCTTTACCACGTCACGCGCAGTATCAACCAATGAAAATGCGTAGAGTGCGTCTAAGATACGCCCCTATATTTGCATACACATCTGACAATGACAAAGACAAACTATTCTATGTGAATAGCTAGGTGAAAACAACATTGTCTTTCGCTTTATCAGTAATGTATGCATTATCAGTAATGTATGCAGCATGTTGTCCACGCCCCTGCGCATTTTCATTGGTTGATACTGCGCGAGACGTGATGAAGCCCTCAGCCGAGAGCAGACACTCCATTCCACATAGCATGTTTTTAAAATAAAAAAAAGGGTTAGGGCATATGAATCATAGTGGAAGTATGATATATCGCATATATATGGCATATATATGGCATATATATATTCTTTGGTGGAAAGGCATTTTTTAAAGCCATTTTTAGTCACCACAAGTCTGTTCAAACCCAGGCAGCGAGACCAGCAGGAAAACACAACTAGATCTTCTATAATTCTAACTGGATAGTACTTCGTTTCCAGTCATAGTCAGCTAGATTGCTTACTTAGCTACTTAGTAATTGTTTTCAGAATTTTTAAGTTTAAATATACAGGATTCTTAATAGGACTGGTTGTTAAAATCCCTAAATATTCAGCACAACAATTGAGTGGAGTTGGAGATGTCCTCTTGGGTGGAGTGGAATTTGGCAATGATCACGTGGTGCCACCAGTACGACACATCTTCAGTTGTGGTCCCCGACCTCATTGGGTGTTTCGGCCAGTTATCACAAGACACCCTCTGCCGAGGTTGGCCCACCACAGGCTGATCAGGCCTGGGTGTGTGTCGCACGGTGGCACCACGTGGTCATTTGGGAGCCCATGTTGGGTCCCTACGTTTCAGCCACAGCCAGTGACTGCTCCGTTCTGCTGCAGTGGACAGTTCTCTGATTGCCTTCTGTTGGGCCTGTCCTCTGATCCCTACTGCCCTCAGGAGCCTTGTGGTGGAGCTGGCTACAAAGCCTCTGCAGCCCACCTCCACTGGCCACACCTTCACGTTCCAGCCCCGCCCCTCTGCTTCGACTGCTAAGTTGGCATAACGCAGCCTCTTCCGTTCGAATGCCTCATCGATGGCCTCCTCCCATGGGACCGTCAGTTCTACGATGAAGACACGCCGGCAGGACTTGGACCAGAGGACTAGGTCTGGGCGCAGGTTGGTCACTGCAATTTCGGGTGGGAAGGTGAGCCTCTGGCTGAGGTCTACCCGCATTTCCCAATCCCGGGCTGCGTTCAGTGGGCCTGAGTCTGGAGGTGATGGCTTGGTCCGCTGTTTTTCCCCTTCCCGGATGAAGGTTGTTTTCTGTGGAAAGGTAGTCTGGGCATTTAGAGGCATGGTGTTGGTGGTTACCCTCTTGTGCTCAAGTTCGGCAGCCAAGCACTTTAGCACTTGGTTGTGGCGCCAGGTGTATCTTCCTTGAGTTAGACTGGTCTTGCAACCCACCAAGATGTGTTTGAGGGTTGCTGGGGCTGCACACTGGAGACAGGCTGGGTCCTCTCCATACCAGAGATGTAGGTTGGTAGGAGAGGGCAGGACATCATATGTGGCTCTGATGATGAAACTTAGCCTATTAGACTCCATGCTCCACAGCTCGTTCCACGTGATTTTCCTCCTCTCCACGCTCTCCCACTTCATCCAGCGGCCTTGCTGGGCTTGGGAGACTGCCTTGGCGCACCTGGCTGCTTCCTCCTGGTGGCGCACCTCCTCAACCACCATCTTCCGCCGTTCGGTTGGAGTAGCCTTTTGCCATGTGGGTGTTGTTGTTTCTAAGCCAAGGCCCCCTCTGCCATGTTGGACATGCCCCACTATATCCCGGTGTCTGAGGGCGGTCTTTGCCACCGCAACTGCTGCAGATGGCTTCCATTTCCTCCCCGTTGCTAGGATTGGAGCAGCACCTCTGACGAATGGATCCCGGGATTCTGTGAGAGTCATTTCCAGCCTTGATTTGGCACATTTGTACTCCTCCACCAGGCTTGAGATTGGTAGGGAGAGGGCTCCATTGCCATACAGGCCTATGCTGCTAAGGCCTCTCGGCAGTCCAAGCCACTTCCTCACTTGTGCATTCACCAGTCTCTCCAGCCGGTTGGCATGGGATAGTGTGACCTCGTAGATGGAAATTGGCCACATGAGACGGGGCAGCAGTCCAAACTGAAAGCACCACAGCTTCAGCTTCCCAGGGAGAGCAGTGTTGTTGATCTGCTTGAGGCCACTGATTGTATCCTGCTTGAGTTGTTCCACCTGCTTCGAGTCTTTGAGTTCTGCGCTATACCAGCGGCCAAGGCTTTTGATAGGCTTCTCCAGAACTGTTGGTATTGGCTCGTTGTTGACGTGGAACCTCTCATTGGCGAGCTTGCCTTTGACAATGGAGATACTGCGGGACTTACTGGGTTTAATCTCCATTCGTGCCCATTTGATGTTTCCCTGGAGTTTATCCAGCAGGCGTTTGGTGCATGCGTTTGTTGTTGTTATTGTCGTCATGTCATCCATGTACGCCCTGATTGGAGGAAGACGCAGCCCGCTCTTCAACCGTTCCCCTCCAACAACCCATCGGGATGCTCGAATAATGAGCTCCATTGCCATGGTAAAAGCCAGTGGAGAGATGGTGCAGCCCGCCATTATGCCTATCTCGAGGTGCTGCCAAGCAGTTGTACTGGCTTGTGCTGTAACACAAAACTGGAGGTCCTGGAAGTAGGCTTTGACCAGCCTTGTGATGCCCTCTGGGACTTGGAAGAAGTTGAACGCTGTCCACAAAATCTCATGAGGCACTGACCCGAAGGCATTGGCAAGATCTAAGAAAACCACATGCAGGTCTTTCTTCTCCTTCTTGGCCGTTTGTATCTGGTGCCAGATGACATTTGTGTGTTCCAGGCATCCTGAGAATCCACTTATCCCTGCCTTCTGCACTGAGGTGTCGACAAAGTTGTTCTTCTGCAAGAATACTGAGAGCCTCTGGGCCACAACACTGAAGAAAATCTTTCCTTCCACATTCAGTAGACTGATCTGGCGGAACTGGTCGATGGTTGAGGAATTCTTCTCTTTGGGAATCAGGATCCCTCCTGCCCTTCGCCATGCCTTTGGTATGATTCCCTTTTCCCATGCCACTTTCATTAGCTTCCAGAGGTACTTCAAGACGCCTGGACTGTTCTTATATAGCCTGTATGGAACGCCGTTGGGCCCAGGGGCTGAGGCTGTTCTTGCCCGTTTTACTGTGCTCTCAACTTCGCTCCATGTAGGGGGCCTTGTTTCCATCTGGTGCTCAGGTGGTTGGATTGGTGGCATGTCATCCGGAATGCTGGCTGGCACATGCCTCTGGTTGTCAGAGTAGGTCTTCCTCAGGTGCTCCTCTAGTTCCCTTATGGGTACTTTGAGGGTCCCTGTTTTCTCCTTGACAAAGAGGTCTTTGACGAACTTGTAGGGATCTCTGTAGAAGGCAGTCCTCATTCGCTCTTTCTTCTTGTGTTGCTTTCTCAAGCATTCTGCTCTTCGCAGTGTTGCAAGACGCTGCTTGATGTCGGCCTGTAGTGCCTCAAGTCCTTTCCTTTCCACTTCTGTGGCCTTCTTCCACTGTTTTCTCAGGCACCTTCTTTCTTTCACAAGTCTTTCAATCTCTTGTTGTCTCCTGGACTTGAGATGGGCTGATGGTTCCTTCTGTGTCCCATGGTTCTTACTTTTCACCCCAAATCTCTCTGCTCCATAGCTGTAAATGATCTCTCCAATCTTGTCCAGTTTTCTTTCCACGCCCCCTTTCAGACCTTCTAGAAGATGGACAAGGTCTGTGTCGGTGTTTTCCCACTCCTTTTTCTGGCAGGCTTTAGGCCACAAGATTTGAGGCTTTCGTCCATTCATCTTCCTCTCCACTGCTGTCTGTGGCTGGATAGGCTCTGGACTCATGTCCGTTGATGGATCTGTGCTTGGTTGAGCTTCGTCTAGGGTTCTGATACCCTGTGGACTGTGGTGAATATCCTGCCACTGGGCTTCACTCGACTGATTTGCCCTACCTCTGAGGAAGTAGTGGTCAATGCGAGGCACCTCGCTAAGCTCTCTTAGGCACTTTTTCCTGCCCTGGTGGATCTTGAGACCCTTCTCTGATGTTATCTTTTTCCAGCCACAGATGCAGCTTTGTAGCTTGTGTCCTGCCAGTGTTGTTACTCCGTCAACTACCGTGCTGATCATTTGATTCGTTGTCATTTCCGTTCCAGGGTCTGTTACCGTGTGATCCGCCGATGAGTCATCTTCCGCCCCCGCTCTCGCAGACTCTAGGGGTGTTTTTCCTTTTGAATTTTTCGTAGCCATAGTTGGGTGGAACCAAGTCCCTGTGTAGTGAAAGGCTCCTGCCAACACGGGTAGCTAACCCATGCCAGCCCCGTTGGGGTCTGTTCCCTCCTGTCAGCTGTCTCTTCAGGCCGTCACCAGGTCTTTCCCAGGTTGTCAGCTGCCCTTTCGCAGCGGTCACTGGTTTTGACACCAGACATCAGGATTCTTAATAGCACTGGTTGTTAAAATCCCTAAATATTCAGCACAACAATTGAGTGGAGTTGGAGATGTCCTCTTGGGTGGAGTGGAATTTGGCAATGATCACGTGGTGCCACCAGTACGACACATCTTCATCTTCAAATTATACATTATCTACTTAAAATAGGCATTTCCCCAGACTTTTCTAGGGATGTATAGGAATAAAATAATCACATCTAGAATTTGCCCACCCAGATGGTAATGAAATGTTCAGGTACTCTTTTGAAACACACTTCTCCCTTCATCCAGGACACCTTGTGCATATTCTACCCACAAATAGAGTGCTTTATCCCGCATATTTAATAAAGTTACATCATTGACAAAGTTCCAGACTGGGTCTTATCGATGGTTTGCTGTGCTGGGCTGTCACTACCATTTTCACCCACAAGAGTGCAGCGTCTAGCCATTTGTGGAGGCCTACATCGACTGAGAGCAGCAGTTCCAATTCACTTTTTACCCCAATATAGAGTGCCATATGCCCCCAATAAAGTTAGAATTCATTGAAAAAACACTTCTCCCTTCAAGCAGGACACCTTGTGCATTTTCTACCCACAAATAGAGTGCTTTATCCCGCATATTTAATAAAGTTACATCATTGACAAAGTTCCAGGCTGGGTCTTATCGATGGTTTGCTGTGCTGGGCTGTCACTACCATTTTCACCCACAAGAGTGCAGCGTCTAGCCATTTATGGAGGCCTACATCGACTGAGAGCAGCAGTTCCAATTCACTTTTTAGCCCCATATAGAGTGCCATATGCCCCCAATAAAGTTAGAATTCATTGAAACACACTTCTCCCTTCATCCAGGACACCTTGTGCATATTCTACCCACAAATAGAGTGCTTTATCCCGCATATTTAATAAAGTTACATCAACAACAATGTTCCAGGCTGTGTATTATGGATGCTTTGGGTCATGGTACTGTTGCTCACGGCCATACTAGCCTGAATACGCCCGATCTCGTCCGACCTCGGAAGCTAAGCAGGGTGGGTCTTTCCCAGGTTGTCAGCTGCCCTTTCGCAGCGGTCACTGGTTTTGACACCAGACATCAGGATTCTTAATAGGACTGGTTGTTAAAATCCCTAAATATTCAGCACAACAATTGAGTGGAGTTGGAGATGTCCTCTTGGGTGGAGTGGAATTTGGCAATGATCACGTGGTGCCACCAGTACGACACATCTTCATCTTCAAATTATACATTACCTACTTAAAATAGGCATTTCCCCAGACTTTTCTAGGGATGTATAGGAATTAAAAAATCACATCTAGAATTTGCCCACCCAGATGGTAATGAAATGTTCAGGTACTTGTTATGTTCAATAATGGAGACTGAACTCAGAGCTTCAAGTTGGAACGTGTACTCCATTTAATCAAACACGAGTGTAACACAAAACGTAATACGGCACATGTCGTAAAGCCCAAACTGTCGCAAACACAGACGTAACATTTCCCCCCCCCCTCACACAACCTAGGTGTGATACTCAGTCATGTAATCACGCAAGTGCTCGGGCCTGTTGCGTGCTCGAACCAGACGTGGCTCTGGTGCAGCCACAGCCACTGGTGGCGGCTCCACGCCTTGGGGCTGAGCCTGGTAGGCCGGGGTTGCTGCTTCATCCAACCGTGCGGCTGGC
The DNA here is from genome assembly GCF_963989245.1 of Nansenia antarctica. Classification (NCBI taxonomy): domain Eukaryota; kingdom Metazoa; phylum Chordata; class Actinopteri; order Argentiniformes; family Microstomatidae; genus Nansenia; species Nansenia antarctica. The sequence continues at coordinate 54,487,387 of NC_137675.1, forward strand.
AAGACTGTGGAAGAGGCCATACTCAGCGCTGGGCCAGGGGGAGGCTGCACCTTACGCAGGCGGGTAGCATGCCAGCGAGTGCCGTCGGCGAGCCTAAACGAGGCCGGGCCAAGCTGTTTGCTGACCTGGACAGGGTCAGACCAAAACGACTGGAGTTTGTTGTCCCGATGAGGTCGTCGGATCCTGACCCAGTCCGACACAGCGATGACAGGTGGCCTAGCACGTCTGACCCTGTCGAAACGATCCTTCATCAAGCGCTGGTGTTTGGTGACTGTGGCTTGAACTGGATGGACCGGGGGCTGAGCTAGTGTAGGGCGGAGCCTATCGAGAGGCAGCTGGAGCTCCCGCCCCAGCATGAGGGAGGCTGGGGAGACTCCTGTAGTGGCGTGTCGCGTGGCCCGATAATTCAACAGCGTCTGGAGGAGGCTGGTGGTGAGCGTGCACCCTTGTGCCAGGTGGGCCCTGATGCCATTCTTCAGTGTTTGGTTCAGCCGTTCCACTCCCCCGTTCGCAGCAGGGTGGTAGAACGCTGTGCGGATGTGGTGGATCCCTTTACCCACTAGATAGGAGGACAGTTCATGGGAAACCATTTGAGGACCGTTGTCAGTCGTGATCCTCTTGGGCAGGCCCCAACGCGCAAACAGAGCGTCGAGAATGTCGATCAGCACCTTTGCTGTGACCGAGCCCACAGGTGTCACCTCTGGCCACTTAGAGTGGAGGTCGTAGGTCACAACGAGAAAACGCTGGTGATGTGGTACCCCATGCAGCTCGCCGCAGATATCCAGTTGCAGGTGCTCCCAGGGTTGAGATGGCCAGTCCAACGGCTGCATGGGCGGGGGTGGAGCTGGAGCCCTGGTCTTACCACTAAGGAGACAGGCAGTGCAATCCTTGACCAGGGTTTCGAGTTCCCTGTCGATGCCTGGCCACCACACAACCTCACGACAGCGCTGTTTGAGCCTGACTATGCCCAGGTGACCCTCGTGCGCCATAGCAAGGATACGCGCCCGAAGGACACCTGGGACCACAGTGCAGAACCCGCGAGCGACACAGGTGTCATTCCAAACCGACAACTCCTCCCTGATCCTGGAGTAAGTGAGTAGCTCGTCAGGTACTCTTACCGGCCACCCCTGCGTGATGTAGGTTGAGAGTGTAGAGAGGGTGGGGTCATCGGCTGAGGCATCCCGGAGCTCCTTCAGCGACACCGTCTCCTGAAGGGGTGTGTGGAGGAGCTGGACGAGGTCATGCTCAGCCTGGTCCAGTCCGGGGGTCAAGGTTGGGGCTGTGGGTGGGCTGGGGATTGCGCGTGATAGCAAGTCGGCTACCACGTTGTCTCGTCCTGGCGTGAACTGTAGCCGATAGTTGTACTGTTGCAGGCGGTCGGCCCAGCGGTGGAGGCGGAGTGGCTTGTGACCGGTGCCAGACGTGGCCAGGAGGGTGATGAGGGCCTGGTGGTCTGTCCTCAGTGTGAATAGCCGTCCATAGAGGTACATGTGCCAGCGCTCACATGCCCAGAGGCATGCTAGGGCCTCCCGCTCCCCCACCGAGTACTTCTGTTCCGTGGGGCTGAGAGCACGGGAGGCGAAGGCGATCGGTCTCTCCACCCCCCCTTGCAGCTGGGACATCACCGCACCAATGGCTGTGGCAGAGGCGTCGCACGTGACAAGAGTGGGGCTGGCCAGGTCGAAATGCGCCAGGACCGGTGGCGAGGTGAGTTGGGCCTTCAGGAGGCGTACGGCGTCTGAGCAGGCAGACGTCCAGAGCCAGGGCTCGTCATGCTTCAACAGCTTCCGCAGCGGTGTGGTTGTGGCCGAGTACTGTGGCAGGAAACGGAGGTAGTACGCCGTCATGCCTAGAAAGGAGGCCACCTGAGCGGCTGTGGTGGGCTCCGGGACATGATGGATGGCCTCGGTGTTCGAGTGCAGCGGGTACGTGCCATCAGCTGAGAGGCGGAACCCCACAAAGTCGATGGCTGGGGCGGCAAATACACACTTCTCACCATTGAGTGTCAGGTGATGCTTGGCCAATGCACTGAACACACTGTGGAGACGCTCGTCGTGGCTCTCGACGGTGGCCCCGTGAACCACGATGTCATCAAGATAGATGGCCACACCTGGGATCCCAGCGAAGATGGAGGCCATGATCTTTTGGAAGCAGCTGGGGGCGGAGCTTAAACCGAAAGCCATGCGTTTGTAGCGGAAAACCCCTCTGTGAGTGATGAACGCTGTGAGGTTGCGGCTCTCGGGGTGTAGTGGCACTTGGAGGTAACCCTGACGGAGGTCCAGTTTAGAGAACACGCTGGACCCGTAGAACTGGGCGGTGAGCTCCTCTATCGTTGGCAGGGGGTATTTGTCAGGGATGATGGCCTTGTTTACCGCTCTCAGATCCACGCAGATGCGCAGCCCCCCAGACTTCTTCTTCGCCACCACCAGGTTGGAGATCCAAGGCGATGCATTCACCTGCTCAATGATGTCGCTATCGAGCATGCTCTGTAGTTGAGAGGAGATGTCATCGCGGAGAGCCAGGGGGGAGCGGCGGAGGGGCTGTATAACAGGCATCACTGTGGGATCTAACAGAGGCTGGTGGGCAAAAGTGTCGAGGCAGCCTACACCGCTGAACAGCGCAGGCCACTGTTGCTGCCAGGGGATGGAAACGGTGTGAATCTCTGAGCCAGCTGTGTCTAGCAGGGTGAAACCGAGGGCGTTGAACAGGTCGAGGCCTAACAGGTTGGTCCCGTGGCGTGCAACATTGAACCTGAAAGCCGGCAGTGTCCTCTCCCCGTACTTCACAGGCAGCTGAAAAGAGCCCACAATGTCAATATCAGAGTTGGCATAACCGCGCAGGGTGGTGGAGGGCAACCCCAGGGGCACATGGGAGAAGAACTGTGTATAGGTCGTCAAGTTCACAAGGGACACTGTGGCTCCAGTGTCTAGGAGGAGCGGCAGAGTGACATCACCAACCATCAACGAGCATGTTTTGAATGGCGCTCGTCCTGAGCTGACATTATGGATGACTGTGGTAGGTGACTGGGAAGCACTAGCTGAGGCAGACCTACAGACTTTGTGAAAATGGTTTAGTTTCCCGCAGTTGGAGCAGGTTTTACCACGGGCTGGGCATGTCTGAGCTCTTGAATTGTGTGCAGAAGAGCCGCAATTCCCACACGGCTGGTGTGGCTGGTCGCGTGACCGAGAGGCCAGTAAAATGCTCTCCCCGCCGCTGGTTGCACTCACGTGGAGGAGGGGCACCTGTAGGCTGTGCGCGCCCGCTGCCGGTGAGCTGGGAGAGGCTGAAAAACTAACTGCACATTCTAAAGCTGTTTCAACCTGGACCGCTATGTTCAGAGCTGCTGATAATGTAAGTTCATCATTTTCCAGTAACAGTTTTTCCCTAATCTTGTCACAGTTCGTGTGCAAGATGAGTTGGTCTCTTATCATCTCGTTCTGCAATGCCCCGAACTTGCATAAGCTCGCCAAGCCCCGCAGATCAGCCACATACTGTGTCACTGTCTCACCTGTTCGTTGGTGTCTTCGTCCGAATATGACGCGGCGGAGAAGAGCGCTTTGTGGAGGGGCGAAGTGTTCCTTCAATAGTTCCACAGCGTCTGTGTATCTCGCCGCAGTGCCAAGAGTTCCAAACACGCGCTGACCCTCCGCGCCTAGGCAGTGCCGCAGCAGCGCGCATTTCCTCTTGTCTGATATGTCCTCCAAACCGGCGGCTAGGATATATGTTTCGAAAGAGGAAATCCAGCGGCCCCACGGAATCGGTGGTTCTGCCGGGACTGCTAGGAAAGGAGGGGGTGTTTGTAGAGAACAATCAGCCATTCTCGTCGCCAATGTTATGTTCAATAATGGAGACTGAACTCAGAGCTTCAAGTTGGAACGTGTACTCCATTTAATCAAACACGAGTGTAACACAAAACGTAATACGGCACATGTCGTAAAGCCCAAACTGTCGCAAACACAGACGTAACAGTACTCTTTTGAAACACACTTCTCCCTTCATCCAGGACACCTTGTGCATATTCTACCCACAAATAGAGTGCTTTATCCCGCATATTTAATAAAGTTACATCATTGACAAAGTTCCAGACTGGGTCTTATCGATGGTTTGCTGTGCTGGGCTGTCACTACCATTTTCACCCACAAGAGTGCAGCGTCTAGCCATTTATGGAGGCCTACATCGACTGAGAGCAGCAGTTCCAATTCACTTTTTACCCCAATATAGAGTGCCATATGCCCCCAATAAAGTTAGAATTCATTGAAAAAACACTTCTCCCTTCAAGCAGGACACCTTGTGCATTTTCTACCCACAAATAGAGTGCTTTATCCCGCATATTTAATAAAGTTACATCATTGACAAAGTTCCAGACTGGGTCTTATCGATGGTTTGCTGTGCTGGGCTGTCACTACCATTTTCACCCACAAGAGTGCAGCGTCTAGCCATTTATGGAGGCCTACATCGACTGAGAGCAGCAGTTCCAATTCACTTTTTACCCCAATATAGAGTGCCATATGCCCCCAATAAAGTTAGAATTCATTGAAAAAACACTTCTCCCTTCAAGCAGGACACCTTGTGCATTTTCTACCCACAAATAGAGTGCTTTATCCCGCATATTTAATAAAGTTACATCATTGACAAAGTTCCAGGCTGGGTCTTATCGATGGTTTACTGTGCTGGGCTGTCACTACCATTTTCACCCACAAGAGTGCAGCGTCTAGCCATTTATGGAGGCCTACATCGACTGAGAGCAGCAGTTCCAATTCACTTTTTAGCCCCATATAGAGTGCCATATGCCCCCAATAAAGTTAGAATTCATTGAAACACACTTCTCCCTTCATCCAGGACACCTTGTGCATATTCTACCCACAAATAGAGTGCTTTATCCCGCATATTTAATAAAGTTACATCAACAACAATGTTCCAGGCTGTGTATTATGGATGCTTTGGGTCATGGTACTGTTGCTCACGGCCATACTAGCCTGAATACGCCCGATCTCGTCCGACCTCGGAAGCTAAGCAGGGTTGGGCCGTGTTAGTACCTGGATCTTGGCTGAGTGCTTTACCACGTCACGTGCAGTATCAACCAATGAAAATGCGTAGAGTGCGTCCAAGATACGCCCCTATATTTGCATACACATCTGACAATGACAAAGACAAACTATTCTATGTGAATAGCTAGGTGAAAACAACATTGTCTTTCGCTTTATCAGTAATGTATGCATTATCAGTAATGTATGCATTATCAGTAATGTATGCAGCATGTTGTCCACGCCCCTGCGCATTTTCATTGGTTGATACTGCGCGAGACGTGATGAAGCCCTCAGCTCTCGCCTCAGATTTTAAATCCTCAATTTTGGCCGCCATTGGCTACAATCTGTAATTTGGCTCTACAAGTGTTAATATGTCATTTTATGAAGTTTTTATGTTTTCAGGCGAGAAAGTAACCATATATATTCACAAAATGTGTCCAGTTTATCAAAATAACCCGTTTATATATCTGATCTGACGTTTTTTCCCCCACTTCTGTGGGAAACTTCGCTAGCAACACGAGTAGAGCTTTGCATCTGCATCGCACGTTGAAGTACGTCAAGTCCATCCCACCAGGGTGCGCCAGAACGGTGGGTCACGGTCCGCGGTGTGCACGGAGCGTTATTGAGTCAACTGGTATTGTGGTTATCACCAAGTTCTCCCATACAGTGCTGATATTCCATGGTAATTATAGGGAGAAAGACGCTGTGAGAGAACAGGGCTATAGACTCTCTTACCCGTCTGTGGTAATAACAGTGTCGCTGCTTTCATACGTCACGCGTGGTATCAACCAATGAAAATGCGTAGGGGCGTGGACAACATGCAAGATACGCCCCCGTAACTGATAAAGTGGAAAAGAAAGAATGAATGTGGAAAAGAAAGAATGAATGTGGAAAAGAAAGAATGAATGTGGAAAAGAAAGAATGAAAGAATGAATGTGGAAAAGAAAGAATGAATGTGGAAAAGAAAGAATGAATGTGGAAAAGAAAGAATGAATGTGGAAAACAATGTGGAAAAGAAAGAATGAATGTGGAAAACAATGTGGAAAAGAAAGAATGAATGTGGAAAAGAAAGAATAAATGTGGAAAAGAATAAATACATATAGAAATGTATTGCGGTATACTGTGTGTATTTGTATGTGTATTTGTTCATACATTCATTTATGTGTCTATATATTTATTGTTAATTTTGTCAGACTTGATTAATTTTGTCAGACTTGTCATACTGTTTAGTATTCGTTTCGTATCTCACTATGGGGAACGCCCCCTGCGTGACCTCATCAGAAACTGAATTACACTGCGCCAGCCCATTGGCTGGCCCAGGCGACGCTTGTGTCACGAGGGACGGGACCCTCCGCCTATATAACACGTACACACGGCATCTGTCGTCATTCAAAAGCCTTTGCTCTCTTCTCACTGGAGCTGACAACAACTGTGCGGGTGGCTAGAGCTAAACAGTCCACAGATACGAGCGACCACAACACACACACACTGTATGGAAAGTTTGAGCGGCAGTGACGGCCGCGCGCTGCACTTTATTCTTGATTATTTTGAACGTCTCGCTCAGCCCGTCAGTGACGGTGCAGTGTGTGTGTGTTAGCCCGTCAGTGACGGTGCAGTGTGTGTGTGTTAGCCCGTCAGTGACGGTGCAGTGTGTGTGTGTTAGCCCTGCTGAGCCGTGCTGTACATTAACAAACACGTTTGTACAGCTGTTCCTTTGTGTCGACCTCCCTCTGTGCCTAGAGACTCTTACACTAACGTTACCACCAGGTGCTAGCTAGCTACGGTAGCTAACGTTACCACCAGGTGCTGGCTAGCTACGGTAGCTAACGTTACCACCAGGTGCTAAGGTAGCTAATGTTACCACCAGGTGCTAGCTAGCTACGGTAGCTAATGTTACCACCAGGTGCTAGCTAGCTACGGTAGCTAACGTTACCACCAGGTGCTGGCCAGCTACGGTAGCTAATGTTACCACCAGGTGCTAGCTAGCTAAGGTAGCTAACGTTACCACCAGGTGCTAGCTAGCTACGGTAGCTAACGTTACCACCAGGTGCTAGCCAGCTACGGTAGCTAACGTTACCACCAGGTGCTAGCTAGCTAAGGTAGCTAACGTTACCACCAGGTGCTAGCTAGCTAAGGTAGCTAACGTTACCACCAGGTGCTAGCTAGCTAAGGTAGCTAACGTTACCGATGCATCATCAGACAGAAATGAGCAACTGCGACTCCGCTGGCAGAAGGGTGAAAGAGGAGAAACGCTTTGAAATGGATACCATTTCCACCAACATAAGAAATATTGCCTCACGTAGGCTATTATGAAGGAGTGCACACAAAGGATACGTGCACACTGCACATATCGTATTCGTCCATGTCCTATACGCATCACACTATATACATATATATTTACTGTTCATATCATATTGATATTCATGCAAATATATTTCCTTTTTACATTCATATTCATTGCACGTATAGCGCGAGGTTGACCACCGTCCGCATTGACTTCACAGTAATGTACGTCTTTGAATGAATGAATGAATGAATGAATGAATGAATGGTCTTTATTGTCATTGCTATAGTACAGGTACCAAACAACGAAATTTAGGAGGGGTGGCTCCCCTGGTGCTAGGAAAGAAAAAAAAACACAAGGGAAGGAGCTGGTTTACATAAATAAAGGCTATGTACACTATCCACTATACTATACTGTACAGATAGACGACTAGGGTTGTCATATTGCACATAGTGTTATTGCACATTCATTTGAAGTGTCGCAGTTTGCAGGCTAGAAATGTACATATTTGTGCCTCTACTTCTTTATAAGGGTAACATTCCCGATAAGTCCAATGATTGCAATATCCATACAGTGAAGAACATGAACAGGCCCACTGTAGACAATTGACTATCATCCCCAAGTACGCCTGTATGCATGTTATTTAATTATCTTGTATCCACCTAAGGTAAGGTGACCAGATTTCTCAGATGCAATCTGGGGACATTTCCAACTTTTTAGGAAAAATGTATACATTTTATCATGATGAAATACAGAAACGGGGACCGTTGCTGTTTCATTTATTTTGACCTTATTTTGACCCATTTCCAGACACTCTGCTCAACATGATCTCTTGTGGCTGCAGAGCAGATGGCTGTGGAGTGTCATGTGGCTGCAGGAAGATGGGGGTACACTGCTCTGCCTTGTGTACAAAGTGCAGTGGTCAAACATGCAACAATGCAGCACCAATGCCATCTTTACTAGATGATGAGGGAGAAACTGAAGAATCAACACCAATTTCTGATGATGAGGATGATGACTGAAGTGATTTATTATTATGAAATGTCTCCATTCAAGAAACTAATGATGAAATTGACTTACTTACCCTAAAAAACATATTTTTACCTTTTAATTGCATTTGTATCAGGTTTTAAGCCTGAGATACGGAAAAATATCCAAATGGTGGCCATTTTGGACGCCATCTTGAATATCTCAGAGAACACAAGGGGGATTCACGGGGACTTTTAGTATGTCATTCCTAAAGGTATTCTGAACATATCCTGAACAATTCAGCCTGTTACAAATTTGTTCCGGGTGTAACCCTATTACTACTGGACTAATTGGATGGAAAGCTTCAACAGTTCATGAAGCTTCATCTCGCCATCACTACTCGCCACCCTGGAGACCATTCGGTTGGTATGCCATACTATCAACATGTCCGTGTGTTTGTCTTCAAACAGGAAACATACAACACTGACCTGCAAAGTTGCGTTGTGGTCCTCATGAACTGTTTTGGTTAGCGATAGTTGCTCAATTGCTGCAGGCAACTTCCGCACTAGATTGCAATCTATTTTTCTACATCGACTGTATGGTCTTGCGTTGAATACTAGGCCTAACTAAACAAACACCAAACGCGTTTCGTTTAATTAATTGTGTCTATCCTGAAACCCTCTGTAAGGAGAAGCACACACTATTTCTACATGAAATATTCCTTCATATTTAGTTTCTGTTGGTAAAAAAAGACAAGTCGTACAGGTCCTTGGTTCTACTGACCATAAGCACATAAGCACAAACGTAGACCTACTAGTATGAAACAAACAGTACTCTCCATAAGTATTGGAACGAGGAAGCATTTTGCCTTCTTTTAGCTCTACTCCAAAAGTTTGGATTTAAAATCAATGTTACAATTACTTACAATGAGGTTAAAGTAGAGATTATTTTGTGGTCAAATCAACTCAAATTAGCTCTCTGTTTTGGTTGGAAGTTACTTTGAGGTGATTTGAGGTCCCTGTAATTCGTAATTGTAAATCGCTTTGGATTAAAAGCGTCTGCTAAATGGCAAAATTAAATAAAAATTAAAAAAGTATTAAAATTATTATTATAATAACGAATGTTGAACTTTTGTGTTCCCCTATCACTCCCACTGTTTTGGAGTAGCGGGGGCTAAATGCATGTGTGCAGACGGATGCTATTGTTTTGACAGGCCATTTTCACATAGGGGGGGTTGATGTGGGCCTCAGTCAATACCACTAGATGGCAGCATTACCTCAAACCTCCCTGTGTGAAGCATGACACCTCCAGAGACTGGGAGCCAGACTGCTACCACAGTGCTTGTGTTGCTGCCTCCCTAAGTATGTGGGGGCAGAAATCATATCATTTAGCTCCAATATGAATGCAAGTATATGCATCATGTTGAGAATGGTACACATTGCCCATAGAGGTTGCAATATCTATATATTTCATGGGTTGTACATCCTTTTACATGTCCACTATCTGAACGGAATCAGGACAGTTCAGGCTACACCTTACAGTTTTTCTCTATCGCTTTACAGTTTTTCTCAGTTGCTAAAACACTAAACCCCATTCTCTGAACCAAATTCTCAGTGGCCTAAACTCATTTGTCGAATCAAACACTCTTTTGGCCAAACCTTCAACACTGTTCAGGTACTTAGACACAATTTGCAAAACTCATCCGCTCTTTGTTGCCAAACCTTAAACACATTCTTAGTCACTAAACACATTTCACACTGTGATACACTTGTGTTGCAAAATTGTGAACACTGGCAGCAGAATGTGAACACAACTCCAACACAGTTGTCATCTGTTACACACAACTCAACATTTAACACACATGTTTCTAATGATGTGATCAGACCAATTGGGCAGGGTAAAAGTCAGTTCAGAGTGCACAGGTGGCACATGTGCATCCATCTACAATGGACGGAAACATACAGAGAGGCAGAGGAGGAAGAGTTCTGCACTTTTCTCCCAACAACAAGAAGCACTCATTGTTGACATGGTCCTTCAAAATAATGCCATCCGACTCTGTGAAATCCAGCAGAGAGTGATTGAAGACAATGTCAACTTTGATGGTGTCCTCACATGCAACGTGTACAGAGTACCCTTTGATCGCAACTCTGCAAGAGTTCTAAGATATCAGCATGTGCAAGTAAGTGTAACCTACACACACTTTCAGCACTGATGCTTCCAGTACAATTCTATGCTCCAGTACAATTCTATGCTCATAGGCCTACTGTTACTGTAGGCTAGTAGTTGCAGTTGCTACGTTTACGGTACTGTAAACTAGGATATTCTTCATACTGAAATGTCACTTTGTGCCGAAACAAGAAACCAGAGCAACATTTTTGTTCAAGCATTGAATCGTATTAAAGTTCACAATATTAACATTTTCGAATCTTGAACGTAACTCTACTGTCGACTCCCAGGTCCACTAATCGATCCATTGCAGACAGAGCAGCGGGACATCGAACTCTCACCAACTTGACAGGGTCAGACATGGCTTAATCGAGCATGGAAATTAGTTTGTTTCTGCAGATGACCTTCTTTACACATCTTCCGCTGTAATTTTCAGTCGATTGGGGGACAAATGTCAAATTGATTATCACGAACGGTGACTATATTTCTAAACATATGCTAGAATGATACTATAGGCCTGACAGTAATCGAACAATAAGAACCCAGTGTTCTATAATGCTGGTCCGGTCATTAATTAAGAATGGGTCACAGTATAGCTGGATTGACTAGCTACACCGGTGTTACATTGTAACATTGCAAAATAGCTTCTATTAAATGTTCAGTATGCATGCCATTACTCCATTGCAAGGCACATTATCGTTGCAAGGGAAGTGACTAATGCACGCGCCCTTTTCTCTTTGGTTGAAAATGATTGCATTTGCATTGAGGAGGTTGACTCCGTGTGGGGTAAGCGGAACATAACATCAGTCTAATAGTGATATTGATCTGCCTGTTAGCTTGAGTAGTTAAAACAAAGAAGGTCTGGATCCTCTCGGCTATTATTTGGAATCAGATGTACCACATCAAAGCCCTAATGAGACATGCATTACTGCCACAATGCCCTATCAACAACACTATCTTTCCTATTCCCAGGGTCCCACACGGCGATCTCTGCAGCAGGTGGTCCGAGTGTCCAACTGCCCAGTGAATAGACAATGTGTTTACACCAGCTCCTACATGACACAAGCTTCCTCAGTTCTACTGCTCCCCAGACTACCAGCCTCCAACAGGCTGCTGAGCCACAGACCACTGAACTGATCTGCCGCTCGTCCCTGCCAGGGTCAGCCAGGGGCCCCAGAGAGAGTGGACACGGAGAGGGACCAGAAACGCCTCAGTATGAAAGTCCTCACTCAGGCGCCCAAGCCCGCACTGTACCTGGGCTTATCTGGCCTCATTCCATTCCTAGCCGCCCCTGTCTTTATGGCCGTGACACAGTCCTACTACCCTGAGGTGGCCTATGCACAGGTGGTCTACGGGGCCTGCATCGTGTCCTTCCTGGGCGGGGCCCGCTGGGGGTTTGCCCTGCCTGAAGGAAGCCCGGCCCAGCCTGACTGGATGAACCTGGGCAACAGTGTGGTGCCCTCCCTGTTGGCCTGGATGGCGTTGCTGTGCAGGGACAACATCACAGAGGGAGCCCTGCTGGTCGTCATGGGACTGGGCCTCTCCCTGCACTACGACCTGGTCCTGCTGCCCGGATACCCTGGCTGGTTCAAAGCCATGCGGACTATCCTCACTCTTGTGGCTACCTTCTCCTTAGTGGCCACACTGACACTGAAGAAGATGTGTCCAGAGAAAAATATCAAGGCGCTTGAGAATTGACAAGCTATAGTGGCTAGGGAGCTTTCAATAATGACAAAGACCAGACTTTAGTAGCTGTATTTAAGTTGCACTGCAGTGAGATCTCAAAAATCATTGTGACTGAAAAATACAGTGTTTCTCATTGGTTTGGCTGCAAAGGCTCACCTGAGCCCAATACACTTCTGTAAAAATTGATTATGTAAAATAAAGATATAACAAAGACAGAGAGAGACATTTCATAGATATGTGTTTTCATTTAATCAATGTGCTACTGATGACATTGAAGTACATCAATGTGTGAGGGCTAAAATATAAATTAACTTTGTTATCTAGTGATGTTGCTGAATGAAGGGGATAAAAGCTAATATTTCCAACCTCAGTGTTTTAAAACAGTGTTTACTGACTAAAAAGGCACACATATTTACAGTTATACAATGGCTGCATTTCAGCCAACGAGCATTGCATTTGAACATAAATACTGAGTAACCAGTACCAATTAATGCCACTTTTAAAACATTTCAACATCAGTGACTGTTTTTACAGAAGACGTAGCCTCAAATGCACAGCAAAGCATTTTCAATAACAATTTCACATGAGGACCATATAATGTAGCTTAAAGTAGCTTCATGTCAAGTAAGTGGGGTACAAGGTTTAATACGTCTCAGTGTAAACAACTTAGAGTAATAAGCCCCTCAAACACATTGCCATCTACTTTCAGTCCAAAATGTAACGGATAACCCACTTGAAATTTAGAAAACAGTTTTGGTGTTAATTGCACTGTGAGAGATTAAAGGTGGGTCAAAATAATATATAAGTCAAAGTGCACAGGTCGATCAGTTCATATCATGTCAGAGAAAAGAGTGACATTCTCATGAACATCTTGGAGCACCACTGTATGACGAAATGGTGCAATGAGACTTATCTCTGTCAATTGAGAGCCATATCTTCACTCATTGTAATTAGGCTACATCCTGAAAGTGCCACAGTTCAGACACACTTGCTAAAAGATCACAGTGCACAATAGAAGCAATTTACCTTGCAATCAAGACACACTGACACACCTCAGTGTAACTGACAGAGTGCTAGGTTGCCATTTTGGCTCAGTGTTGAATGTACAATGTCTAGTTCAGCAATATCAGCAACAAACAATCAAACATTCTGTAAATCCACCATCTCAAAGCCTACGGAAACAAGTGCTATTTGACTTTGAACAGCAAATTCCTCTACCAAGAAAAAGGCCCTCCGTTTGTGCTCTGTAAGATGCTGAGCATAATGTCTTGTACATGATCAAGTTTCCACTGTAGCTCACACTTCACTGGCTGGCTGAGGGTACGATGTGTGTGGTCATGGATATGGGAGGTGGGCAAGTAGATTCTACTGTGGCGTCCTGCCACTGTACAACATCTAAATCCATTGCTGGTGAAGGCCATGTTTCAAGCGAAATAGTAATAATGTGTTGGAGGAGGACTCTTCTGTGATATGGCTCTGGATGGAAACAGTGGACCTGTCTCTCAGAGGACGGCCACCCCTCCATCACAGCGGCTGGTGATCATGTTGCCGATCTCAGTCCAGGTGTCCAGGTGGGGGTCATAGATCTCCACTGAGTCCACAGTCACGGGTGGTGAAAAGTCTCCGCTGGTGGCCCGCCCCCCAACAGCGTAGAGCAGACCATTTACGGCTGATACGGACACCCCCGCCCGCGCCACCGCCATAGGTGCCACCTCCACCCACTTCTCCTGTGGAAGGAAAGACACATTATGGTTAAAAGACACACAGTCACAGTCTTTGTACTAGTCAATAATACATGCCCATCTATTGCGATTCATCTTTGACATAAAAACCATCTTTGACATAAATATCTCAGCTCTCTAACCTTTTAGTCTATCTTTTAGTCAATTGGGTAGACTCTGCGGCTTTATCTAAGTATACAGGCACCACCCTCCCCTCTATAGGCGACCATCATTTAGCATGGGCCAAGTCAGTTAACATGTATTTTGTGAAGTATCCCCTTCATGTTATTGTTCAGTCAAAGGTCAATGTCCAATACACTAACTAATTGTACTAATTGTGAAGCCTTCTGTGTGACAGCAGAGACAGACACCAGACAAGAGACAGACAGGCTCCAACCTCCTCAGGACAGTACTTCTCCACCGTCTCCAGGGAGCCCAGCGCCTTGTTCCAGCCTCCCACGGCGTAGATGCAGTTGTTGAGGCAGGCGGCCACGCCCACGTAGGCCCGTCGTGTAACCATGACAGGCAGGGCGCTCCAGCGGTGGGAGATGGGGTCGTACATCTCGGCCGAGCGCAGCTCCATCCTCTTGTCACTGAGACCCCCGATCACGTAGATGAACCCTGCAGAGCGATCAAAGGCCACACAGATCTAGTGAGTGTTCATTAAGATCAAAGGGTAAATATGGTGTGAATATGGTATTACATTTTGCTTGTACATGTACTATATATATATACATTTCTTCTTATTCTTCTTATTTTATTTGTTTTTAATTATCACTGAATAAGCATGCTAGTCTCTAAATCATAGGTTCCTTAGTGATCTCTGGGAGAGCCTAACCCTGTAACTCGCAGCAGCCAAAATAGAATCGTGGAACCGCCATGTTTCCGATGATCTCCCACTTGTTCTCTGCCGGGTCGTAGCGCTCCATCGTTTTCCCAATCTCCGATCCGATCCAACCACCTGCAAGAGCACAGTAGTGAGGTCACATGATACTCTATTCACATCTACTTCCATGTACTGCATGTCCCAAGTGACAGGCTGGTGTTTACCTAGTGCGTAGAGCGCCCCGTGACACGGGCAGACGCCAACTCCACAGCGTGGGAAATTCAAAGAGGCTACTGCCGCCCACTGCTTGGTCACTGGGTCATATCTCTCTGTGCAGTCGAATATCATGGAGTCCTCCCTGCCTGGGCAATAGCAAACGGAAAGCACAATTATATTATGTCAAATGGAAATTCCACTGAGAAATATCGACATGTCAATACATACAATGTATGTATGCATACAGTATGACTGTGATTGCATTATGGCACTTGTACATCGTTTTTGTTTTTACTCATGAACTTGAAGGACCACCATCTGTTGATTTCCACACTGTATAACGAAGTTGTTCTACTTCTACCTCTCACAGACAGACAGACAGATAGACAGACAGACAGACAGACAGACAGACTGAGTGCACTGTCTCACCTCCAACCACGTAGACCAGGGGTCCCCAAACTACGGCCCGCGGGCCGAACACGGCCCACCCCCACACTTGGACCGGCCCTTTGAACAACGTGTAATTTCTAACTGCAATTGCGGCATTGCACCGACGTGGTGGCGGGGGCGCTGTTTCGCAAATAATTGGAAATAAATTTCCACCATAAATTGATGCAGAAAGGGCACAAATTGCATCTAAATTCACCAGAATGCAAGAAATTAAGTGTTTGATGCTCGTTTAAGGACCCCCAGACAGCCCTGCTTCATGGGTCCCCCCGTGTATGATGAGGGTCCTCCCTCAAGTATCAGACTGTAAAACTGATTATATTTCATTGACATATCACTATAGGTATAAATTCCATCCAAATTCAACTGTTTAGACTTTGTTTGCATCCACCAGTGCTCTCCTGCGCACAATTGCTTTGCGCAACCGCCTCCATTCCACTCCGTTCCATATTATTTTATGTTAGAGACCAACCCAGGCCCCCCATCACAGAAAGGAAAAATGATGTGGCCCTCACAGAAAAAAGTTTGGGGACCCCTGACGTAGACCATGCCCTCCAGCACGGCCACACCCAGCCCACTGCGGGCCTGATGCAGGGAGGACACAGTGGTCCAGTATTGACTGAAGGAGTCAAAGTGCTCCACACAGCTGAGGGCTCTCCCGTCACACCAACGGACGCCCTGCAGCCGAGTGTAGCCTCCTGAGAGGGTGAAACCAGACGTGACGTGAGAGTGTTTTTACTACGCAAACGTAGGGAGATGAGGGCTGTATTGAAACTTGATAATCAAATGATTTTACAGGAACAACAAAGAGGTCTCCCCGCCACTTTTTTTGGTAAACAGCTGAGGGATGGGGCTGGAGAAATTTAACACATCTCAAATTAATAGACTGAGCTATGTATGCTTGGGCTCAAGAATTAATGGCTACAAATGTTTATTTTATTTTTTTATTTAACCTTTATTTAACCAGGCAAACATGTAAGAACAAATTCTTATTTGCAAATGCAGCCTGACCAAAAAGCAGTGGCTCTTTGGGGGGGGGGGGGGGAGCTAGAAATAAAACAAGGTTAAGTAATACAATAAACAATAAAACAATAAAACACTGGCAAATACAGATGCATTAAAATACTAACAGTCAGAGAGAGGGGAGAGAGACAGAGGAGGTAGGGGTGAGGAAGAGCGGAGGTGAGGGATAGCGGGGGTAGTGGAGCAGGGGTACTTAAAATGAGGCAGTGATGGGTTATGGGATGGGTGAGAGACGGTGATCAACAGGTGCATTGATCGACTATGGTTCGCTGCAGGATTTGTTTGAAAGCAGTGAGTGAGGTGAGGGCGGTGAGTTTGAGGGTGTTTTGTAAGGTGTTCCAGTCGTGTGCTGCAGCGAACCGGAAAGCGCTGCGCCCGACAACATTACGGGCTTTGGGGATGGTGAGTCGGACAAGATCACTGGATCTTAGAACGATGACGGGGCGGTGAGAGAGGTGCAGAAGGGATGAGAGGTAGAAAGGTGTTTTGCAAAGTATGGATTTGTAGATAATATGAAGCCAGTGACAGAGCCGTCTGCTGTGAAGAGATGTCCAGTCTACAAGGGTGTACAGATCACAGTGGTGAGTTGTGAAAGGCGCACCAGTGGCAAAACGAATGGCGGAGTGATGGAGTGTGTCGAGTTTCCTGAGGGCAGACTGAGATGCCATCCTATAGATGGTATCGCCATAGTCGAATATGGGCAGGATGGTCATCTTGACAAGGTTATGTTTGGCTGCACGGGTGAAGGAGGCCTTGTTCCGGTATAAAAAGCTTAGGCGAGCTTTGACTTTTGTCTGCAGGTGCTTTATGTGGGTGGTGAAGGAAAGGGATGAGTCCAGCCAAAGGCCAAGGTATTTGTAACAAGAGACAAACTCCAGCTCGGAACCGTCAACACAGAAGATCTTAGGGGGGCTGCTGACACGAGGTCTCCGGTCGAAAAGAATGCACTTTGTTTTTTTGGTGTTGAGGAGAAGATGGAGGCGATGAAAAGACTGCTCAATGGAGGTGAGGCTGAGTTGTAGAGTGGAAGCCGCAGAGTGGAGTGAAGGGCCTGCACAATACAAGATGGTGTCGTCAGCATAAAGATGGATCTGGGATTTGCCAGCATCTTTTGCTATATCATTGATGTAGATTGAGAACAACGTTGGTCCCAAGATGGAGCCTTGAGGCACCCCTTTAGAGATGGTGAGATGGTCTGACAAGATATTTTCAGTCTTCACTTGCTGAACTCGGTCAGTTAGCTGGCAAACCAGTTGCAAGAGTTTGTCGAGAGACCAATGTTGGAGAGCCTCTGTAGAAGGATGGAATGGATGACAGAATCAAAGGCCTTAGCTAGGTCGATAAAGGCAGCGATGCAGACCTGCTTGGAGTCCAAGGAAGTGAGAATGTCATCCATAACTTTCAAGGTAGCTGTGATGCACCCGTGGCCAGGCCGGAACCCAGACTGCATGTTGGACAGGATGTTGTTTGAGGCCATGAAGTGGCTGAGCTGTTTGAGAGCCAGCTTCTCCAGGACCTTGGCCAGGCACGGCAAGATGGAGATGGGCCTGTAGCAGTTGGGGTCGGAGCTAGAGCCACCTTTAAAGAGGGGAAAGACCAGCGCGGATTTCCAGTCAGGAGGAAAGACAGACAGCTCAAAAGACATGTTGAATAGCCGTGTGATGGGAGCGGAAATGACAGGTGCAGCAGCTTTCAAAAACATGGGTTCGAGCCCATCAAGGCCAGCAGACTTGTTTGAGTCTAGCTTGGTTAGCTCCTCTAAAACCTCTGAGGTCAAGACAGGTTTAAAGGAGAAAGCGTCACAGCTGGAAGGAGGAGGAGAATGTGATGAAGCAGCAATGGGGGGAGTAGCTGAGAATACATGGGCCGAGTTGACAAAGTGATGATTAAAAAGCGAAGCCATGTGAGACTTGTCAGTGACAACAGTGTCACCAAAGGTCATTGCACTAGGAAGATGAGGGGAAGTGAGTTTGTTTTCCATGGCTTTGACCGTTTTCCAAAACATCTTGGCGTCAGAGCCACAGGATGCAAATTTGTCCAAGAAGTAACTGGTTTTGGCTTTTCTGACAGCCTGAGTGCTTTTATTTCTACACTGCCTAAAGGCAAGCCAGTAAGCAGGAGACTGGGTGGAACGAGCTTTCCGCCATAAGGTGTTCTTCTGGCGGATCAACTCAGCCAAGTCATGGGAAAACCAGGGGCTGAAGCGATCCTTTATCCGTGATTTTATGAGTGGGGCGTGTTTGTTGATGATCTGATTAAAAGTTATCTTAAAATAGGACCAGGCGTCATCCACAGTGGAGACTGAATTAATTCGGTCCCAGTTTTCTGCTGCAACATTGTGGAGAAAGGCCCCCAGCTCAAACTTCTTCAGAGAGCGCTTGGTTACGATCACTGATGGTCGCTTGATTGAGGAGCCAGAGCGTATGCATGCAATGGCACAGTGATCACTCAGATCTTGACTGAAGACACCAGATTTATAATTAGAAGGGGCATTCGTAAGGATGACATCAATCAGCGTGGCAGATGAAGGGGATTTCTGATTGTGTCTGGTGGGCTCAGATATGATTTGGGAAAGGTTCAGAGCATCGAATTGCTGCGTGACTACGTCTGGGGGGTTGAACATGTCCCAGTTGAGATCACCCAGGAGGACAAACTCAGAGGAAACGTGTGGGGCCAGGAGTACACCAAGTGCAGTTAGGGTGCAAGCTGGGGCAGAGGGTGGTCTGTAGCAGACAGCGACAGAGAGAAAGAAATTGGAAGACAGTTTGATCCTTAACACTAGCAGTTCAAATTGTTTGGGGACAGACTTGGAAATTAAGATAGAACATTGCAGATGGTCTTTAACAAACAAAACTACACCACCACCTTTGGTGGCTCTGTCCTGGCGAAAAATGTTGTAACCTGGTATGGAGATGTCTAGATTGAAAACACTGTTCTTAAGCCATGATTCTGAAATAGCTAGAACATCAGGAGTAGCAGTGTGTGCCCAGGACTTTAGCAGGTCTAGTTTGGGTAACAGGCTATGGATGTTAATGTGTAGAAAGCCCATAGACTTGCGATCACAAAAATCATTGAATGACAGGTCAGAGATGGCATGATCAACAATAGCTGGGCCTGGATTGGGATGTACATTACCAGAGATGAAAAGGATGAGGCTAATCAAAATGCGACTAAGTATGGAGCCATAGCATTGCTTAAGATGATTGTTATTTTTCATGGGGGGTTTGGCATGGATTGGGAGAGGAGGGTCAATAAATTGCTGCAACAGTATGAAGGAATACAATGGAGAGCATGGCACAGACAGACTAGGAAGACATGTATTCTTTGTAATCCAGAAAGTGGAGACATCTCTGGGCAGTAGACTGAAATCAAGCGTGCCACCACCATAGGAAACTATAGCTGGCCTGTGTAAACGCCCGGGTGCAACCTCAGGAGATTGGGCCAGAGTGAGCAGACAAGTAACCAGCAGTGTAGGCCAGAAGGCCACAGGAAAATACATGCCAACAAACACCAGAACCAAACAAAAGTTACAGAAATTAGCAGTCCTCAGTTCAGCAAGCCAACTGATTGGCTAACTAACAAGTAGATAGCAGCAGGTAGGTAGCAGCCAGGAGCAGGTGGGTAGCAGCAGAGAACAGGCAGCGTAGCTTGCAGCACAAAAAAGTCAAAAGCATTTGATCCTATCTTGTAGAATTCTCAATTGCAATTTGATATTAAATGCATCAAGATACGTTGTTATTGTAGTAATTCCCCTTTAGCTTCAACACGTGCCTGATCAATTGAGAAGTACCACTACAACTCAATCTGATGACTGACCTATGGCTGGGATTGTCGTTTCCCTTTGCGGTAGTCGTAGTGACATTCGTGGAAGCAGGAGTCAAAGTTGTTGCTTTAGCAGGCGGCACATGCACCTTGAATAAAGAGGAGACCATCAGGGGAATATTCTGTCAACATCGCTTAACGAAGTCTCATGAGACTTGTCAAAATAGGCCTGGATTTCCCTTTAGCGACGTTGATGGAATACCACCCAGGTTTTTGAGTTCCAACAGTACAATTATCCTTTGGAATTATTGGAATCATTGAAGGATTATTTGTCTTCATTGTCACACACCTTTGGGGGTTTCCTGACATTCTCCATGGCCTGGTTGACAGCTGCAAACTTGTTGGAGATGCAGGCAATCTTTTTCTGCAGGCTGTTGACTACACTCTCGTGTTTGGAATAGTCCATTTTGTCCACCCTGTCACGGAGCTCCTGAAGGCTCTTGTCAAAGATTGTGAGCTTAAGTAGGCAACTCACCAGGTGCCTCAGATCACCCAATCAAGCCTCTGCCCAGCCAGGACCTGCAGCAACCAATCCATATATGGTATGAGCCCACAGCACATAGTGAGAGGGCTGCCACATCCCCCCCTCAAAAACCCAATAGTCCCCCCAATAACCAAATAAAAAACAACAAAAATTCATAAATTCCCAGTAACCCATGAGACATTCTCAGTCCTTTCTGCAGCAGCTGAGACTGTATCATGGCCTTTATGTTCATCCACGGAACACAGATAACAGATACACTGCTGATCAGTGCGACAGAACATCTTCATCACTTCATCATGACGAGAGCAGATCTTCTCCTGCAGTTGTGTGGAGGCTTTGACCAACTTGTGCTTCTTAAAGGCAGGAGATTCGTAGTGAGGCTGGAGGTGAGTCTCACAGTAAGAGGCCAGGCACACCAGACAGGACATGAGGGCTTTCTGCTTTCTCCCAGTGCAGACATCACACGCCACATCTCCAGGTCCAGCATAACAGTGAGCAGGAGGAGCAGCTTGGAGTCCTGTCTTCTTCAGTTTCTCCACTAATTCAGCCAGTAGAGTGTTTCTCCTCAGAACAGGCCTTGGGATGAAGCTTTCCTTACACATGGGACAGCTGTAGACCCCTTTGTGATCATCCAGATCCCACCAGCCCTTAATACAGACCATACAGTAGCTGTGTCCACAGGGAATAGCCACCGGATCCGTCAGTATATCCAGACAGATCGGACAGCTGAAGGAGTCCATGCTCTCTGCCATGTTTGCTTCACACACGACCGCCGGTCGCCGGGGCGCTTTTACGGGCTGCTTCCTTGGGGCTTTGCCACCGGTGGACTTACGAGCGGTTTGCTTGGTTCTGTCCATGGCGATATCTTCCTTCGGTCAGTTGGAGTATAACCAGTCTTAACAGAACGTTGTATATTTATAAACCCCCAGTCGTGCCCCGATTGGTTGGCTACTATAGACGAGCTCATTGGCTCGTTGTTGCCTCCTTCTCAGGCTGCCATTGGACACGAGCACCGTCCGTGCCGTTGCCGCCACAAACCATAAAGATAACAACTAAACAATGGACAATCAACAATAACAATCAAGTTACATATAAAAAATCTCAACGCGTACAAACATACTTATTCATATTTCCCTGGATTTCAAGAACTTCAGGATACCTGACAGATATTTCTGACCATTGTTTTCAAGTACCGTACTCTCCTTCCTGTCAGCCTAAATCCAGCTCTAGCTCCTCGAACGAGGACGCCGTGGAGCTCCTGTCGCTGCGGTCGTCCTCACGCCCTCGGTCATGGCGGGGCAGCGAGGGGACGGAGGACGGGGCGCGGGACGTCCCCCTGCTGTCTGACAGGAACACGCCGCTCCCAGAGCTGCTGCACTCGCTGTTAGAGTCTGCACCTGTGATGTCAGACATCCTGTCCTCGTCTGACTCCTCCCCCTCTGGCAGCCTCCGTTCAGCTGGACGGACCTCTGGCACGTAGAAGTCCCCCTGGCGAACCACACACCCCCTGTAGATCTCCAGGAACGGGTGGGCACACCGATTTCTATCCTTGATGTAGCACACCAGCTGGGGGTAGACCTTCCCACTAATTTATTACACAAAACAAAAAAACACTACAACACAACCAGAATAACCAAAATTAACAGCCTATTCGACACTGCACACCAACACTGACCAACCTGTTGCTTGTTAGGATCAAAGCAAAGAAAAATGTGTGTGAACAGGAACGAGGGATCAGCTGATCCCAGCACAGACAACATTCTTTCCATCAACTCCGACGGTTTGCCGTCGCCGAGACCACTGAGTGACAGCAGGCGGTCTGCTTTCTCTAGTTCCGACAGCTCACAAAGTTTTAGCAGGAATGTCTTTAGTGCATCGTACTTGCCGACAGCCGGTGGATCCTCCAACAGCATCATCGCTCGTGCCGTTGTCGAAGCATCTAACGCAGAAACCACATGGAAGTATTTAGTCCCATCCTGCGTTATTCCTCTCAGCCGGAATTGGGCTTCGATGTGATGAAACCACGGCCGTGGGTTCTGCTGCCAAAAGTCGGGCAGCCTGACGGTTGCAGCGTAGATGTTAGCATTGTCCGGTGCGGGCGCTGTGGGCACCGCGGCGTCGTCACCGGCGTTCTCGTTGTCAGACATCTCGTTCGCTTTCGTCGGGGTCACCAATGTGGGAGTTGTAACAATGAGACGACAGACGTAGGTTGGAGTCGAGGTCGTTTACTTCTCCTCACTTTCTGATACATGCCAAACATACACTCAGTGACAACGATAGTTATGGAGATATGTTGGGGGCCGGCCGAGGCAGACGTGGCAGAAGTCGTGCTTGTCCTCCGCTGCTAGGAAGTCGCAGCGGCAGGCGTCCCTGAGGAACTGCTTCGGGGTCGGCGGCGGACGATCCATCGCTGAAGGGAAGTGTCTGGCGGGTTCTCCAGTCTCTTGTAGTCGTCCTTCTTGCAGTCTCAGATGTAAACCCGTGCTGACATTTTTGGGGAGAATGAGGTAACGGAGGACGCCCCTTTTATAGCACCCCAGGGCGGGCGCGGACATCGAAAAATGCAGTCATTTGCTACTTTAGGTAGCGGGGTAAACCAATAGGAGCAGAGCTCCCCTATGGGGCGGAGCTCCACGATATAGAACAACAATAACATTACCCGGAACCGGAAACACTTGCCCCTTTAACCCCCACTCTTAAAGGTACAAACACTCCTTGGTGAATGTCTCTCCTATTAACTTAATGTGAATCACCACAATGTGACCTCTTCGGCCCTATTAGTACCTTTTCCACAAAAGATTTGTAGTGCCTTTTGAAGTACATACAGTACAGGCCAAAAGTTTGGACACACCTTCTCATTCAATGCGTTTCCTTTATTTTCATGACTATTTGGTACATTGTAGATTCTCACTGAAGGCATCAAAACTATGAATGAACACATAGGAATTATGTATTTAACAATAAAGTGTGAAATAACTCTAAATATGTCTTATATTTTAGATTCCTCAAAGTAGCCACCCTTTGCTTTTTTGTTGTTAATAAAATATATAATAATAATATTTAATATAATATGCAGGGCTTAAAGTGGGAAAAAATCCTGTGCCTGAAACTTTTTCTTGGGGAGGGGGGTCACAGTTTGAGATATTGGGAGAGCGGGTACAGAAGACAGCTTCTTGTCTCAATGTTTAAATGCATTAATACTATTTTATAGTCAATACAACATATATGTCTCAATGTTAAAATGCATTAATACTGTTTTATACTCAATACAAAATAAAATAATATATTTAGATGTCTTTAAAAGAACAAACTGATTAAATCACTTAAGGCCAAACTGATTGCATCACTTATTAAGCCACTATCACTATAACAATACAGAATAACATATATACATGTCTTTAAAAGAACAAACTGATTACTTATTAAGCCACTATCACTATAACAATACAGAATAAAATATATACATGTCTTTAAGAGAACAGATTACTTATTAAGCCACTATCACTATAACAATACATAATACAATATATACATGTCTTTAAAAGAACAAACTGGTTACTTATTAAGCCACTATCACTTATATTCTCCTTCTTTTTGGGTCATAAACAAAGCCCTGCAATTTCTCCAAGACACTCCTTTTCAAGGCATTAAGTGTTCCAGGGGAGACAGAGGACGCTTTGAGTGGTGCAGTGGAGGCAGTGGGTGGTGCAGTGGAGGGTTTGAGTGCTTTGGCTGGTCCAGTGAAGGCTTTAGGTGGTGCAGTGGAGGATTTTAGTGCTTTGGGTGGTCCAAAGAAAGCTTTAGGTGGTGCAGTGGAGGATTTGAGTGCTTTGGGTGGTCCAGTGAAGGCTTTGGGAGGTCCAGTGGAGGCAGTGAAGGCTTTGGGAGGTCCAGTGGAGGCAGTGGAGGCTTTGGGAGGTCCAGTGGAGGCTTTGGGAGGTCCAGTGGAGGCAGTGAAGGCTTTGGGTGTAACTCTGGCCACGAGCTACCAGGTCCACATCTATTTGGTATGCCCGTACCTCTTCATCTAGTTGACCAATCTCTGGTTCAACTACATTAGGCAAGGCCTTGCCTAATGTGATGAAAGCCCCACAGACAGATTCATCTTGAATCAAAGAAGGAGTCAAAGCCGAGAGTGCAGTGATGATGTGGTTGTCGAGAGGAAGCTTTTTGACTGCCAGCCATGTTCAGAGCGGAGAGCTCCACACTGCCAGACTTTTGGGGCATTTTCGCTGAACTTTGAAGACCCACCAAATATTGACTTTTCGGACTACATAAACATTGAACATATCTACCAAAACTTTAGACTCTCTTCTTTCATCAGAAAAAGAAAGTTTGTTTCTAGCCTCTTTGAGTGTTTAGAAATCGGCCGTAGAACATAGGGTGGTTTCAGCAAAAACACCTGATTTTGACCAATAAACAGAGAAAACGAGCTTTTTCTGCAGAATGTTTTTTTTTTTTTTTTTCTGCACTTTTTCTGTATCATCCGACTCTGAACTGTTTGAAGAGTCGCGCGATGGCCGCAATGCTCCGCGCCGCGTTTGGCACATACCCTGATCCGTTTCGCCATTACTACAACCCACAGCAAGCCACTTCCTTCTCCAGGCTTTTATCGAACTACTGCCCCCATCTGGGACCGAAATACATTACACCCAAGTCTGAAATTCACTCGCTAGGTGTAGAACATGTCAATAACGCGATCCCCGCGGAATTATTTTTTTTATCTATAAGACGCCAATTGGCGTCTTTGGCAGTCAACGTTACTATTCTATAAGACGCCAATTGGCGTCTTTGGCAGTCAATGAGGAAATCTGCTGCCTTCATATAACCTTCTCTGAGAGAGCTGTAGAGATTGTTAACCCATATCTTCCCCTCGACACGAGCCTTGTTCAGTGCAGAGTAGCAATGTGTGCCGACAAACAGCCTTTTGTCAGACAGTTGCAAGTCTCGACTCTGGACATCAACTTTGACTAGCCTCTTTGCACTCAGTGGGATGGCGGAGGGCATCATGAAATTGGACAGCAGTTCTCTGACCATGGGCCACCATCTCCACATGCAGCAAGTGCACCAGGGGTTTCTCATGCTGCAGTTTTTTTTCAGAAATCCCTGAAAGGTTGGAAGGACACCTGCAAACAAAGTACAAAATATCAGAATCAGAATCAGAATGACTTTATTCGCCAAGTAGGTTTTCACATACAAGGAATTTGCTATGGTTGTTGGTGCATACAGACAACAATAATAATAATAATAATAATAAGAAGAAGAATTAAAAAGCAATTACATGACAGAACATTTAAATATATTCACTACCAATCAAAAGGTTTGACACATATAATATGCTACACTAGCAGTCATTATTACTCTGTTCTTGTTGGATTGAGAGGAATAAAACATCAGTCAGGGTTGTGCGCTCATGTACAGCTATTGCCACTCGAGTTAGCCTACTTGTAATATACCTCTGAACATGTCAATCAAGGCTGTCAACCTATCAAACTCCAAGAAGAGAACAGAGATCCGTGCCTTCCGGTTCTGATTCTCTGCTGTTCTCATTCGGGATGCTGCCTCTTGTTCTTGCTGAAGAACATCTACTCTGGCCCTTTCCTCAAATGTTAGTGCATGCCTTTCAAACACTTGGTTAAGAAGCCATCTGCAGTACACACACACGCACACACGCACACACACACACACACACACACACACACACACACACACACACACACACACACACACACACACACACAGATTTTGTTTCATTGTGGATTACAGATTAAAACTCAACCTGTTAACTCAAATAAATTGTCAATGTCAATGGCCTTGGATAGGCTATAGTTAACAACCAGGAAAATAGGCCGAAACTGAAAACGTATTCTCCGGTAAGGAAAATGCAATGCTCAGGTTGATGCTCATGTTACATACTAATTTAACTAATTCATGAATTTTATATTACATTTTTAGCAAATGATTATCTTCACCACTACGTGGCCGAAATCTAGTCTCTACACCATTAACTACAGATTAACACAAGCAATACAGTACAAATCATTTACAGTGAACTGTTCATTTAACACTAACATAATTTGCATTACCTGTATTTATGCTCTTCATTTGGATCCAACACATGGTAGTAGTGCAACACTAGTACATCCATAAGTTCATGTAACCTGTTGCACACCTATGAGGGGTGGAAGTAATACACATTAATTAATATAAAAATCTTTTTTATGAATAGCCTACATTTTTGTTGCTTTCACCCCTCATTATACACACCTCCAGGATCTGTAGAAAGCGGTTGCCGATGGGCCTGATTAAGCTCTTGACTGGTTGATGAAGAAGAGACCGGAACTCTGCAAAGATCTCCTTCTGTTTTGAGGACTTTTCTATATCATAATCAGTGATGCCGGTAACGCGCTACTAAGTAACGCGATACTCTAATCTGAATACTTTTCCCAGTAACGAGTATTCTAACGCGATACTATTTCCAAATCAGTAATCGGATTAAAGTTACTTATTCAAGTGGCTGTGCGTTACTATTGCGTTACTACCTCATAACTTAGGCTAAATGCAGTATTTCTTTGTAATGTTCGATAGTAAACAAACATTTCTCGCGTCTTGGGGAGTGACGTCAGTGCGCACGTTTTCAACACGAGGTTACTATGGAAGGCCATGCCCGCAAAAAACGGCTCTCGACTATCGCGAGATTGCAGCAGAATCGCTCACGTGTATCACCACGCTGATTGCACAGTGTAAACAGAAGCGTAGCCTACACAATGGAGCGAGAACAGAGATATGCGTTAAATAGCTGGAAATATAAGGATTATTTTGAGTTTGTGTCAGCAAAGGATGACAAGAACATAAATGTTGATCATTGATAAACTAAATTGATAAGACTCACCCAGTTTAGGATTAGGATTATATTAGGATCATATCTGAATGGTCAGGGTAGGTTTTAGGTTTTGTGAAACCACTCCTTGCTAGTTACTGTTAAATAAAGATTATATTTATTTTATTGTTTAAAAACAAGTATTTATGTTGGGTGAGGCAAAGAAAGACTCTTTATTTTGTTGTTTTAAGTTATTGTTTAAAGTTTAATTATGTAATTTAAGTTACTGTTAAAATAAAGTGAGTTTTGGCAAAACCAGTTTTCATTTTTATGTTGCGGGGGGGGGGGGGGGGGTCGGGTGCCTAGGCAGCTGCCAATAGTAACTTAAAAAGTAACTAGTAATCTAATTTAGTTACTTTTAAAATCAAGTAATCAGTAAAGTAACTAGATTACTTTTTAAAGGAGTAATCAGTAATCAGTAATCAGAATACTTTTTCAAAGTAACTGTGGCAACACTGATCATAATAGATGTCATTGCAGAATCCTTCCACCTCAGAGGTAAATGGGCTCATCATGGCCTTGGCGGCATTGTTCACCATGAAACATGACAGAACTTACCAACTCATGTTTGACAACTGAACAACTTGGTTGCTAGGTATTACGCTGCAAATACCTGTCGAATACTGCTCTTAATGTGAAGCAGTAGATGTCGTTAGTAGATCCTAGTTATATATTTCTGCATACAATCGCATAAACTCCTGACTGTATCTCCACATATGTCGAGCAGGTTAGGGTTCTCCTTCCTTGCTTGTGTCTCCAGTCCAGTCTTCTTTCCTCTCATCACTGCACAGTTGTCAAGCAGAATACTGATGACTAGTGACCAGTCAAGACCATTGGACTCCAGGATATCTTTGAGCTCCTGCATGAGGGCTGAGGAGTTGGCGATGTTTACTTTCCTGCTGGCTAGGTGTTGTGTTGTTACCTTGGCCAGATCATCATCAAAAAAACGAACAAGGACATTGAGGATTTTGTCCATGTTAAGATTTGTAGCTTCGTCGTTATTCATTGAAAATTTTGCTTTTTTTAGCTTTTCACATAGCCGTTTTTTTAATTCCGGGGCAAGGCCATGTGTGTTTAAATAGCTGGCGTGCTGGTTGGAAACGGACAACTTTGTCAGTGCATTTTTATCTTGTGATAGCGTCTTGCACAAATCGACGAGTGGCTGAGCCACTGTGAAAGACAGATCATGTTCGGCTATAAACGCACACACTCAGATCTTTTGCTCGCAAACACGGTCGGTCATTGAAGATGAAGTGGTACCTGTAGCCGTCGCTCCCGGCAAGGTTGTTGTGTGAGCGAGCACTCGAACCGACGCTTGGTGACCAGGATCTGAGGCATGTCGAGCAATAATCGTCTTCCCACTGCTGCCGTAGAGGAGTCTCTTCGAGCACGGCGTACAGAAACAAGCACCCGGCTCCCTCAGTTTGAGGCACCACGTCCCATAAGGCTTTCCGCCACTACTCTCCTCTATCCATGCCCAGCGCCATTTATTTCTTACTCCTCGTTCTAATATAGCTGTGTCTTCGCCAGTTTTGAGAAACTTGGCTTCCATTTTAATAGACTAAAGTTAGCGAGATAGCGGGCTGCTAAAAGCGAACGTCTCTACAAGCTAACATTACACTCATTCAAACTTCTTAAGGCCCGCCCCACTACTCTGCCTCCGATTGGCTAGAAGTCGTTGGTTGGCTTGAGCAATGTGATACCATTGGTAGGCGGAACTGTCTCTTTGCTGAATATGACTCTTTAAATTACGATGTAAACCAATAGCGTGTGATATATATATATATATATATATATATATATATATATATATATATTTATTTTTTAATTCCCCCGCGCCGAAAAAACTCCGGCACTGTGCCGGAGTACTTTAAGCCCTGAATATGTGTTAATAATAATATGTTATTATATATATATATATATTTAATATTATTATTATATATTTTATTAACAAAAAAACTCTGCTCTGCTGCCTCCACTCATGTTTGGAGGATGACCCAAGCTACCAGCTCCTCTTGCTGACTCAGCCACTGATCCACCCTTAGATACCAGCTCAGAACCATAACCAGTATCTGGTCTGCTGCCTCCACTCAAGCTTAGAGGAGGCTCCATGCTCCTAGCTCCTCTTGCTGACTCAGCCACTGATCCACCCTTAGATACCAGCTCAGATCCATAACTAGCATCTGGTCTGCTGCCTCCACTCATGTTCGGAGGCAACCGTATGCTGTTAGCTTTTCTTGGTGCCAGTGAAGGTTGACCCCCCATCTGACTCTCAGGATAAAACACATCTCCACTGTTCACTGCCACCATCTCATCTATCTTCTCCAGCAGCTCTGTGACCTGAGTGCCGTCACCCCTGTTCTCATTGTTGAGGACATGATACCTGTTCCCACATTTCTCAACAAGCCCCTGGAGGGCCTTCCCTTCACTCTCAATGTGCTGCTCAATGGTTGTGTCTCCCAGACAGTCCCCACAGGTGAACAGCACTATAGTGTGACTCCACACTCCCTCACTGAGAAGTCTCAGGTGTTCCTCTATTGAACTCCTAATTTCCTCAGTGAATGAAACATCCACCTGTATGACCAGGAGGAGAGTGTGAGGTCCTGGAGGACAGAGACACACCGCTTACAATCTCCTGTTTAACCAGCTGAGGAGTCAGCTCTACAGGGTGATTACACCACCAGCCTGGAGTGTCGACCACAGTGACCTGCCTCCCTGCTACCTCTCCCTGTCTCTTCACACACTGAGCAGCTGTCCCCAGGTCAAACTCCTCTCTGCCCAGGATGGTGTTTCCTGATGAACTCTTCCCTGCAGCCCTGGACCCCAGCAGCACGATCCTCAGCTCTGAGAGATGGAGGGAGTCACCCTTTAGTGATCTGAGGGTCTCACTCTGTTCCTGCACCTTCTTCAGTCTCTGTTTCGCTCTCTCTTCCACTGCCCTCCTTTCCTATTCTATCTTCTCCAGTATCTGTCTCTCTATCTCATAATGGCCTCCTCTGTTTCCTGCCACCATCTCCTCTATCTTCTCCAGCAGCTCTGTTACCTGAGTGCCATCACCCCTGTTCTTATTGTTGAGGACATGATACCTGTTCCCACATTTCTCAACAAGCCACTGGAGGGCCTTCCCTTCTCTCTTAATGTGCTGCTCAATGGTTGTGTCTCCCAGACAGTCCCCACAGGTGAACAGCACTATAGTGTGACTCCACACTCTCTCACTGAGAAGTCTCAGGTGTTCCTCTACTGAACTTCTAATTTCCTCAGTGAATGAAAGATCATCTTCTATGACCAGGAGGAGAGTGTGAGGTCCTGGAGGACACAGAGACACACTGCTTACAATCTCTTGTTTAACCAGCTCAGGAGTCAGCTCTACAGGGACATTACTCCACTCTCACGAGGCCGAACAGTATCATGGTGCAGAGATTCAGTTGTGTGTTGTTTAGGTTGAACATCCATTGCAGCCTGTATCCATACATCAAGTTCATCTTGAAATTCCATAAAACGTTTAATTTTTGGTTCATACCAGTCCGTCTGGTCGTACCCTTTCTCCTCCTCAGGGAGAAGCACTTGCACTGATTTATGAAGTCGTTTGAATTCATTGAGATTTGTATTGAACACATCCATACGATTGACAACATTTTCAACATCATTCTCTTGCATCAGAGCTTTTATTTCGTTCATTTTTCTTGTCAAAGCACTCAGATTCCCTCTGCGTGTCCCAATTAATTTAGTTAATGTTTCATTAGCATTTTGAATTGGACCTTCGTCCGGTTTTGTGTTACTTTCGACGTCCATTACGTCGCACAAGTCCTCTATTTAGATACAATTCATAAATTCCCAGTAACCCATGAGACAAATGGCTACACCAATGTGTTAAGTATACCGAAGACGTACATTACCATTTACTGCTCATGGCTCAAAATGCCCGAGACAGAGCATCAGCCATCACAATCATGTGGAACAGCTAGATGTCATAGTTCAAGATAGATAGAGCCGTAATGTTGTTTTATTGCATGGAACAACGTGACAGTTTTATATTGACGGTGAAAAGCAGCGCTTTCATTGAGGTACGTAAGCGCTTGAATTCCTTCCCGCCCCAATTATTCAATTGTCGGCTTTGACAGACATCCACGTTATCAACACTTCACAAGCGCTTCCATCAAACATCAAACATTGTATCAAACAATTTGTCCCATGGCAGAGCAGAGCATGGGCATTTCAGCTTTGTTCTACTACTAATAATAATAATGGATTGTATTTATAAAGCACTTTACATTCCAAGAATCTCAAAGTGCTACAGTCAATAAAAGAAATAAAAACAGCACAACACAATAAAGATCACTAAAAACATCAAAAGCAGAAAGGTTAAAAAGACACTGTGGCATAAAACTAAAGAAAAAATAAATAAATAAATAAAAACAAATCTGGCTACTGGAACGCTTCGTTAAAAAGATGAGTCTTAAGTCCGCTCTTAAAAGAGTCGACCGACTGTGGTGCTCTCAGGTGGGCAGGGAGGGCGTTCCACAGTTCGGGGGCGATGGAGCAGAAGGCCCGGTCTCCCATGGAGCGGAGGTGGGTTTTGGTGGGTTTGAGGAGGTTTGCATTTGATGAGCGGAGAGTGCGAGTGGAGAGGCTGTGGGATTTGACCAGGTCCTTGAGGTAAGGGGGTGCGTTGCCGTAAATGCATTGATGAGTTAACAGTGAGATTTTGTAAATGATCCGAGAGGAGATGGGAAGCCAGTGTAGTGAGTGGAGGATGGGTGTCATGTGATCGTATTTGCGCACTCTCATCAGGATCCTAGCAGCGCTGTTCTGAATGTACCGGAGCTTCTGAAGGCTCTTGCTAGGGATCCCGATGAGAAGTGCGTTGCAGTAGTCGAGCCTGGAGGAGACAAAGGCATGGACTAACTTCTCGGCATCGGGCAAAGACAGGGTGGGGCGGAGTTTTGCTATATTTCTAAGATGGAAGAATGACGTTTTGGATATGTGTTTAATGTGGGCCTCGTAGTTGAGGTGGGGGTCCATTCGAACACCAAGGTTGGTGACGACGGATGACAGAGGGATAACCTGTCCAGAGAAAGTGATGCTTGTTATGGGGGATGATTTAACCTGGTGAGGGGTGCCGATGAGGATGGCTTCTGTTTTGCAGCTATTTAATTGGAGGAAGTTAACTCTCATCCACGCCTTTATCTCCTCCAGGCAGATGGTGAGTGCAGATGAGGTTGACTGAGGGGTTGGGTCCAGTTTAATGTAGAGTTGTGTGTCGTCAGCATAGCAATGGTAGGGGATACCATGCTTGCTGATGACACGGCCGAGGGGTAACATGTACAGGGTGAAGAGGGTGGGTCCGAGTACGGATCCTTGGGGGACACCACAGGTGACAGGCTGGGTCCGGGACTTTGCACCTCCCAAGGAGATGCACTCGGTGCGTTCGGAAAGATAGGATGTGAACCAGTCCAGAACAGTGTAGCAGAGTCCGATAGTGGAGTGAAGGCGATCTAGGAGGATGGTGTGGTCGACGGTGTCAAAGGCGGCTGTGAGGTCCAGGAGGATGAGGAGAGAAGGAGAGCCGGCATCGGCTGCCATGAGAATGTCGTTTGTCACCCTGACCAGTGCTGTTTCAGTGCTATGGGCGGAGCGGAAACCAGACTGGAATTTTTCTGCAATGTTATTGCTGCTGAGGTGATGTTGGAGTTGGGTGGCGACTATTTTCTCCAGGACCTTGGAGAGGAACGGGAGGTTAGAAATGGGTCTGTAGTTTGCGAGGGTATCCGGGTCTAGGGTCGGTTTCTTAAGAAGAGGAGTAATGATGGCTGTTTTCAGAGCTGATGGGACATGGCCAGACAGTAGGGAGTGATTGATGGTTTTGGTGATCAAGGGGCTTATGGCTTGGATGTTCAGTTTGACGAGTGCTGTGGGAAGGGGGTCCAGGGTGCAGGTGGAAGGTTTCATGCGACTGATGATTTTCTC
Organism: Nansenia antarctica; assembly: GCF_963989245.1. NCBI lineage: Eukaryota > Metazoa > Chordata > Actinopteri > Argentiniformes > Microstomatidae > Nansenia > Nansenia antarctica. The sequence continues at coordinate 54,520,905 of NC_137675.1, forward strand.
GACTTCATGCTGTGTAGTGGGGGAAAAGCAGTGGAGAGGCTGGGGCGGCCCAGGCTGTGGGCTGGCAGTCGGGGCAGATGGAGTAGGTGTGGCAGAGAGGGAGGAGCGAATAGTGTCAACTTTTGTTCTGAAGAACGAAAGGAAGTTGTTACATTGTTCAGTTGTGGTTGTTTTGTTTGTGGGAATTCGTGGTTTCAGGAAGTGATTTATTGTTGAGAAAAGCTGCTTTGAGTTGCCGGGACTGTTGTTGATGATGTTTGAGTAGAAGTTTGCCTGCGCCTCCCTGAGGGACTTAGAGTAGGCCTTTTGATGATCCATCCCTGTAGGCCATTTTATGGACTAAGTTCCGAGGCAATGAACCGCCGCTCCAGGACACGCCCAGCCGCCTTCATTTTCCGAAGCTCGCTGGTGAACCAGGGAGCTGAACGAGAAAAGGAAACAGTTCGAGTTTGTAGTGGGGCATGGGTGTCCAGGAGGCTGCTCAGGGATGTATTGTAGAATGCCACCGATTCAGTAGCTGATGAATGGGTGGCAGAGGAGAGATGATTGAGGTCTGAAGTCAGGGTTTCTGGGTTTATGCGTTTCAGATTTCTGAAGTGTATTTGGCGTTTTGGTTTGGTATGGGAGGGAGGGAATGGTAGAACCATGGAAATGACCTTGTGGTCGGACACTCCCATTTCATAGGCAACTAGGTTGCTGACCGGGGTGGTGGTGTCAGTGATGACCAAGTCCAGTGTGTGGCCCTTCCTGTGAGTAGGGACATGGATATGTTGTGAGAGGTTGAGGCAGTCGAGGAGTTGCAGGAATTCACGAGCAAAGGGGCAGGAGGGATTGTCAACGTGGATATTTGCGTCACCAAGAACTACGATATTGGAAGATGAAGTGCAGAGTGATGTGAGAAGGTCATGTATTTCTGAGATGAAGACTGAATTTGGTTTAAGTTTAGGTGGCCGGTAGATGAGTAATAATGTCATGGAAAAAGGTGGTTTACATTTAACAGCAAGGCATTCAAATGAAGATGGTGAGGGGAGGGGGAGGGGTGTTATTTCCAGCTCATTTTTATGAAAAATGGCTAAGCCGCCACCCACCCGACCAGTACTGCGGGCTTTCTGAGTATAGCTATAGCCAGGTGGACAGGCTATATTCAGGCTAGAATAAACCTCAGGCTGGTGCCAGGTTTCACTAAGACACATCAGGTCTAAGCCCTTGTCCAGAATATGTTCATTTATGAGTGGTGCTTTAAGGGTAAGTGATTGGGTGTTAAAAAGCTCTATTTTGACTGTTGGTAAGGTGGTGAGTCTCTGTAGTGGAATGACAACACGAAAATCCACTCCACGTTTTTCATGCTGCTGCTTGGGTTGTAGTGCTCTCGCGGTGATTCCGTTGCTACAAACTCCAGACGCGACAGTGTTCTGATGACGTGAAACAGATGCGACGGAGCGCTCAGCTGAGCGGATGGATGGTATGTTGTGACCGGTCTGACAGTACACAAACTGACGACGGGTGCTTCTATGGATATATCGTGGGCGGTGGAAAAGACCAAGGTTTTTGGTAACTGAAACACACGCTGGAATTGTGTGATTTCTCAGCTCCAGTAAGCGGGGGATGGAATATGTCAGCATCATGCCGGTCGGCGGGATACAGAACCTGTTGACTGTTAGCCGTTAGCCAGGCTAGCCGAGATGCGTTGGCGGCGGTGTTGCGGTCCAGGCAACTGTGGCCTGGCCGCTTTAGCCACCGAGCAGTGCTGTGAAGAGCCGAGAAATAGGATCCTGTTGGAACTTGGAGGTGATCCTTGGCTCCGAGGGAAGTGAAGGACTGGAACCAGCCGAGGTTGCAGGACGGCAGGTAGGCAACAATGGCTTGCTGTTGCTAGTGGCCAAAAGTTGCCGAAAAGTTGCCGGAGAGTAACAAAGACACGCTAAAATACTATATGCTAAAATACTAACTTTAGTACTGATTAAAAAGTAAAATAAAGACTGGAGCTAAGCTAGCTCTGGTGGAGAAGCGGCGAACATTCAGCGCCTGCGTCCTCTCCTGCCAGGTGAACCTGGCCTTGCATGGTAGCTTGCCGCCATTCAATCGAGATCCAAGATGACTCACGAAACGATGGTCATATAGCGCGTTCTGTGATCCACTTGCGTTGTCCTTCCAAACAATAGATACAACGTTTTCGAGCAGGTGCGTAAAGTTTCCACTTGAATGCACCTGCGTTGTCCTTCCAAAACAATAGAGCGAAAGTTTCAACTTAAATGTAGAGGCTTCTTAATTATCCAAATAGACTCTACATTGGGTGAGTCGTAGGTTCCAACAAACAGTATCCAAAAAAGGCAGAGTGACGCGTGTATAAAAATAAACACGTTCCTTTATTTACTCAAAATAAATATATCTCCATCAGCATAGTCCACATTAACGATCCTGTCAGTAAGTCTATAGCTGTCCACAAAACTGTCCATTAGTATTGAACTGTCAATTACTGTTCACAACCGTGTTGTCCTGAACTGTCAATTACTGTCCACAACCGTGTTGTCCTGAACTGTCAATTACTGTCGTTGAAACTTTGTTTGCTCCCAATTAACAATCCCCTTCCTGTTCCCTTATATCCCCAATATTCATTCATCCCAACCACCAGGGGGGAATGACCACAAGGAACAATCTAAATAACATAAAATAGGGAAATATAGGCTTAGAAGCAAATATTATCATAATTAAATTAAAGCAATCAATATCATAAATCAATAACTCAAAATTCATATTAGAAGATTAACATAAATAACATGTAGGACTAAAATGGCTCCTACAGAAGGACTCACGCTTTCCCGGGTGTTTTTAGCCAAAAACTCCTTCGCCTCCGTTGGTGTTTTCAACAGGTGTATCCTCCCATTGTATAGGACTCTCATCTTGCATGGATTTAGCTGGAAGCCGCGGTATGCACCTATTGCGGTGAAATCGCCCCTGATCTCGTCAAACTCACGGCGCCGACGCATGGTTTCAGCTGAGAGATCCTGGACGAAGATGAGCTTGCTTCCGTCATGTGTGATGGTAGCCTGTTTAATGGACTGATACACAAACTCCCGGTCCTGGAATTTATGGAACCGGATGATGACTGCTCGGTTCTGGTTGTGTCTCGGCGGGGCCAAGGTCCCAATTTAATATTAATCAAAGAGGAATTAAAGATTGGGGGGAAATTTCTTATTGTAAAATATATAGCACCTAATTTATGTAAGCCCTTTTTAGAGCCCAAGGGATTTGCCGTTTCAAAGTCGTCATAAAACAGCTGAATCTGCAAGGCATCTTTTTCTACAGAAAATAGGGGACTTTCTTTCAAATAGGTGGCATCTCTTAAATCTGCATACACACCTTCCTTGTGAATGTGCCTGGGCTTGAACATGTCTGCAAGTTCTGGAATTTGAAAAATGTTCTTAAGTGTTTCCAAAATGGGAACATATGCAAACTTATCAGTTACAATAACCTGGTCATATTTATGTTCTTGTAGTTCTGTTTCTTCTACTGTCAAATCGTGTGCCAAGCACCTTTTCAATAGGTACAACACTTCCCCATTTTCCTTTTAAGTGTTTGTTTCTTTTAGCTTCAGAATTTAAAGGTGTGAATGGGTTTTCCAATTTTTTTAAAGGATTGTTCTATTTTTTCTTTACTATCTGTGTCCTGTGAGGATACGCACTGTAAAGCTGCATCTTTAGCCTGACTATGAATATCAAAAAAGACTTCTTCTGGGAAATCCTACCACTCTCCTTGATAGGAAGAATAGAAAGTATAAGAATGAATATTTTACCAAGGTTGCTATTCCTCTTCCAATCACTACCTATTTATGTTCCTGTTTCCACCTTCTCTGTATTGGATAAATGGTTGTCCAGGTTCATTTGGCAAGGCAAACGACCCAGACTTAAATTTAAAAGACTACTCTGCACAAAAGAAAGAGGAGGTCTGGACCTACCTAGCCTGAAAAAAACATTACTGGGCAGCCCAACTCAGAGCAATGATTGCATGGATATCCCAAGACACTGACACTATATGGGTGGGAATGGAGCAGAGTGAATGCCCAAATGTACCTTTACATACAATACCATTCTTAAACCAAGACATATGGGGGGAAAATAAAGTTACAAATGTATGGAGCAAAAACACTTTACAAATATGGTCAACTGTGAGGAAAAAGCTACAACTTCCCATGGCCACTTCCAGAGCTATAATGATAGCAAACAACTGTGAGTTTCCTCCAGCTAGGTTAGACAAGGGATTCCTGAAATGGAAGGAAAGGGGTTTAGTGGTTCTGGACCAGCTATTTGACAAAGCAGTCCTCAAATCATTTGAACAACTCAAAGAGGAATATTTGACTTACCAAATCAAGACTTCTATAGATACTTGCAAATTAGACACTATTTACAACATCACCAAGAATGGGAACAGCTCTGCTCATTACCAACACAACTAGAACACCTCTTTATATTAACAACTAAAGGAACAGTGAAGACAAAGTTCATATCACGTATCTACAAGATATTGCAGGAAGAGTTAAAAGAAGATAACTTAGATATTAAAGAAAAATGGGAACTAGAAATGAACACAATCATTTCAGATGAGCAATGGGAGATTTCATGCAGTCAGGGACATAAGGTAACCAATAGCCCAAACTGGAAGGAATTTGGATGGAAAATTAAAATGAGATACTTTTACACTCCACTTATAACATTGAAATGGAGCACCACCTCAGATCACTGCTGGAGGGGTTGTGACATGGTTGGAGATCACACGCATATATTTTGGGACTGCCCAAAGATATTAGAATACTGGCAAAATATACAAAGAGAAATTTAAAAATGTCTCTCTATAGATCTACCTCTAGAACCATCACATTTCATATTAGGGATACTCCCAGCTGATCTTGAAGAAAACAGCCAAACATACCAACTGAGAATCCTTCTCTTAATAGCTAACAAGGCAATCACAACCTCCTGGCTGAAGCCACCCCCCCCAACAGTTATACAATGGAGGGAAAGAATCCAACAAGTCTACAACATGGAACGTACAACAGCACTATTGAAATTAAAATTAGACACATTCCTTAATAGATGGTCATCCATTGCACTACATTTTCATTTGATCTGACTGATATGCAGATGTGTTTATTTATATTTTTATTTTTATTTATTTTTTCCCTTTCTTTTCTCTTACCATGGTTGGTTGTTGTTATTGTTACTGTTGTCACACTGCTGCTGTTGTTGATAATGGTGATAATGATTATGTTTATTGGCTGTTGTGGTTGTTAATGCCAGCGAGGAAATTAGGGATTATTTTTGTTGTTGTTTGTTTTTTCTTCTTTTACTTTATTGTTATTATTTATTTTTAAGAAAGATATTCATGGACTGTTATTCCTTTGCGACTTACCCGTGACACCTTTATGTAACATCAATATGTTGTGAAATATTGTTTGACTGCACTTGAGAAAAGAAAATGATAATAAAAATTTAAAGTAAAAAAAAAAAAAAAGACTTCTTCCATGGATGACACAAAACTATTTACACTAGACTGACTTAATCCACCTGCTTTGAGTTGTGCGACAGCAGTGGCACATATCTATGGTGCTCTTATTGGACTTTCTTAAAAGATAAGATGTCGACGTCTCAACTAGACCATCTGTCACCCCCTCTTCTACACTGCTTAAAGGAACATCAGTGTCAACCTGTTGGTCAAAATTATCAGTGTGTTTAGTGTTTAAATGTTTCCTAAAACCAGAAAAAGTACCAAACACACAGCTACATCCAGTGTGAACACATTTCTTAGCGCCCGGTGTTTCGCCCTTTCGGCTCTCTGTTGCCACATGACTTTCACCTGTGTGTGTTTGTCCCTCTTGGCTCGTTCCTCTGCCTGCTCTCCGGATTCCTCTGTCTCATTCCCTGCCAAGAGGGACAAACACACAGGTGAAATAGTCATGTGGATGATGGTTTGACTGGCGACACCTGCTGCCAATCATCCCATCATCCCCATTCCACTAAAGCTTAGCTCTACCTGCAGGCTAGAATGCGCCATGTCCCCCACAGTGCATTTGATGTGAATTTGTATATGATGGTATAATCTCCATCTTTTCATATTTTGGGCTCACATGGTTGGGAGCTGAAAATAAAGTTGTTGAATGCATTAATTTGTGTTAAGTTGTCATTTTTACTCACTTCATGGAATATTTGTAGTTAGACTTTTAAACTACCGGTAAGTGTAAAAATAACACCACACAGATTTTATTTAACAAATAGTGGCAAGTTTCTTTGACACCATGCAGTGTTAATTGATGTTAAAATTCTACTCTATCAGAGTTGGTTTTTCACTGTAAGAGAGTAAATTATCAACACAGCAGTGTGTAAAATCAACACTTATCTGAGTCAACTGACCCTCCAGTGTTAACATTTAATAACTCAATGCAGTGTTAAACGTTTTTGAAAATAGACATGTCATTGAAAGTGCTTGAATTCCCCCCTCTCTCTCTCTCTAAAAAATAATAATATATACTGTATATTCAAAAGTGTTTTACTTAGCTAGTCAACTAGTAAATAAGTCTCTGTATTGCTTAATTTTACACAGATTTCACAATATATTGTTTTGCTGTGCTGTGGTAGAGAAGGCAAGATACCATCTAGTGTTCACACATTCAAGCCTCTCTTTTTAATTGTTGTCTGTGAGCGGATAGTTCTTATTATTCTTTTCCTGGCTTTGGTCAAATAGCTCAAAAAGTCCCTGACCAAAAATGCTATGAATTTGCATGCCACAACTATGCCACATATTGCAGGGGATTTTGGCACATTCTTTTTGGGGCCGCTACCCACACGTTTAGCTGTGTTGCTCATTCCACGAATGCATGATCCTTACAACTTGTACCTCGTTGTAAAGGTGACTAATCAGGCTTTCCAACGATATAAAATACAATACCGATTGGCATTATTAAAGGGGAGGAAGAATCGACTGAAATAACGTTTCCAAACGTTATCTTGTCATGACAGAAATCAACGTGATAATGACGTCTGCTGCGTGGCACCACGTGATGTCTGATTGACACCTGCACGTGCTGCTGTCTGATTAACACGTGCACGCGCGTTGCTGATCGAAGAGTCACTGTGGAGGACTGTTTCATTCTTCTTTATTTAACTTATCTTTGGAAGGTAAATAATAATAATAATAATAATAATGATGATTATCTAATTTGGCTGAACTTAGACAAGTCTAAATGAACAACCTGTATATGAATAGATAGCTTAGTAAGTATTCTACAAGCTGTAACTGTCGTACAAGTTTGATAAGACAGATGCGCCATAGCAGCGCTAGTTAACTAGCTAGGTTACTAGCTCAAGTGTGAGAACAGCGACTTAAAAACCACTGCAAAAATTAAATACACGACTTTAGTTGAGATGTTATTTACTTCTCTCTCGTGGATAATCGACTTCGCTAACTGCATTGCATCCATAGAAGACACCAGGGCTGGACTGGGACAAAAATTAGGCCCTGCCATGTGGCTCAGACCGGCCCAACACAATCGGTCCGACACCGCCGATCAACATGCTGGCAGTCTGTTGAATATACCATTTGTAAAACCCCCTATAGAGCGGAGTAAGTGACATGGACAGCAAGTATACCAATGCAAGTGTGAACCAGTGTACTCACTCACTGTTGACGTACTCCACGGTGATGAGACATGGCTGCTGTGCTGAGCAAACAATACCCATACTCAATACTGTTAAGTAGTTGTATAACAAAAAGCTCGGCAGTCATAGGAATAATTACAATTATTTATTAACATTCTAATACTGTTAGAACAATACCAAATATCACTCAATATAACACCACTGTAAAAAAAAATTGCAGACAATGCAATAGGGAAGAGAGAGAAAGACACACACACACACACACACACACACACACACAAGAGAAATGTGAGACATGGTACAGCAACACATGTAAAAGATGGCTATAGCTGAAAAGATTGGATACTTTTTAGTGTTGTTCCGATACCATTTTTTGATCCCGATACCGATACCGATACCTGACCGTGCAGTACTTGCCGATACCGAGTACCGATCCGATACCACGGCGTTTGAAAAAAAAAAAAAAAAAAAAAGTTTTTTGAGCCGCATACTCACCTCGATGTAAAATTATTGCTAACACTTAGTCTGGCACTGCTCAAAACCTTTTTAAAACAGGAAAAAATACCAACAGAGAGTGAATGCTATAGAACTTTTTTTTATTGTCTACCTGGTATGGTGACAAGAAAATCAACCCCTTATAAAACCTGAAATGTGGCTCTCACAGATGCCAATCAGTGCAATATCCATTTAAGATATAAAACAGTCGTAGTAGTAGTGCAACAGCAAGTGAACATTTACAAACAAAATAACTTTAAGATATAAAACAGTCGTAGTAGTAGTGCAACAGCAAGTAAACATTTACCGCGTGAGTACCGCATTTACACATTTACCGCGTGAGTACCGCGTGAGCCATAAAAAGGCGGAATCCCACATTGTCAACAAAGGAGAGGGGCAGGTCACAGAGCACAATCATTTCAGACATTTTCTCAGTCATCTTTCTTGCCATTTCACTCGTCGCGTCCCACTGGTCCTTTTTATGGAATGAGCTACTCAGCGTTTGTTGTTTTGCTCCATCCGTTCTCTTGCTCGCTGTCGCTGCAGTAGATGACAGAAACTCTTCGTGCTCTTTAATATGTTTTAGCTTTAAATGCTTAATTAAGTTGCTAGTATTGAAACTGGCAGCTTTAGTGCCACCCCTCGACACATTGAGACCGCAAATTGTGCATTTAGCCGTTGTACACACCGGACTATCCACCTTGAAATATCTCCAAACCGCCGACATGTTTTCCTCACTACACCTCTACAGCATGCGTGTTTGTTTTTCCGCGATAGTGAAAAGTGAAAACGAAAGCTGCCACGCCATTGGTTGAGAGCAGCTGCTCTGGGAGGAGCATGCCTGGGCATGTCTGCGCATGTCTGTGTTAGGAAGGCGGTGTCAGGTTACAGACAAGCTGAGAAAAACGCAACGTGGTATCGGGAGTTATTATTTGTTAGTACTCGCCGATACCGATACCAGCATTTTTGTAAGTATCGGTGGCCATGCCGATACTAGTATCGGTATCGGAACAACACTAATACTTTTCCATGGAAATGAACTATTATTGCTTGCTGATGTGCTTGAATAAATATTATCTTAATGAACAGTTCAGTAGTGGTGCCTAATATTTGATTGGATCATTTATCTTAAGAAGTGATATCAAGGACGTCTCGTTGAGATTAAACGAACTCGCTTGTAAGTGACGACTCAATTAAATCGATTCTGGAGAAGTTGATCGCCTTACATGTGGGGAGTGAGTTTTGCACTTTAAAAGCACCTTGTGTGTTTCTTCAAATCACAGAGGTTGGGACAGAACCCATATCTACCTTTTAAATTAATTATTCCTGTCAGTAGTTTGCACAAATAATTTTGTACAAACAAATTGCCTTTGCACATGGTTGGGGGAGGGGAAATGAAGTCTCTCCAAATGTTGAGAGTCTCTTCCACATTGAGTGTGTGGTGTGTGTGGAGTGAGTTTTGCACTTTAAAAGCACCTTGTGTGTTTCTTCAAATCGCAGAGGTTGGGACAGAACCCATATCTACCTTTTAAATTAATTATTCCTGTCAGTAGTTTGCACAAATAATTTTGTACAAACAAATTGCCTTTGCACATGGTTGGGGGAGGGGAAATGAAGTCTCTCCAAATGTTGAGACTCTCTTCCACATTGAGTGTGTGGTGTGTGTGGAGTGAGTTTTGCACTTTAAAAGCACCTTGTGTGTTTCTTCAAATCACAGAGGTTGGGACAGAACCCATATCTACCTTTTAAATTAATTATTCCTGTCAGTAGTTTGCACAAATAATTTTGTACAAACAAATTGCCTTTGCACATGGTTGGGGGAGGAGAAATGAAGTCTCTCCAAATGTTGAGACTCTCTTACACATTGAGTGTGGTGTGTGTGGAGTGAGTTTTGCACTTTAAAAGCACCTTGTGTGTTTCTTCAAATCACACTTATCATTAATCATTAGTTTTGATAGTATAAAATGAGTATAGGAAAATAGAATATCATAACAGCAGGTACAAAATGGTTGTTAGTACATAGGTAAAAAATAAACAATCTACAGCACTTTCTCCCAGTCAGGAGCCCCTTCCCCCCCATGTCGCTCAAAAGCAGAACCTCTCTTTTATGGTTCTGTGAGACTTCAACTGACCTCAGTCACATATTATTTAAATGAACACACAGTACTTGATTTATCACTTCTAGTTATTTTAATACAAATCCCTAACAAATGTAGTAAAACAAATGTGGTTTATGGATCTGGGACCCCTTAACATCATTATTTGATTTTTTCAAATTATCATTTCATTTCCCCACTCTATTAGACAAAATCACGCTATAATTAGTCGCTACTTGGTTTTCAGGTGTGGATTCCCCCCCCCCCCCTCCTCCCTTTTTTTGAACTCCTCCCTTTCCTTTTTCTATTTAAACTTCCTCTTCCTGGTTCAATCTTCATTTCTCCCTGATGAAGGCACAGTGTGCTGTAAATGTTGGAGCTTTTTCTTTCTTTTAAGCCTTTTATGATATCAGTCTTGCTTGACTTTTTTTTTTTAAACATTCTTGATAGGTTGGGACAGAACCCATATCTACCTTTTAAATTAATTATTCCTGTCAGTAGTTTGCACAAATAATTGTGTACAAACAAATTGCCTTTGCACATGGTTGGGGGAGGGGAAATGAAGTCTCTCCAAATGTTGAGACTCTCTTCCACATTGAGTGTGTGGTGTGTGTGTGTGTGTGTGTGTGTGTGTGTGGAGTGAGTTTTGCACTTTAAAAGCACCTTGTGTGTTTCTTCAAATCGCAGAGGTTGGGACAGAACCCATATCTACCTTTTAAATTAATTATTCCTGTCAGTAGTTTGCACAAATAATTTTGTACAAACAAATTGCCTTTGCACATGGTTGGGGGAGGGGAAATGAAGTCTCTCCAAATGTTGAGACTCTCTTCCACATTGAGTGTGTGGTGTGTGTGGAGTGAGTTTTGCACTTTAAAAGCACCTTGTGTGTTTCTTCAAATCACACTTATCATTAATCATTAGTTTTGATAGTATAAAATGAGTATAGGAAAATAGAATATCATAACAGCAGGTACAAAATGGTTGTTAGTACATAGGTAAAAAATAAACAATCTACAGCACTTTCTCCCAGTCAGGAGCCCCTTCCCCCCCATGTCGCTCAAAAGCAGAACCTCTCTTTTATGGTTCTGTGAGACTTCAACTGACCTCAGTCACATATTATTTAAATGAACACACAGTACTTGATTTATCACTTCTAGTTATTTTAATACAAATCCCTAACAAATGTAGTAAAACAAATGTGGTTTATGGATCTGGGACCCCTTAACATCATTATTTGATTTTTTCAAATTATCATTTCATTTCCCCACTCTATTAGACAAAATCACGCTATAATTAGTCGCTACTTGGTTTTCAGGTGTGGATTTCCCCCCCCCCTCCCTTTTTTTGAACTCCTCCCTTTCCTTTTTCTATTTAAACTTCCTCTTCCTGGTTCAATCTTCATTTCTCCCTGATGAAGGCACAGTGTGCTGTAAATGTTGGAGCTTTTTCTTTTTTTTAAGCCTTTTATGATATCAGTCTTGCTTGATTTTTTTTTTTAAACGTTCTTGATAGGTTGGGACAGAACCCATATCTACCTTTTAAATTAATTATTCCTGTCAGTAGTTTGCACAAATAATTGTGTACAAACAAATTGCCTTTGCACATGGTTGGGGGAGGGGAAATGAAGTCTCTCCAAATGTTGAGACTCTCTTCCACATTGAGTGTGTGGTGTGTGTGTGTGTGTGTGTGTGTGTGTGTGTGGAGTGAGTTTTGCACTTTAAAAGCACCTTGTGTGTTTCTTCAAATCGCAGAGGTTGGGACAGAACCCATATCTACCTTTTAAATTAATTATTCCTGTCAGTAGTTTGCACAAATAATTTTGTACAAACAAATTGCCTTTGCACATGGTTGGGGGAGGGGAAATGAAGTCTCTCCAAATGTTGAGACTCTCTTCCACATTGAGTGTGTGGTGTGTGTGGAGTGAGTTTTGCACTTTAAAAGCACCTTGTGTGTTTCTTCAAATCACAGAGGTTGGGACAGAACCCATATCTACCTTTTAAATTAATTATTCCTGTCAGTAGTTTGCACAAATAATTTTGTACAAACAAATTGCCTTTGCACATGGTTGGGGGAGGGGAAATGAAGTCTCTCCAAATGTTGAGAGTCTCTTCCACATTGAGTGTGTGGTGTGTGTGGAGTGAGTTTTGCACTTTAAAAGCACCTTGTGTGTTTCTTCAAATCGCAGAGGTTGGGACAGAACCCATATCTACCTTTTAAATTAATTATTCCTGTCAGTAGTTTGCACAAATAATTTTGTACAAACAAATTGCCTTTGCACATGGTTGGGGGAGGGGAAATGAAGTCTCTCCAAATGTTGAGACTCTCTTCCACATTGTGTGTGTGGAGTGAGTTTTGCACTTTAAAAGCACCTTGTGTGTTTCTTCAAATCACAGAGGTTGGGACAGAACCCATATCTACCTTTTAAATTAATTATTCCTGTCAGTAGTTTGCACAAATAATTTTGTACAAACAAATTGCCTTTGCACATGTTGGCTAGGCAAAGGAAGAAGAGCATCCCACTCAACAAGTTGACTACTCTTTTGTCTTGCCGTTCTTCCTTGAGGGCCATATAGGCTGTGTCAATGTAATTTTCTATTTCTATTAAATCATCCAGGTTGATGAGTTAGCCTTATTAGCAGGGGTGCACATAACTTTTTGGGGCCAGTGCTCAGAGGAGCACCTAGGGATGCTGCTTGGTGCTCCCCGAGCTCGCGAGTCACGACCCGTCCCACAGGATGGATGAAAAAGGGATACATGGATAACTTATATTAGCAAAACGACATTTGTTCATAAATAAAGATGAACGAACAAATGATTGTGTGCAAAACAAAAGAAACAAATGCAAAATCAAATGACTGCTCTTTAAGCATGAAAGTCTGTCAGACTCCTTTAAACACAATGAAATCAACTGACATCTCTTTAAGCACTAACTGAATGTCTGTTCTTTAAACACAATGAAATCAACTGACATCTCTTTAAGCACTAACTGAATGTCTGTTCTTTAAACACAATGAAATCAACTGACATCTCTTTAAGCACTGCTCTGTTCTGTAAACACTGAAATCAACTTTTCAACAAAAAGTTACAGCCTAAGCATTTATTTATGCTACAAGCGTAATCATCATCATCACTGCTGTATTGACTGCTCTTAATACTGTCCTCAATTTCAACCATGGTAGAGGATGTTGTAGGCTATCACTTTAAATAGCTCATTATTTTGATTGTGCAACAAAGTCTTTTTTTTCTAATAGAATTCCCAACCATATCCTGGGTCAGGGGTCGAGGTGCGATAATGAAAAACAGCTGTAAAACAAACGTCTGAAAGCTTCAGAGAAAAGAAACGTGAAGTGGTGTTGTTTTTCCTTTTAGCGACGAGTCGTTCGGGACTGAATTTTCACGTGCGGCGTGATTACCGTGCGATACGCGATACGCGGAATGTAAGTACGAGTTACGATACTTTCCGAATGTTTTCGTGAGGGGAGTCGCCGTGGTCGTCATCGGTCGACTGTTGTGATGCATTACTCGTCGGGCCTTCGGCTGAGGGGACGGCAGATAGTTACTTAGTGGGGCTTGCAGCAGTCAGCAGTTGGATTTTGAGGAAGTAAATTCCTCTCCCAGCGCTTCCAGCTGTTGGTGCGCAAGAGCGCGTTCATGCCGCTGATCTGCCGCGCAGAATGCATTTTGGCGACGCATGCGCACTGGCGCACCAGTTATGTGCACCCCTGCTTATTAGTTCATTTTTACCAAAAAGAAATGGGACAGAGCTGATCGCAGTACTACCTTACATCATACCGGAAGCTCATCTATCCTTCTTCTTCTTCTTAGCTTTGTTTTCCTCAGTCTCTGGCTCCTCAGTGGAGGACTTCCTTTTGTTGGAATCTTAAAAGCTTGATGTGATCCATCAAAGGCTATCCTGGTTATCAATAAAACAGTTACATTTTTCATGTAAAACTTTGGTGACACCTAATGTTAGTTAGGCCTTATAGGCTATGTCCTAGGTGGAAAGTTTACACTGCCTAATAATACCTCCATCCGAAATGTTGTGTAGATAAGACCCATCATTATCGTTTCATACGTTTGTTTGGTCAACTTTCTTTTACTGGCCGTTTGTTGCTACTTACAACTTACAGTTGGCTAGGAACAGAGGTTTCTCACTATAACCAGTTGATGCTGGGGTCTCGATGGAGTTGATTGTTGACATATAGCTTGTCGACCACCAGTTTAGTTTTCATACCCTTTGCGCGTAGATCTTTCTGGATTCGAAATAGAATGCGTCGTCTCGACATTACCTCGGGAGGGTATTGATCATTTACTGAGAATGGGGTACCTTTCAATTCGCGCCCTCTTTCCAGAATCGCCGTCTTCATTTTGAAATGAGTTAGCCTGGCAACTATTGGCCTTGGCTTAGATGGAATCTTTTTGCCAAAGCGATGTGTTCGTTGGAAGTTGATCTTCGCCACCAATTCATCAGACATTTTCAGATTGTGTTTAAGAAACTTCTGAACCTTGTCTTCTGTTTTTGCATAATCCTCCGACTCATCTTCCTTCACTCCAGTAATTACGATATTCTCTCGCATACTCCTACACTTGAGATCGAGGATTGCAGCGTTTAGTTGTTTGTTTTCAGCCTGCAGTGTAGTTGAGATGCATTAGAGTGATTTTACGTCCTTCTGGAGCTCGGTGTTTGTTTGTTTCAACTCCATGATCAAATTGTTATTAAATTCTGTTGCCACCTTCAAAGCCTCGAGTTCAGATATTAGCAAGTCGAGCATGTCTAACTTGTCCAGTTTTTTAAGTTGGGATTCTATTTTGGCAAGGCGATCCCTGTCTTCTACTGTGAATACACCGTCCATAGGTGTGTTTCCATTAGAGTTTTTCGAAAAATAAATGCGATATTTCTAACATTTCGAAAAAGTACAATTACGATAATGCAGCCGTTTCCATTCAAATGTATTTCGCTTCTCATGAGTCACGCATCCTCAATACGCTGCTATCTCCCGCGAAATTCAATTTTGCGGAAGAAGGAAGAGCAAAAGATGGATATTCCAAACATGTTGCGAGCTGGAACTGTTGTTTTGATGGCCACAGCTGCTGCTGTTGTGGTTGTCAACAACAGAAGACGAAGGCAGCGGGTGATCCACCACGAACGACAGAGTCCGTATGTGTGGGAACGAGCACGTTTGAAGGATTTCTGGGAGAGAATTGTTTTAGAGGAATTCACAGAGGCATTGTGGATTCAGAATTTCAGGATGAACCGGGAAACGTTCAATGTGCTGTGTGATTCTATTGAAGACCTTGTGGCCCCAGACCCGTTATGCCCCCGGGAGGCAGTTCCTACTCGAAAGCGAGTGGCTATCGCCCTTTACAAGCTGGCAACCTGCGCCGAGTATAGAGTAGTTGGTGAAACGTTTGGTGTCAGCAAAACCACTGTACATAGATGTGTGTATGGGGTATGTCGAGCCATATGCAGCAGGTTGCTGAAGCAAAAAATCAGAATGCCAGATGTGGACGAGGCCCTGGAGATCGCACAGCGCAATTATGAGGCACACAAAATACCCCAGGTCTACGCTGCGATCGACGGGTCGCACATACCAATTCGTGGTCCGAGTGAAGGCTATCGTGATTACGTAAACAGGAAGGGGTGGACATCAATCTGCCTTCAGGTTGTATCTGATGATCGATTAATTATCAGGGACATCAACGTGGGAACGCCTGGATGCGCGCATGATGCTGCTGTGTTTGCAACATCACAGCTGTTTCTAAGGTAAAACTCCAAATCTTATAGGCTAGGGCTAGTTGCACAGCAGCCAAATTTAACATAGTGGAGCCTACTGCCATCCTCATCCTGTTAGCCAGACTGACAATTGACCAACAGATGGGACACAGATTGATCAACATTATTGATTACACCTGTCATGATATATGAATACTTTATTGAATCATAATAAAATACAAGTACATGTACAAGTACCTTGCAAATCTTCAAAAGGATAAAAACACAAAAAGCCCGGAGGCTTATTTCCATTGTGGTCCCTTTCTGGCCCACAGGATGCAGGTTGGCAGCAGGCTACAATAGGCTGTTAAAATGGCTGCTGTGTAACTAGCCAATTATGCTCTTGTTATGATGATCTTGTTTCACACTAGTTCCATTGGGAGTTTTTTTTTAAGCTCTGGCTTCTTTTTGCTTGTAATGTGAAATGGTAGACTACTATTTATAGGATGTTGGCTTATATTATGTGTGATTGAGTTTTAGAGTGTAGCACACAAAACTAAACATATGTGCTGTTTTCATATATCCGACTAAACACCCCCAAGCAACAAAGGATGTGGAAGGAGTCCAAGTGCCACTACTCATCGCTGGTGACCCTGCATACCCACTACTACCCTGGGTCATGAAGGGCTATTCCGGTCCCAATTTGACAGCTACACAACATAATTTCAATGAACACTTAAGTGCCATCCGTGTCAAAGTGGAGCACACCTTTGGACACTTGAAGGCAAGATGGCGTGTGCTGTCAAAGCAGTCGGATATAGACTACAACTTCATGCCGGAGGTGGTGGCCACATGCTGTGTGCTCCATAACATATGTGAGGAGAGCAGACAGCAGCTTCCACCTGCAGCCTTCCGTCCTGCAGAGCCCCATGCTCACCAGCTCCAGCGATATCACCAGGACCAAGCAGATGCAGGGGCCCTTGCAATCCGTGAAGCGCTTGCCCAGCATTTGGTCACCCCTCATTAGTTACCCCACACAAGCAACAAAGCGCTTGCCCAGAATTTGGTCACCACTCATTAGTACTCATTAGTTACCCCACAAGCAACCTAAACTTGGCTTCTGATCCGTTCACTTGCATGGCTGTAGGCTACATGGTTATTACAACACAAAGGCACATATCAACAATCAACAATTTATTCAAGTTCAATGTGTGGCTTCACAACTTTTTTTGAACACAAAATGTTTTACTTTAATATTTTCCTGTCAGCATGTGTAGCACAATTAGCCGTAACACACTACTCACTCATTTTGCTCCCTCCTTGTGCTCCAACCCGCCTCTTTTAGTGGGAACATTCATGCACCAATCAAATATAAACCACTAACCTTAGCCACAGATGTTGTCTCTGAAGTATGGGTGTATGATGTCTGTTTCTCACAAACACCACTTTTTCTTCCAAAAACATTGCATCCTGTCCAATAGGCTCTGTGCACTAACCCCTGAACGGAAGTAGGCATGAATATTTCCTGTCTCACTCCATTGGATTAAATGATTAATCAGCTGTGCTCTGGGTGTTCCAAAAGTGTGCCTCACAGCTGATTAATCAATTAAACCAATGGAGTGAGACAGGAAATATTCATGCCTACTTCCTTTCAGGGGTTCAGGGGTTAGTGCACAGAGCCTATAGCATGCTTAGATGCGCTTCACACGATTCAGGAAGCAGTTTGGAAGAAACAGCGTTGTTGAGATAAACAGACCTCATACCGGTATTTCAGAAAAGACACCCATACTTCAGAGACAACATACATGACTAAGGTGAGTGGTTTATATTTGCGATTAGTGGTGCATGTATGAATAAGTATGGCATGCTTTCTAAGCGATATCCCACTGGGGTAGGAGCACAATTCCAGAGCGAGCAAAGTGAGGAGTTGTGTTACGGCTACATAACAATATGATGTAACAACAATAGTAAGCTTTTTTTGTAATGTAAAAGTACATTTTCTAAATAAACAAATATAACTCTGTTTAAGATGCTATAACACCAAAAAAAAAAAGTTTCAGCATACCGGTGTGTGATCTTTAAGTAAAATCTCAAACAAAACTTCAACTGAGTGCACTGCTTAAAGGGTAACTGCATAGAACACTTCTTGGGTCATTTCCACACCTACTCATCATTAAATAAGAAATTGAAAAATGAAGGTCAACCGATTAATTAGAATTCTGACGAATAATGGATGTTTGTTTAAAATGAATATAAAGTGGTAACAGGATGAATGGGTGTCTATGGAGGTGGAGGGGGCAGGTTGCTAATAGGCATCAAATTTCTAAATATCTCAATCTCAAAACTATCTGGGAGGCACACAAAAGCCTGAGTAGGTGTGAAAATGACTCCAAGTGTGTTCTAAAGTGCAATCCCCCTTTAATTCACTGCGAACTTTCAGATAAAGTGACAAACTTGGCATACTTGTATACAGTACTTCAACTTAGTGCAGTTCACAACTTAGTGCAGTTCACTGCAAATCTGCAGATAAAGTGACGAACATGGCATGACCTATTTCAACTTAGTGCAATTCACTGCTAACCTGCAGATAAAGTGACGAACATGGCATGACCTATTTCAACTTAGTGCAATTCACTGCTAACCTGCAGATAAAGTGACGGACATGGCAACATACTGTATGCTTGCTTGCATATGACCTACAAATGATGGAATGTTGGAATCTGGTCAGAGGAAGAGGTAGAAGACTGCTGCTGGTGGTGATGGTAGGGGGTAAGAGGAGGGTACTGCTGCTGGTGATAGGAGGTAGGTGGTTGGTGGTGGTACATGGGAGGCGGCTGCTTTGGTTGTCTCCATCCCTCACGAGGTGTCTCTTGAGGTGGAGGTGGGGGTTGAACTTGAGATGAATCTTCCTCCTCTGGCAAATCAGGCATTCCATCGGGCGACAAGGACTCAAGTGATGCTACAGTAACAGGAAAAATGAATAATATAAGCCACATTTCGTTTGTGTCAGATTTCTTTTATGATTTAACATTAATTTCATCAGCCAGCCAACAATATGATGTGACTTTAAAAGATAGCAAATTCTTGACATACCCTCCGAATCTGGGGTTGTCTCCCCAATTGTGTCCTCTGCGTCAGCATCTGTCTCAGCATCTAATAATAAATAATGGAATACATAATTCTGTTAAACACATAGCAGCACTACAGCATCATCCAACTTAAGCTAACAACAGCTAAGATTGTGATGGTTAGCTAAATTATTATTAAATACAAACATAAGATGATATACTTAACAGTTTATAGAGGCCTATAGACCATTTTCAGTTAGTAAATATTATGATGACATGATTAGTGTCACCTGTGTAGCTGAAGGCAAAACAACCTTAAAATGTCAAGTTTGAGCCATAACTTCTTTGATTCCGGTACTCAACAACACAGGAATGACATATTGGTGAAATAGAAATGTTACTATACTCTGGGAATTTAAATTAGTCTCCAATTTGTTTGTTTTGCCTCCAGCTAAACAGGAGACACCGGATATGGGGTGCAAGTAGGGCACATGGATGGAGTTTCAGTATTTTTCGCCACCTCCGACATAATCTGTTTACTTTTTTGTGATTGGATCAACTTTTCCACATGTTTATTTGTGTAACGTTATCCATTCACATAATTCTGTTATCGCCATCAACGAAAAATACAGAAATGTGCTTGTAAAAAAAAGCAGACCATTTACCCCACATACGGGTTCCTGGCCTGTGTATAAACCCTAGCAAACCTAGTATTAGCCCCATTAGTGAACCTATACTATACTCATAGTAAGAAATGTATTAGAAAATACCCCGCCATATCTCATAGCTAGCTTTGTGTGACAAGAGTAATGTTATGGTTCAGGGATGGGGCTAGCATTACCGCGTCTGGCCATATATAAAATGAAATAATTGAAACTTACCCATCATGCTGTTGATAACTGACGACATTGCTTGCACGATGGGCCGATGACCCAAAATGTTGTCCATAAGATCATAGAATTTAAACTTGATTTTAGCCTTCCCCCCGGCTCCGCTTTTACACAACGACCGCTTTTCAGCCATGTAGCGTTGCTTGAGGGTCTTCCACTTGCTGCGGATGATTTCCCACGGCTTATCGTAGCCCTTCTCCCTCATTTGTAGTTCAAGATGCTTGTAGCAATCAGCATTCCTCTGTTGTTTGCTATCTAATATACTTGTAACATTGTTCTCTTTTATTAAATCGAGAAACACTTCGGTCTCCTCCTCTGACCAAACGTACCGCGCCATCTTCCATCACCAGTTTGGAGCGCAAACCCAGTTACGTTAGTGTCCGGTTGCGTGCCTATGTCATGTCCGGTGACGCGAAGTTGCGAAAAAACCGTTTCCATTACACTTTTTCGAAATACTTCAATATCGAAACGTTTCAAATACCACCTCCTGAGAGCGTGAAAACTTTTTATCGATAATTGGGAGGTTTTTCGAAAATGTGCTGTTTCCATTACCAGTAATTCTTTTCGATATGTCGGTTTTGCGAAATTCTAGGGTGTATGGAAACGCAGCTCATGATTGAGTGTTTGGCCAGCGGACGCGTCTTGTCTGAATCACTTGTTGAAGACAATTGATCACGGAGTCTTTTGTCTTGCCGTTCTTCCTTGAGGGCCATATAGGCTGTGTCAATGTAATTTTCTATTTCTATTAAATCATCCAGGTTGATGAGTTAGCCTTATTAGTTCATTTTTACCAAAAAGAAATGGGACAGAGCTGATCGCAGTACTACCTTACATCATACCGGAAGCTCATCTATCCTTCTTCTTCTTCTTAGCTTTGTTTTCCTCAGTCTCTGGCTCCTCAGTGGAGGACTTCCTTTTGTTGGAATCAGGCTTCTCCACTACATTCTTCTGAGATTCAAGGAATGCTGAAATCAGCTCCGGACAGTCAAGGTTTTCCTCAGGCTCCCATGTGTTATCCGTATCTGTAAATCCTTTCCATTTGAGAAAGAATTCAACCTTCCCGTTGACGATGCGTTGGTCCATCACCTTCTCTACAACAAACTCCTCTGGTGGCTCCTGCGTCTCCTTCTTCCCCTTTCCATTCTGCTTCTTACCCATGTTAGGCTGCAAAGCAAGAGGGGATTTCATCGTATCCTTCTTCTTAGCTTTGTTTTGAACTCACCGAACGTTAGACGGTCATTGGTTTGGGTAACGTGCACAACAAATGGGTTGAATGAGTCAGGTAACCCTTTCACTATGTTGGGAATTTGTATTAAAATCACTAGAAGTGATAAATCATGTACTATGTGCTCATTTAAATAATATGTGAATGCGGTCAGTTGAGAACAATAGGAAGGTCACGCAAAGCCAAAAGAGAGGTTCTGTTTTTGAGCGACAAGAAGAAGACAAGCTCCTGACTAAAAGAACGTTTTATGATTCAAACTGCCTATAAATTACTTATTTTTTACCTATGTGCTAACAACCATTGTATACCTGCTGTTATGATATTCTATTTTTCTGTACTGATTTTATACTTTCATAACTAATGATTAATGATAAGTCTATTCTTCTATACTATACTTTAACTTACAAAATCAAATCCTAATATTACTGTGTAACTTCAATAGTTGTGTTTTCACAAGACATTCTGATAACAAGACATTCTGATAAGGACACTGACACAATGCTCTGCTCATACAAAGTATGATATCACCATGGGAACGAGACGCTAGCAGGACACTGCTGATAACACACAGTACACTCTCGCGCACCCACACAAGAGAGGAATTGAAGGCCAACGCTAACGAGAAGACTTTCTGCAGCTGCAACGGATTTGTGCTGACACTTGGAAAACTACCAGATAGAGGGGGGGGCATCACCCAGCCCAAAATGTTTGATGAATTGTATAAAGGACTATGTACGGGGGGGAGAGGGACTCTGGTCTGGTGGAGCTCTTGCAGTTAACTTGTTGACGGCTAGCTGAGACGGGCCTGCAGAGGTGAAACTAGATGAGACCACTTTTCCATGAAAATGATATTGCTTGCTGATGTGCTTGAATAAATATTATCTTAATGAACAGTTCAGTAGTGGTGCCTAATATTTGATTGGATCATATCATCTTAAGAAGTGATATCAAGGACGTCTCGTTGAGATTAAACGAACTCGCTTGTAAAGTGACGACTCAATTAAATCGATACTGGAGAAGTTGATCGCCTTACAAAATTGGTGACCCCGACGTGATCTTCAACGGGATGCAAGGAGGAGTGGGCGAGGCTGAGTTCGGACTAAGCACTTCCACGGTACCAACACAAAAGAGGTGAGCAGAGCCATTTAATGAAATCTGCTTAGGTAGACAATAGTATTCTAGCTGGAAGTGCTGGGTCCTGGAATCGTCAAACCCATTCTGATCTGTGTCTTTGAAGATCCGTCAAAAGTAAGGATAATCATTAATTAAATTGACATTCTATACATTATTGAACACCACTGTCTGATATTTAAGCACATCTTGTATTAACGTGTAATAAGACCCGCCGAGGTCTAAAAGAAGGGACAGTAGCTAAGTCCTGGAAATAAAGAGGGGTAACCAGTCCCCAGGATAGACCCGCCGAGGTCTAAGGTAAGGAAAGACACGACAGTCCTGGATATTAAGAGGTAACCAGCCCCCAGTTTAGACCCGACGAGGTCTAATGAAAGGACGGTGTCCCGAAGGTTGAAATACCTTGCAAACCAAGTGAGAAGTGAGGTCATTGCGAGTAGGGTAGCGTCTACGGCAGGACTGCAGTCCGGTAGAGGTCCTAGTATTAGCGTGCCTCCTCTCACAGCGGGCGCTAAAACAATTGTGACGTTAGGATTATAAGGTTCTATCATCGTTTTAGTCAAAATTGAGTTTTTTGCATAATCTGATCCATTGAGTGGTTTATTAATGTGTGGTGGTAATTTTAAAATGTTGACATTTTGAGTGGGTAATTCATAAAATACAAAGGTTCCATCTCACAAAACATAATGGAATGCAAAAACGTTGACGCTCAGTGTCTCTGAATTACCCTAAACGGAGATAGAACCTTATAATTCTAAACTCATGCAAAGGTGTTACGTAATATTGTATGTAAATCATAGATGGAATTGTTATTATTATTGTAATTATTACTATTAAAAGGGATAGTTGTATGTTATGCCTCGTTCAAGGTGTTTAAAGAAGTGTTGTGCTGCGGGTGTGACCCACCATTGAAGCGCAGACAGCAGAAAAAGAAAAAGGGAAAAAAAAGCTCACTAGGAGTGTCTCTGTTGATGCACGGTGATGTATGTCTCACGGGTTGTATAATAGTAGTATTTTTGGTGTGTTCTGATATTGACATATTGGGTGAGGGTGGTTTTGTTTAGTTGTTCAGTTTGTTTAGTATTGGTTGGCAATAATAATATTGATGATAAGGGTGGCAGCATAGCCACACGATACAGTGAACCTTCAGTAGAATGACTATCTAGATGAGCAGATAATGCAGAACACATAAGACATAGTATATAGTATACATAGTATATATTATATAAGACATAATACATAGAGGACCGACAAGATAGATACACACAGATATAATATAAGACCTTAATTAATTCAGAAGAAAGAAAAACCGACGAGACCGAGGAGAAACAGGCCGTCGGACATGGGAGTGATTGATAGATTGTCAAGGTGGCCTGAAGCATACGTGTAAACGGGAGGATGCCGCATCTGTAATAAAGTGCCTCTTAAAGGAATTCATACCACGGTTTAGTTTCCCTACAATAATACGCTTTGATAATGGGTCACATATAAAATAAAATAAAAGTCCATATGGCTGCAATTGAGACAGCAATGGGGATTAAGCATCGATTTGGTTCAGTCTACCACCCCCAGTAGTCACAGGGTTAGGGTTAGGTTGAGAGGGATAACCAATCTATTAAAAGAAAGCTTGCCGACATGATACAGAGACAGAGGGAGGGGGCTTGAACCCCCTCTCCATGAAAATGAATATATGTCAAAACTCTTAACTAATCTCAATCGAGTTTTCTCTTCACAGGAACTGAATGCTGCGGAGAAAGCAGACAACGGCAAAACAGACTCCTATTTTAGACCCAGGCGACGTGGTGGACAAGACCGTGGGAGGTATATTGACCACCTCACACGCTGTCAGAGTCGAAGGTAAACCGGGTACAGGGTGGCCTCCTGTCACACTGTACCAAAGCAGACCCACCACATGTATACAATTTTCTAATTCCTGGCGGCTCAGCATGCACCTCAATGGTGACGTTTACTGGGGTCCCAGGGGGGGGGGTTTGGGTTCCGAGAAGCATTTCATGACATCAATTAAATGTGGAAAGTAACACAACAAGTGGACTATTAATCCATGATATTAGCGAACACCTGCCTGTCTTTTCATTTTATGAATGTAATTATAGAAAGAGGAGGGAGTTAAAGGAAATGACATACAAGACAGTAGAACTGAGGAATCCATATCTGCTTTTAGAAATGAGTTATTAAAATGGAATTAGAAGAGTATATATGAAGAATCAGATGTGGACAAAGCGTATGGGTTATTCCTAGAAACATTTAAAGTTCTATATGACAAAAACTGCCCACTAAAACAATGTAGCAATAAGAATAAATATTCTGAAAATCTGTGGATGTCCAGGGGCATTCAAAATGCATACAAGAAAAAGTATACTCTATAAAGTGTATGTATAAAGCATGAAACAAAGGAGGCAGGGGTTACATATAATAAATACAAAAAACAAACTAATTAGTATTATGAGAATATGTAAGAAGGATTATTATTCCAAATTATTAGATGAGAATAAAAAATAATGTTAAAGGAACAAAGTAGAACATTTTACAGACAATGACAGGAAAATTAGCCTTATAAATGAGGTGGTGGATGGATTTAATAAAAAATAGAGATTTGCTGAGGAGGACTGTGGAGAGAGAATCACTGACTCAATATCTTTGGGAACTATAGGAAAAATAATAATAAATAATAATAACTATTTTACTGATATACTGATATGGTAAACAAATGTATGAACAAAACTTCAACAGATAAACACCTCTTCACCAATTACAGACCGGTATCCTTATTATAACAGTTAGAGTTAGGGTTAGGGTTAGAGAAACTATATGATGAAAGACTGGCCAATTTCATTGAAAAACATCAACTACTAATGGATAGTCAGTATGGTTTTAGAACAGCTAGATCTACTGCCATGGCATTAATGGAGCTAGTAGAAGCAAATAACAACTTATACAGAGAGAAAGAAATATGCATTGGGCATATTCATTGACCTTAAAAAAAAAAAAAAAAAAAAATAAAAACATTCGACACAATACATCATGAGATTCTACTTTTAAAAATGGACAGGTATGGTGTCAGAGGGGTCGCACTTGAATGGCTTAAAAGCTATATTAGTAATAGACAGCAATTTGTTCAAATAGGCCAGAACAAATCAAGGTGCTTAAATATTACCTGTGGTGCCCACAGGGGTCGAATTGGTTGTCTTGGCAGATGACAGAAATATGTTATGTTATGGGGAAGATCTGCAGCAGCTTTTAAAGGTGGCAAAGAAGGAATTGTACAAATTAAAATGCTGGGTTGAGACAAACAAGCTATCATTAAATCTGAATAAAACCAAATTCATGCTATTTGGAAATTGCAATATAAATACAGACCTCCATCTGGAAATTGAAAATGTCTAAATCAATAGAATATATGAAATCACGTTTTTGGGTGTCTTAAATAGACCACAAACTCTGCTGGAAACAAAGTGAAAATATCTATGCACAAGGATTGCGAAAAGTTTGGGAGTTCTGGGTAAAATTAAATACATCTTAAATCAGAAATCACTATACACTCTATATTGTATACTCATTGTACCCTATCTGTCATATTGTGTTGAAGTTTGGGGAAATAGAAACCAACCTAGAAAAGATATGCACATTGCAAAAAAGAGCTATAAGAATTGTACTTCATGCTGGGTATAGAGGTCATACCAATTATTAATAAAATAAAATAAAAGTCAAACTCTGAAATGTTGAGAATTGGTTAAATTCAGAGCTGCACGATTCATGTTTAAAGTAACACAAAATAAGGTCCCTGGCAACTTACAAAAATTGTTTTGTTCATGAGCAGAGATGGGGGGTTGTAGTCTAGGAGGGAAATTAAATGAAGAACAAACAGCCTGTTGTCTGTGCAGCGCTCAGGGGCAGGTGCATCTCAGTTTGTGGGGTGTCCATTTGGAATGGCCTTGATGTAACAATGAAAACAAGTAATACTATTGAGTGGTTTGGAGGGATATAGGTTGGAGGAGCTTGAGAATGATGTGAACTGGTATTTTTGTGGATATTTGGTTCCTGGTTAGCTATAGTGGATAGCCATATTATTATAGATATTGATAGATAATCTATTGCGTAATGGTATGATATTGTGGAGAAGGGGCAGGACCATGGGTTTTGTTTCTTTCTGTCTTTTATCGAACAGGGCAATTGCCGACTGTTGCTTCCATGTCGAGGAAGATATATTTTATTTCAATTTATATCTTATTTTATTTGTATTTGTATTTATTTTTTGGGGTTTGTTTTTGTTGTTTTTTGTTGTTGAAGATTTGTGTGTTTTTGTGGTTGAAATGTTCGAGATAAATGGAGAAGCAAATCAAATCAAATTAAAATGTTTGGTACAACTGGGTTAACTACACAATATCCACCATTTATAAGGTAACATGTTTAGTCTGCTTGAAACAACCTAGAGAGAGTACGGTACACTGTTTCTCCCCCTACAAGCCTGATAATTGTTCAAATTCTCCAGTAGAGATGGGACGAGGGGGAGAACATGCTGCCCCGGTATAAATAGAACTAAAGGCCCCATGATATATGAGGGACATCACCCTTTACACTTAGAAAAAGCCTACGACTGCCTTAACAGGACGGGAAAGGGGGGCGACGTGGGACGCCTTAATACTACGCACTTCTGCAATATGTTCATGAATGCATGGTCAAGACAGGGAAACATTTGTGAACGGGACTTTACTTGCACATGTTGGCGGGGGGGGGTTCAAGGATTCCAAACAAGGGCTGTGTTTATGCCTCTGTTTTTATACTTGTTAATCATCTTATTTTTTGTGATTTTTTAGTCCTTTTGGTGTGCTGCACATTTTCATTTCCTTTTCGGCGGTGTTCCATGGGTAGGCTCCTTTAAATGTTATACATCTTTGTTTTGCATTTGTTTTAATCTTTGTTTTCATAAATATACATATTCCTCTGAGTTCGTAATTAGTCTGTCTAAACTTGGAACAGTCTCTGGATAAAGTCTGGAAGCATCTTATATATATATTTTTTTTACTTTGTAGATTTACTTGTGCCATTTTGAAGTCCACCAATTCTTTAAATTTGAGATCATAGGGGTTTATGAATAATTTGTTAGTTGGGTCTTGATAGGCAGCTCTGTTTATTTACGGTAATAGCATTCTACTTACTATTTTACTCCCAATTTCATTGGTAAAAATGTTATCTATTAAAGTAGCACTGTTAATTGTTATTCTAGTCGGTTTTAAGATTGTAGGAAATACACATATACTGTACATTGTGTCCATGATGTCTGTAACATTTTTTTTTGTGTTCATTTGGGTTCAACAAATCTATATTTAAGTCCCCTCATACAAAGACCGTCTTTCTGTCATTTAGTTTATCATACATATCAACCATCATATCTTTGAATGTGTCAAGACAGGATCCTGGAGTTCTATATACAAAGTGTATTATTATGGTGTTAGAGTTCTCCTTATTTTATTTCTACAGTGACACAATCCATAATGTTTTCTATTGTTATTGACATATGTTTTACTATTTTACAGTCACAGTCATTATTTACATACAAGGCAACTCCTACTCCTTTCTTGTTTGTTCTGTTGGAGGTAAATAGTTCATAGTCCTCATGTTCCACATCGGCTTCTTTTTCTTTACTGAGCCATGTCTCCGATACAGCAATGATGCTGAACTTGGTGAACTGTCTCAAATAGTCCTTAGTTTTCTTAAAGTTTCTATAAAGACTTCTACTGCTGAAGTGTATTGTTGATAAAATACCATCCAATATTATATTACTTTTGAATTGTTCCTCTATGTAATAGTCACAGTTGCAGACGGTTATTATTGTTGTAGAAGTGGTTCGATGTTATTATTGTTGTAGAAGTGGTCGATGTTGTTCTCAATGTCATACATTTTGTGCTCTGTAAAGTCAAAAGTTTTCAAAGTTCAACTCTTCATAGTTTTTAGGTGCAGCCGGATTATAATCCACACAGTCCAGTGATCCCATTTCTCGAAACTCATCATCATTTATATCGTTTAGTGGAAATGAATAATCCTTGTCCATTCCCATTTTGTCAGTCATTGTCTGTTCAAGTATTTCCACTCAGATTTGAGTCAATTGTCTGTTCAGGTATTTCACAGTCATTATTTGTTCTCTCACCATAATCCCTTTGGAGGTTTCAGGAGATCCATTGGGCCTAATCATCACTTTACAGTTTCTTGTCTAAATGCCTTGCAATTTGTTTTGCTTCCTTAGAATGCGTGACTGCCAGGCAATTTCAGTAAACCTGTAGCAGACATGTTTGGAAAGGTGGGGGCTCACCCCATAGATATCTGCTTTTAGATTAGAGGCACCGCTGAAGGGACGCTCGAAAGCCGACACAGACGAAGAAAAAGGAAATTATGCTGCAGATGCAGCCGCTAAATCAGGAGGGGGTGGCTGTGATGCAGGAGGTAGTAGAGCCGCCATCTAATGATCGCAAGGTTGGCAGATCGGCGGTTCGAGCCCCGGCAGGCCACATGTCAGAGTGTCCTTGGGCAAGACACTGAAACCCGAATTGCTCCCAGGGCCGGCGCCTTGTATGGCAGCTTGCCACCATTGGTGTGTGAATGTGTGTGTTGGTGAATGAGAAGCCATTGAAGCGCTTTTGGATAAAGGCGGTATGTAAGCGCAGTCCATTGATATGTCCCCAGAGAACATCAGCTGGGGTCCGTTTCACTAACGGTGGCTTAATATAGCGGCGCTATAATTAAATGCGGCGCTCAGGGACCTCGAGATTGGTATTCAAGCCTCAGGTGATTCCTCGAATGAGGATCAGCCTTGTGTCATCAGTGTTCACAGAAGACAGGCTTACAAATCTTCGATATGGGCGCGTGCACGCAGACATAAAAAGCCCTGAAGTGTCGATCTGTCGAAATGAAGATACTCCACTCTGCAGGGGTACTACATTTGCGCAGCATTCCGAATTATTGATTTTTATGAAGACGGAAAAATAAGATGTAAAATAGTGCAATACTGCCGCAATTAACAAGGCGAGGGAAATGGTTTGGCAAGAAATTGCTGACCGATTAAATGCGTAGGTCATACTAGCCCCAGTTATTGTTATATGTTCATATTTTAATAAATGAATATTGCTACTGTGGTGATATCCGCAGCAGGCTACAAACCATCATATCGCCACAATGGCGTAGTGGTATTGACTGCTGCCATAGGATTTATTCGACATTTTATATCAGTGGTTCGAATCCCTCTTCAGGCGCACTTTTTACTGCATTTCGTTGTCTGAATCTAATCTAAAATCTCATCTAAAAAAGTATTGTAGGCTATAAAATTATGGTGCAGGCTAATTTACAAGAACTGACACGATTACAATGGTGTTTGAAACCTTTGCATGAAATCTTCGGTTAAATGTAAAAAAAAAAAAAAATGAATGACTTAGTCAAGTCTCGAACTCTCAACCTTTGGAACTCGAGTCCACAGCCTTAACCACTACGCTAGCTAGACCGCTGTCATGACGGCAATGCAAGTTGAGACAATTACTTCTTTTTTTTTTTACACTCTTTTCTTTATCTATCTATCACACTTTCAAAATATCAAGTTATCTATCACACAATCAAACTATCTATCGATCGATCACACTTTCAAAATATCAAATTATCTATCTATCACACAGTCAAACTATCTAATCTATCTATCTCATGTGAAGTGGGAACTAATATTTCCTAAAAGACACATGAGGAACTTTCGTTCAGGGTTTAGTTTCCGCCTGTGAGCCTTTTTTGACGCACGGATGACTATAGCCTGTGTTTTAGCCTGGTCGGGACCAGGCTAATTATATCTGACTCAGAAGGAGCTCAACCAAGCAGCGAATTATTTGAGCCACATTGATGGCACCGAACGCAAGCTAACATTTTCGAGGCTTAAAACTTTATCGAGGCTTAGACCTTTATCGAGCTTCATGGAATAGGGCCTGGTCTCAATCCAGCTAGACAAACCTAAATGCTCTGTACAGACTATAGATGACATACAGGGGGCCGCCTCCCCCCAAGAAAGTTCAGTGTGGGTAACAAGGGGGGTGACGCAAAGCTGGTTGTGGAGAGCGCATGACGGAAGAATAGTGGCCCGTGCAGGTCTAATGAATGTTATTGGTGCAGAGGCACATGGTAATGAGAAATTTGGAAGATGGTGATGAGGATGTTTACAAGAGGTGTATGCAAACGCTGGAGTTAACAATGTTATTGGAGAGTGGTTCGAATCTGTTTTTGGTAAATGGAAAAATCTGGCTATGTCTATGCTCTCTGCCCTCCTCATCTCTGCCACAGTGCTGATCCTGTTTGGCTGCTGCATTGTCCCTTGCATTAGAGGCCTGGCACAGCGACTGATTACTACGGCCCTAACCAAGGTTGATGCTGGAACACAGATGCACTTACAAATGCTTATTGCTGAGCAGCAGCAGTCACTGTTGGAGGGTGAGGAGATGGATCATGATACAGGAGTTGAAGATATGTTGTAATTATGGAGTTTTGTGAAGGAATGGTGTAAATAAAGGCATTTGCGGTCTACGACCCATCTCACCTTTCTGGCTACAAATTCTCTGTAATGGTCATAATTTTGTTTTAATGACCAAAGGGGGGATTTGTTGGGAATTTGTATTAAAATCACTAGAAGTGATAAATCATGTACTATGTGCTCATTTAAATAATATGTGAATGCGGTCAGTTGAGAACAATAGGAAGGTCACGCAAAGCCAAAAGAGAGGTTCTGTTTTTGAGCGACAAGAAGAAGACAAGCTCCTGACTAAAAGAACGTTTTATGATTCAAACTGCCTATAAATTACTTATTTTTTACCTATGTGCTAACAACCATTGTATACCTGCTGTTATGATATTCTATTTTTCTGTACTGATTTTATACTTTCATAACTAATGATTAATGATAAGTCTATTCTTCTATACTATACTTTAACTTACAAAATCAAATCCTAATATTACTGTGTAACTTCAATAGTTGTGTTTTCACAAGACATTCTGATAACAAGACATTCTGATAAGGACACTGACACAATGCTCTGCTCATACAAAGTATGATATCACCATGGGAACGAGACGCTAGCAGGACACTGCTGATAACACACAGTACACTCTCGCGCACCCACACAAGAGAGGAATTGAAGGCCAACGCTAACGAGAAGACTTTCTGCAGCTGCAACGGATTTGTGCTGACACTTGGAAAACTACCAGATAGAGGGGGGGGCATCACCCAGCCCAAAATGTTTGATGAATTGTATAAAGGACTATGTACGGGGGGGAGAGGGACTCTGGTCTGGTGGAGCTCTTGCAGTTAACTTGTTGACGGCTAGCTGAGACGGGCCTGCAGAGGTGAAACTAGATGAGACCACTTTTCCATGGAAATGATATTGCTTGCTGATGTGCTTGAATAAATATTATCTTAATGAACAGTTCAGTAGTGGTGCCTAATATTTGATTGGATCATATCATCTTAAGAAGTGATATCAAGGACGTCTCGTTGAGATTAAACGAACTCGCTTGTAAAGTGACGACTCAATTAAATCGATACTGGAGAAGTTGATCGCCTTACAACTACCATGGCAATCTGTAAACCGTCACTGATATTTTCTTCGGCCCTTCTCAAAGACGTGAATATGGTCTCTGCTCGAATAATGTAATCCGTAACAGTCTCGTTGCTTGCTTTGTGGAGGGAAGAGAGTTCACAGTACAGGCTCACCGCTCGTGGTTTGTCCTTGCCCGCATAGTGCTCACGGAGTATTGCCAATGCATTTCTTCCGTCTCGTTTTGCGTCTCTCATTACTAGAGATAAACTCTTATTATCTAGACACTAATCCCATCTCCGTTAGGATGTAGGCTGGGAATTGCTGTATTTGACTGACTCGTTTTGATTTAGTTGATTTGTTTTTAACAATATCTGGAACTCACCCAAGCAATGTCCAAGTAGATAGCAGACCTAGAGTTCTGCTTGAGAGAAAAGACATGGTGTCATACTGGAGTTTTATTTTTTAATTTTTTCTCCAAATATGGCCGTGTATTCCAAAATATTTTACTCCTCTCAAAAATCTTGGGGACCTAGGCAAAGCGCCGGTGGTTGAGGTAGTTCTGGTACTGCCAATCATCCAGGGAGAACAATGGGGTTTCATTACCAAATCGGGATCGGTAATTCCTGCAAGTAAGGTCAGATGGGTGCTGCCACTGCCTTCCGTAAGTGCCTGGCCCCTGGTCAGCAACATGGGTCATGAGATTACGCAGCTCACTCATCACCCCTGCGCATGCACACGCGCACACACACACGCACACACACACAAAAATAGTCATATTCATTATTGCACAGGTTGAACATGGTAGTTGAGACACGTGTGTGTTTATAGGTTTTAACAGAGGGTGTAACATATGAGAGCATGTCCTTAACTAGCAAGTCAACAATTCTATCATGCCTAGCGATGTACATGCCTTTATATACAAAGCAGCCATTCAGAATATGTGACAGGGATTCAGTGATTGAATTCTGATCATGGTGCAGACAGTGGGGAGAGAATGTGTTAGGGTACCACAGAGAGAGATTGAGTCTAGTTGGGAGGACCTGTAATCTAGCTTTAACTGTAAAAGTGACTATCCTCATCTACTGCATGGTTCTTAAATATTGAGTGAGAAACAGAATGATCAGTAGTAGGGAGGCAAGCTAGCTTTCCCTGTAGTTTTAAACCAGTCCAGTGTTGTTGCTGTCTTTGGTGCTGTAACCTAACAAGGTACCTTCGTGCATGGTCTGGTGACAAATGATGTTCTGTGTCAATAACAGTAGCCCTTACTGAGGTTGAACAGTCAGTTATAATATTCTCGGACACTGTTACAGTGTCTGAGTCAGACCTCACCCAGTCCAGGGAAACTCCAGTCCTCGCACAGAGGTCTTTGAGGTCAGGCCAATCTGACCAGACCCCAAAACCAGCAGAGTGGGTGTCCATCTTGAAATTGGGCTTCCTCTTGAAGCCCAGGAAGCTGGGCTCACCCTCTCTTGCCAAGGGAACTTTGCGGCGTCTCATGTCCAGAAACAAGGAGGACCTCGCAAGTTCTCTGACGGTCTTATCATCACTGTTCAGCATGTTTAACAAGTGTGAGAGGCGTGTGGCGTTGTATATCCATTCCACGTTTGGAACACCAAACCCTCCCTCCTGTTTAGAGTGGAAAATAATGTCTCTGGTGGTACGGGAGTTCAGTCCAAACCACTTCCTCACCAGAGAGACCACTTTATCATTCAGTTCCCTCAGTGTTTTGCTTGGGAGATGGATGTTGGAGAAAAGATGTTGGATTCTGGACAGGGCGACCTGTCTGATTACCTCCAACTTCATGAGCAGTGGAAGTGGTGAAACATCAATGAGGTCCAGCCTGGTGGTAAACTCAGTGGCTAAAGTGGCAACCTGTTCTTTCCATTCACCTGCTATATTGAACTTGTGTCCAAGGTAGGTGTACGTCTCGTGCAGGTTGTACACACGGATTGGTTCCCCTGAGTGGATGGTGAACTCAGGGTTTCTGTCCGTTTTGGATTTGTACCATCTGTTTCCCCCACTTCGCCTCTGGTACAGGACAGCACATTTAGATTGTTTAATCTCCAGACCGGACCAGTCTAGAAATGTGTCTGTTCTGGAGAGCATGTTCTTGATGACACTCTCTTCACGAGACGCCAGCTGCACATCGTCGGCGTAGCCTTGTACAGGGTTGGGGGAAAGCACATTGGGTGGGGCACAGGCACACAGCCACGTAATCCACCCGTTGATGGCAAGAACAAAATTGATGGCACTCCACGGACAGCCTGTTTTAATGCCTAACTGGAGGGGAATGGGGTCTGTGAGGTATTTTCCACAGATGACCTGTATGAAGGAAGAGCTGATCCCAGACCCGACTGGTCTGGGATCAGTTCTTCCATCTCTCCGTGGTTCTGCTCAGAGATAGACTGGCGTTCTTCCGGGTTCCGCTGGTGCTCCCAACGGGTCCTTAATAATGTCAATATACACCTGAGGTAGTTGGATTTCCTCTAGGGCTTTGATCATGACATTATGGGTCAGAGTTCCAAAAGCATCCCTGAAGTCAAGAAAGACAGAGTAGAGTTTGCAAGATTCATGTTTGAAATCATCAATCCCTGATCCCTCTCAGACTGGTCTGGGATCAGTTCTTCCATCTCTCCGTGGTTCTGCTCAGAGATAGACTGGCGTTCTTCCGGGGTCCGCTGGTGCTCCCAACGGGTCCTTAATAATGTCAATATACACCTGAGGTAGTTGGATTTCCTCTAGGGCTTTGATCATGACATTATGGGTCAGAGTTCCAAAAGCATCCCTGAAGTCAAGAAAGACAGTAGAGTTTGCAAGATTCATGTTTGAAGTCATCAATCCCTGATCCCTCTCAGACTGGTCTTGGATCAGTTCTTCCATCTCTCCGTGGTTCTGCTCAGAGATAGACTGGCGTTCTTCCGGGTTCCGCTGGTGCTCCCAACGGGTCCTTAATAATGTCAATATACACCTGAGGTAGTTGGATTTTCTCTAGGGCTTTGATCATGACATTATGGGTCAGAGTTCCAAAAGCATCCCTGAAGTCAAGAAAGACAGAGTAGAGTTTGCAAGATTCATCTTTGAAGTCATCAATCCCTGATCCCTCTCAGACTGGTCTGGGATCAGTTCTTCTATCTCTCCGTGGTTCTGCTCAGAGATAGACTGGCGTTCTTCCGGGTTCCGCTGGTGCTCCCAACAGGTCCTTAATAATGTCAATATACACGAGGTAGTTGGATTTCCTCTAGGGCTTTGATCATGACATTATGGGTCAGAGTTCCAAAAGCATCCCTGAAGTCAAGAAAGACAGAGTAGAGTTTGCAAGATTCATGTTTGAAGTCATCAATCCCTGATCCCTCTCAGACTGGTCTGGGATCAGTTCTTCCATCTCTCCGTGGTTCTGCACAGAAATAGACTGGCGTTCTTCCGGGTTCCGCTGGTGCTCCCAACGGGTCCTTAATAATGTCAATATACACCTGAGGTAGTTGGATTTCCTCTAGGGCTTTGATCATGACATTATGAGTCAGAGTTCCAAAAGCATCCCTGAAGTCAAGAAAGACAGAGTAGAGTTTGCAAGATTCATGTTTGAAGTCATCAATCCCTGATCCCTCTCAGACTGGTCTGGGATCAGTTCTTCCATCTCTCTGTGGTTCTGCTCAGAGATAGACTGGCGTTCTTCCGGGTTCTGCTGGTGCTCCCAACGGGTCACTAGAGCCCACAGAACACACGCCAGTCAGTCAGAAAGCTTGTGTGTGTGTGTGGGGGGGGGGGGGGGGGGTGTGTGTGTGTGTGTGTGTGTGAGAGACTCACTCTCTGGTGAGTGTCTGACTGTGTCCTGCAGGAGCAGGGGCCTCTGGTTCTTCTCCTCCCGGATGATCTGCAGCATGTTCAAGGCTGCAAGGCAACACACACACGCACACACACACACAATCTATTAACTCACACCAGTGGCGGCGGCAGACGGAATCCTGTACCTGTCGAGTGTTGCAATGATGTCTGGTGTGTTGCAATGTCTCTGCATCCCTATAAGAGAGGTGAGGGGAGCTGCTGCCCCACATTGGACTGTGTCTGACCTTGGTATTGAATCTGTCTCTGCCTGCAAGCATATTAAATGATCATATAACCTGTATCGTGGTGTACAAGATTTGATGACTTGTTTCTCATCTCTGAAGAGCTATTGGCAAATATTCATTGACTGTTGTGGCTAAACCCTAAACTTCCACCACAGTTTCCAAAGCTCCAGAGTCCAGTGGAGGTGTGCTTAACCCCCCACCCTGTAACCCCAGGCCTGCAGTAGGGCAGACATTTGATGAACAATCGTGTTGGAGGGCCGCTTAGGTGGCGTAGTGGACTAAGTGTCGACCATGTAACCGCAGGGTCCCTGGTTCGATTCCGTCCGGGGACATATCCTGCATGTCATCCCTTCTCTCTCACCCATCCTTCCTGTCATATCTCTACTGTCTCTGTCACAATAAAAAGAAACATATGAGTGGGACTGCCCCACTCAGAAAAAAAATACATTTTTTTTTTTTGTTTTGTGTTGCCACGTTGAAAGTCACTGAGCTCTTCGATACGACCCTTTCGACTGCCAATCTTTGTCTGTTGAGATTGCATGGCTGTATGCTTGTTTTTATGTCCCTGTTGGCAATGGGTGTGGCTGAAATAGATATGTCCACATACTTTTGGGCGATGTCTTGTGTCACCATCAACAATCTGACTCTGAATGTAAATAGTGACACAATTAACAACTGCACAACACTCATATCCATAAATAGTGTGAGCCAGTTGAATGACTGATTGGGTGTGGGGACGACAGAGTGTCTAACACTCGTTTAAAGATCAACGTTTTCTTTTTCTTTTTCATGTGCCCACCCCCTCACCTGTTGAGTCTGGGTACAGTCCATGTGGTTTTGGAGAGTCCAGTGGGGTCTGGGTTCTGACGGGCTCAGTCTCCTCCTCTCGTCCCTCTGAACTCTGACTGGGCTGCGGCTGATCTCCGGTCAGTTTGACTGCCTTTCCGTCTGCTGCCTGGTCAATGTAGCCCCTCTCAGACTGGTCCTGGGTCAGATCCACCACATCTTTGTCATGCTGGTCAAAGACCTGATCTCCGGCCAGTGTGACTGCACCTCTGTTTGCTGCCTGGTGACCCTGATCCCTCTCAGACTGGTCTGGGATCAGTTCTTCCATCTCTCCGTGGTTCTGCTCAGAGATAGACTGGCGTTCTTCCGGGTTCCGCTGGTGCTCCCAACGGGTCACTAGAGCCCACAGAACACACGCCAGTCAGTCAGAAAGCTTGTGTGTGTGTGTGTGTGAGAATCACTCAGCTGGTGTCTGACTGTGTCCTGCGTTTAACCCTGTCCCAGCTTCCATTGTCAATCCTGTCTCATCTGGCTTGTTTAACCCTGTCTCATCGGGCTCGATGAGGTCCTTGGTGCTGGCCACCTCATTTAGACACTCAAGTATGGTGTTCACATCTTTCAAGTAACTCTGGAAGACTTCGCTGGCTTTCTTGCCCTGGCAACTGTTAAACGCCATCTCTGTGATGCCAGTGGTCATACTGTTGACCCCACTGGTGACACCCAGCCCCACCCCAGTCATTGTCAGAGCCAAAGACACCCCAGCAGTTACGGGAGCTAGGGCCAATCCAACAATGGACAGGATCCCTCCAAGCACCCCTACAGAGCTGCCTGTCACACTAGAAATCTTTGCTCCCTTCCTCATACTGTCTAGCTGGACAGCGCTCTCCTCCAGCTCAGTCAGAAACTTCAGCATTCTGTTAAGTGCCCGCATCTGGTGTTTTTGTCACCCACAAACCACGAGTATGGGAGTGACACACAGGCATATAAATCACCATGAAACTGCTGTACTTTTATGAGAGGGGCCGGGCGCATTAAATCACCCCTGATTTGAATGGATTCAAAAGCAGCGTTACACCAATCCTAATGTTTGAAATGTAGGGGACTGTGGAAGTTGACTTCAGGGGGAAAAGGTGGAAAATTGGGATGCAGGATGGGTGAATTTTACTCTTGTGTACTTGTACATAGAGACGTAATAAAAGCGATTCTAGACACAGGCTGTAGGGTGATCCTATAAACAAACACGTATCAGCCAGCAAAGCCATACAGTAGATAATCTGGCTCAATGGTGTAATATGTAGTATACATTATATCAAATTAAGAGCAGT
Source organism: Nansenia antarctica (assembly GCF_963989245.1). Lineage (NCBI taxonomy): Eukaryota > Metazoa > Chordata > Actinopteri > Argentiniformes > Microstomatidae > Nansenia > Nansenia antarctica. The sequence goes on from NC_137675.1 coordinate 54,558,928, forward strand.
TTGGAGATGCAATACATGTATCTTCTCTAATAATATGCAGAGAATAAATCACATGAACACAATCTCTTTGTCGTGGTTAGACCTGCAGCATGACATTGATACAACATTACCACCCAAACAGTCTCTATGCGTAATAGAAATCATGAACATTACAAACTCTTACCTGATTTTTATATATATGAATTAAGCATTTATTATATATGGGTAACATGAATTACGCAAATGTTCTCAAAAGAACACATAAAAGAAACTCAAAACCTCATGTTGCCTATAGTCTTTCAAATGCTTTTGAAAATGCTAGTGGGGTTTACGCTACCTCAGCTCTTTGGGAAGGGGATGGAGGCCAGTTGCACTGTTTCTTGTCCATTGGTCATTGGTTTTCACGTTTTAACTGATCATACAGTAAATAGCTTGAGCACCTGCCTTACAATGGCGTATAAAGCCAGCCAAAAGAGTCAATATGATTAAGAAAATTGCTAGTAATCAAGATGGGTAGCTAGCGTATTTTTCAGTGGTTTATTTTTCAGCTATGAGGAACTTAGTTTAAGTGGATTTCTAAGAGCTTCAAGGTTATTAAATTAAGTCTATTTGACAGAGTTAGCTAGCTAGGGCAACAACTTCACTGCTGAACATTTTGGGTATCATATGCCATTAAAATAGGACATGGAAATTATGTAATAATGCAGGACTGTCATGCACAAATCAGCTTAAAACCATGTTGTAACGTTAGCTAACTAGCTAGAGACATCAGCATACTAGCGATCCTCTGTTATGGTTGTTATAAAGAAAAGGTCTATGATTTAGCAGTAAAGGCCAATGCACACGGCGTGCGATTTATTTATCGCTTCCATTGTTTTGAATGAGACAATGCACACGGTGTGCGACGAGTCGCATCGGACATTCGGTTGCACTGTTAAATATCGAATTTTGTTGTGCGACGAAATCTAAGAACTTTTTTTATCACTTTCCCAGCTTCCATTCTCAATCCTGTCTCATCTGGCTTGTTTATCCCTGTCCCAGTTTACATTGTCAATCCTGTCTCATCTGGCTTGTTTAACCCTGTCCCAGCTTCCATTGTCAATCCTGTCTCATCTGGCTTGTTTAACCCTGTCTCATCTGGCTCGATGAGGTCCTTGGTGCTGGCCACCTCATTTAGACACTCAAGTATGGTGTTCACATCTTTCATGTAACTCTGGAAGACTTCGCTGGCTTTCTTGCCCTGGCAACTGTTAAACGCCATCTCTGTGATGATGTACTCGTTTCATTGAACAGCAAGTTCACACCACAGGAGAATTTAAACTGTGTGTTGACAGAGAAGACCTTGTACAGAGGGGCCTTCTTCAGTGGAAGAGAAAGAAAACATCACTTGTCAGGCCCTTGCACATCAATGCGTTTTTTACGTCCAAAAAAAAAAAAAAAAAGAACTCATGTTGTGTCAATCACGCTTGCACACCGAATCCGTAATATTCGTCCGTCCCCCCAAAAATCGGAACCGGTTCGAAAGCCTTTTGAGAGTTGTTTTTGACCACTCCGCCATGGTATAGACTGGGACACATCGTTAGAACTGCAGGACAGTTGGATTAATGTTTACGGAAGTACATGTCTCAAGTATTATCTCGGCGGTTAGTCGAGTGAAAGAAAACATACAGATGATAATTCACACAATATAATACCACGAAAGCGTACGGCACTAAACAATAACATTCATTTGGGCAGCATCCTACTCAAACTCAGGCAGAAGGGCAGGGTCCGGGCAGGTGCACACTGTCACAGACTGCCAGTGCGTCATACATCATTCAGCATGGCTATAGCGGTTTCTTTTTCTATTCTACTATTCTATTCTACTTCTGCTGTCTGCGTCTCCCTGGGTATTCCTAGACCAGATGGCAAACAGTAAAGAAATGCCACAATATACCAGGACTTAAGAAACGAGATGCCGAACAAAGGATGTGACAAACCCTGGCCTATTTTGTATGGAGGACCAAGTCTGTCAAAATTAACAATACATATATAGATACATAAATGAATGTATGAACAAATAAATGAATGAATACACACAGTATAACGAAATACATTTCTATATTTATTTATTCTTTTACGCATTCATTCTTTGTTTTCCACTTTCATTCTTTATTTTCCACATTCATTCTTTCTTTTACACATTCATTCTTTCTTTTACACATGTATTCTTTCTTTTACACTTTATTAGATCTGTATGCAAATATCTGGGGGCGTATCTTGCATGTTGTCCACGCCCCTACGCATTTTCATTGGTTGATACAGCGCGTGACGTGTGAAAGCAGCGCACACGCGATTCATTTGCAGGCAGCTCTTGGTCAGAGCGGTCACAATGGGATCTGTCTGCTGCGTTAGTTGAGGGAGAGAGGAGTAGACGGAAATCCTCTCTGTAGACTAACCTCTCTGGAGACTAACCTCTCTGTAGGCTAACCTCTCTGTAGACTAACCTCTCTGTAGGCTAACCTCTCTGTAGGCTAATCTCTCTGTGTAGACTAACCTCTCTGTAGGCTAACCTCTCTGTAGGCTAATCTCTCTGTAGACTAACCTCTCTGTAGGCTAACCTCTCTGTAGACTAACCTCTCTGTAGACTAACCTCTCTGTAGGCTAACCTCTCTGTAGACTAACCGCACGTCACCAGGCTTTCTCCTGGGCGACTGTAGGCCTACTCGTCTCTCGTGAGCTTGGTTGTAACATGAATCGTGGAACTCGGGATGTTTTACAGTAATTCTCCAAGTCACCAGAAAAAGTAGCTAGATTTGTCGCTGGTTGCTTCTGACTAATTAAGTCGCCATGGGGGTCTGGAAAGTCGCCAGATATAGTGGCAAAGTCGCCAAATTGGCAACACTGAGACTACGTGAGAGGAATGTTCACCAAACCCCTACCGTATGGTTGCATTTTAACACAGTGGCACGCTTTTTAGTTTTAGTTTTAGCCTTATAGAGGCTATGTTGTTTTAGCTAATTTAATGAAACATTTAAACGTGGACCACATTTAATGCAGATCTGCACAGTGGCTTTTGGAGGAGATCTTTAAATCTGCTACAACATTGAAAACACAACAGAACACATCATAAGCATTTCTCACATTTTTATTAGTTCATTTTTACCAAAAAGAAATGGGACAGAGCTGATCGCAGTACTACCTTACATCATACCGGAAGCTCATCTATCCTTCTTCTTCTTCTTAGCTTTGTTTTCCTCAGTCTCTGGCTCCTCAGTGGAGGACTTCCTTTTGTTGGAATCTTAAAAGCTTGATGTGATCCATCAAAGGCTATCCTGGTTATCAATAAAACAGTTAAATTTTTCATGTAAAACTTTGGTGACACCTAATGTTAGTTAGGCCTTATAGGCTATGTCCTAGGTGGAAAGTTTACACTGCCTAAAAATACCTCCATCCGAAATGTTGTGTAGATAAGACCCATCATTATCGTTTCATACGTTTGTTTGGTCAACTTTCTTTTACTGGCCGTTTGTTGCTACTTACAACTTACAGTTGGCTAGGAACAGAGGTTTCTCACTATAACCAGTTGATGCTGGGGTCTCGATGGAGTTGATTGTTGACATATAGCTTAGTTTTCATACCCTTTGCGCGTAGATCTTTCTGGATTGGAAATAGAATACGTCGTCTCGACATTACCTCGGGAGGGTATTGATCATTTACTGAGAATGGGGTACCTTTCAATTCGCGCCCTCTTTCCAGAATCGCCGTCTTCATTTTGAAATTAGTTAGCCTGGCAACTATTGGCCTTGGCTTAGATGGAATCTTTTTGCCAAAGCGATGTGCTCGTTGGAAGTTGATCTTCGCCACCAATTCATCAGACATTTTCAGATTGTGTTTAAGAAACTTCTGAACCTTGTCTTCTGTTTTTGCATAATCCTCCGACTCATCTTCCTTCACTCCAGTAATTACGATATTCTCTCGCATACTCCTACACTTGAAATCGAGGATTGCAGCGTTTAGTTGTTTGTTTTCAGCCTGCAGTGTAGTTGAGATGCATTTGAGTGATTTTACGTCCTTCTGGAGCTCGGTGTTTGTTTGTTTCAACTCCATGATCAAATTGTTATTAAATTCTGTTGCCACCTTCAAAGCCTCGAGTTCAGATATTAGCAAGTCGAGCATGTCTAACTTGTCCAGTTTTTTAAGTTGGGATTCTATTTTGGCAAGGCGATCCGATCCCTGTCTTCTACTGTGAATACGCCGTCCATGATTGAGTGTTTGGCCAGCGGACGCGTCTTGTCTGAATCACTTGTTGAAGACAATTGATCACAGAGTCTTTTGTCTTGCCGTTCTTCCTTGAGGGCCATGTGTGGGGTAAGCGGAACATAACATCAGTCTAATAGTGATATTGATCTGCCTGTTAGCTTGAGTAGTTAAAACAAAGAAGGTCTGGATCCTCTCGGCTATTATTTGGAATCAGATGTACCACATCAAAGCCCTAATGAGACATGCATTACTGCCACAATGCCCTATCAACAACACTATCTTTCCTATTCCCAGGGTCCCACACGGCGATCTCTGCAGCAGGTGGTCCGAGTGTCCAACTGCCCAGTGAATAGACAATGTGTTTACACCAGCTCCTACATGACACAAGCTTCCTCAGTTCTACTGCTCCCCAGACTACCAGCCTCCAACAGGCTGCTGAGCCACAGACCACTGAACTGCTCTGCCGCTCGTCCCTGCCAGGGTCAGCCTGGGGCCCCAGAGAGAGTGGACACGGAGAGGGACCAGAAACGCCTCAGTATGAAAGTCCTCACTCAGGCGCCCAAGCCCGCACTGTACCTGGGCTTATCTGGCCTCATTCCATTCCTAGCCGCCCCTGTCTTTATGGCCGTGACACAGTCCTACTACCCTGAGGTGGCCTATGCACAGGTGGTCTACGGGGCCTGCATCGTGTCCTTCCTGGGCGGGGCCCGCTGGGGGTTTGCCCTGCCTGAAGGAAGCCCGGCCCAGCCTGACTGGATGAACCTGGGCAACAGTGTGGTGCCCTCCCTATTGGCCTGGATGGCGTTGCTGTGCAGGGACAACATCACAGAGGGAGCCCTGCTGGTCGTCATGGGACTGGGCCTCTCCCTGCACTACGACCTGGTCCTGCTGCCCGGATACCCTGGCTGGTTCAAAGCCATGCGGACTATCCTCACTCTTGTGGCTACCTTCTCCTTAGTGGCCACACTGACACTGAAGAAGATGTGTCCAGAGAAAAATATCAAGGCGCTTGAGAATTGACAAGCTATAGTGGCTAGGGAGCTTTCGATAATGACAAAGACCAGACTTTAGTAGCTGTATTTAAGTTGCACTGCAGTGAGATCTCAAAAATCATTGTGACTGAAAAATACAGTGTTTCTCATTGGTTTGGCTGCAAAGGCTCACCTGAGCCCAATACACTTCTGTAAAAATGGATTATGTAAAATAAAGATATAATAAAGACAGAGAGAGACATTTCATAGATATGTGTTTTCATTTAATCAATGTGCTACTGATGACATTGAAGTACATCAATGTGTGAGGGCTAAAATATACATTAACTTTGTTATCTAGTGATGTTGCTGAATGAAGGGGATAAAAGCTAATAATTCCAACCTCAGTGTTTTAAAACAGTGTTTACTGACTAAAAAGGCACACATATTTACAGTTATACAATGGCTGCATTTCAGCCAACGAGCATTGCATTTGAACATAAATACTGAGTAACCAGTACCAATTAATGCCACTTTTAAAACATTTCAACATCAGTGACTGTTTTTACAGAAGACGTAGCCTCAAATGCACAGCAAAGCATTTTCAATAACAATTTCACATGAGGACCATATAATGTAGCTTAAAGTAGCTTCATGTCAAGTAAGTGGGGTACAAGGTTTAATACGTCTCAGTGTAAACAACTTAGAGTAATAAGCCCCTCAAACACATTGCCATCTACTTTCAGTCCAAAATGTAACGGATAACCCACTTGAAATTTAGAAAACAGTTTTGGTGTTAATTGCACTGTGAGAGATTAAAGGTGGGTCAAAATAATATATAAGTCAAAGTGCACAGGTCGATCAGTTCATATCATGTCAGAGAAAAGAGTGACATTCTCATGAACATCTTGGAGCACCACTGTATGACGAAATGGTGCAATGAGACTTCTCTCTGTCAATTGAGAGCCATATCTTCACTCATTGAAATTAGGCTACATCCTGAAAGTGCCACAGTTCAGACACACTTGCTAAAAGATCACAGTGCACAATAGAAGCAATTTACCTTGCAATCAAGACACACCTCAGTGTAACTGACAGAGTGCTAGGTTGCCATTTTGGCTCAGTGTTCAATGTACAATGTCTAGTTCAGCAATATCAGCAACAAACAATCAAACATTCTGTAAATCCACCAACTCAAAGCCTACGGAAACAAGTGCTATTTGACTTTGAACAGCAAATTCCTCTACCAAGAAAAAGGCCCTCCGTTTTTGCTCTGTAATGAATGAATGAATGAATGGACTTTATTGTCATTGCTACAGTACAGGTACCAAACAACGAAATTTAGGAGGGGTGGCTCCCCTGGTGTTAGGAAAGGGGAAAAAAAAAACACTTTTAAAAAAATCACAAGAAGGGAAGGAGCTGGTTTACATAAATAAAGGCTATGTACACAATCCACTGTACTATACTGTACAGATAGACGACTAGGGTAGTCATATTGCACAATGGTATTGTTTCACGTTATTTAAAGTGTCACAGTTTGCAGGCTTGAAATGTACATGTTTGTGCCTCAGCACTACAACTGATTTTTTCAGATGCTGAGCATAATGTCTTGTACATGATCAAGTTTCCACTGTAGCTCACACTTCACTGGCTGGCTGAGGGTACGATGTGTGTGGTCATGGATATGGGAGGTGGGCAAGTAGATTCTACTGTGGCGTCCTGCCACTGTACAACATCTAAATCCATTGCTGGTGAAGGCCATGTTTCAAGCGAAATAGTAATAATGTGTTGGAGGAGGACTCTTCTGTGATATGGCTCTGGATGGAAACAGTGGACCTGTCTCTCAGAGGACGGCCACCCCTCCATCACAGCGGCTGGTGATCATGTTGCCGATCTCAGTCCAGGTGTCCAGGTGGGGGTCATAGATCTCCACTGAGTCCACAGTCACGGGTGGTGAAAAGTCTCCGCTGGTGGCCCGCCCCCCAACAGCGTAGAGCAGACCATTTACGGCTGATACGGACACCCCCGCCCGCGCCACCGCCATAGGTGCCACCTCCACCCACTTCTCCTGTGGAAGGAAAGACACATTATGGTTAAAAGACACACAGTCACAGTCTTTGTACTAGTCAATAATACATGCTCATCTATTGCGATTCATCTTTGACATAAAAACCATCTTTGACATAAATATCTCAGCTCTCTAACCTTTTAGTCTATCTTTTAGTCAATTGGGTAGACTCTGCGGCTTTATCTAAGTATACAGGCACCACCCTCCCCTCTATAGGCGACCATCATTTAGCATGGGCCAAGTCAGTTAACATGTATTTTGTGAAGTATCCCCTTCATGTTATTGTTCAGTCAAAGGTCAATGTCCAATACACTAACTAATTGTACTAATTGTGAAGCCTTCTGTGTGACAGCAGAGACAGACACCAGACAAGAGACAGACAGGCTCCAACCTCCTCAGGACAGTACTTCTCCACCGTTTCCAGGGAGCCCAGCGCCTTGTTCCAGCCTCCCACGGCGTAGATGCAGTTGTTGAGGCAGGCCACGCCCACGTAGGCCCGTCGTGTAACCATGACAGGCAGGGCGCTCCAGCGGTGGGAGATGGGGTCGTACATCTCGGCCGAGCGCAGCTCCATCCTCTTGTCACTGAGACCCCCGATCACGTAGATGAACCCTGCAGAGCGATCAAAGGCCACACAGATCTAGTTGGTTCAGAGGACCTTCCTAACAATAACATTACGAGTGTTCATTAAGATCAAAGGGTAAATATGGTGTGAATATGGTATTACATTTTGCTTGTACATGTACTATATATATATATATACATTTCTTCTTATTCTTCTTATTTTATTTGTTTTTAATTATCACTGAATAAGCATGCTAGTCTCTAAATCATAGGTTCCTTAGTGATCTCTGGGAGAGCCTAACCCTGTAACTCGCAGCAGCCAAAATAGAATCGTGGAACCGCCATGTTTCCGATGATCTCCCACTTGTTCTCTGCCGGGTCGTAGCGCTCCATCGTTTTCCCAATATCCGATCCGATCCAACCACCTGCAAGAGCACAGTAGTGAGGTCACATGATACTCTATTCATATCTACTTCCATGTACTGCATGTCCCAAGTGACAGGCTGGTGTTTACCTAGTGCGTAGAGCGCCCCGTGACAGGGGCAGACGCCAACTCCACAGCGTGGGAAATTCAAAGAGGCTACTGCCGCCCACTGCTTGGTCACTGGGTCATATCTCTCTGTGCAGTCGAATATCATGGAGTCCTCCCTGCCTGGGCAATAGCAAACGGAAAGCACAATTATATTATGTCAAATGGAAATTCCACTGTGAAATATCGACATGTCAAACATGTATGCATACAGTATGACTGTGATTGCATTATGGCACTTTTTTGTTTTTACTCATGAACTTGAAGGACCACCATCTGTTGATTTCCACACTGTATAACGAAGTTGTTCTACCTCTCACAGACAGACAGATAGACAGACAGACAAACAGACTGAGTGCACTGTCTCACCTCCAACCACGTAGACCATGCCCTCCAGCACGGCCACACCCAGCCCACTGCGGGCCTGATGCAGGGAGGACACAGTGGTCCAGTATTGACTGAAGGAGTCAAAGCGCTCCACACAGCTGAGGGCTCTCCCGTCACACCAACGGACGCCCTGCAGCCGAGTGTAGCCTCCTGAGAGGGCGAAACCAGACGTGACGTGAGAGTGTTTTTACTACGCAAACGTAGGGAGATGAGGGCTGTATTGAAACTTGATAATCAAATGATTTTACAGGAACAACAAAGAGGTCTCCCCGCCACTTTTTTTGGTAAACAGCTGAGGGATGGGGCTGGAGAAATTTAACACATCTCAAATTAATAGACTGAGCTATGTATGCTTGGGCTCAAGAATTAATGGCTACAAATGTTTATTTTATTTTTTAATTTAACCTTTATTTAACCAGGCAAACATGTAAGAACAAATTCTTATTTGCAAATGCAGCCTGACCAAAAAGCAGTGGCTCTTTGGGGGGGGGGGAAGCTAGAAATAAAACAAGGTTAAGTAATACAATAAACAATAAAACAATGGCAAATACAGATGCATTAAAATACTAACAGTCAGAGAGAGGGGAGAGAGACAGAGGAGGTAGGGGTGAGGAAGAGCGGAGGTGAGGGATAGCGGGGGTAGTGGAGCAGGGGTACTTAAAATGAGGCAGTGATGGGTTATGGGATGGGTGAGAGACGGTGATCAACAGGTGCATTGATCGACTATGGTTCGCTGCAGGATTTGTTTGAAAGCAGTGAGTGAGGTGAGGGCGGTGAGTTTGAGGGTGTTTTGTAATGTTAACAAATCATTAATTTAAATGTCCAAAAATGTATATACCAATCCCAGACTGCCCCTTTAAAGTTTACCACAGAGGCTTACCTATGGCATAAAGATATTTCCTGGCTTTTCTTCTGGGCCTCATCCTAGCAGGCTGTAACAGACTGTACATCTTATATTCCTTGGGAGACTTGGTCACCTCTGTGTATTCCCTCAGCAGAGTCTGCAGTGCCACCCGCAGGCTGAAGTCAGAAATGCCTGCAAGGAGAAATTAAATGACTTCAGTCAGTTTAATGCATGGAATCATCCAGTGCTGTCAAGTCGTGAGTCGTCAAGGTGAGCTCCAGGCTTCTCTGTGTACTGCCTCTGAACTGTACTGTGGGTCTCAACTACCTTCGATGTACTTGAAGAGTCTCTGTGGGGAGAGCAGAGGGAAGCGTACAGGATCCAGCACCTCCACCACATGCTTCTTCCTCTTGGCCACGTCCTGCAGCAGCCAGTCCATGGCCGTGAACACCTGGTACTCGTCCTCAATCCTCAGCTCCTCGCTGCGCAACAGCTTCACCAGTTGGTCCTTCGACAGGCCCCAGAACTCATCAGACACACACACCTAGACAGACAGAGTTTCTTTGAGTTTCTTCTTTGAGTTTTTATGTGTTGGCTTGAACGTTTTTTTTACTGATTTAAAGATGCGTTAAAGATTCGTTTCTGTCATAGCTACATACAAAGTAGATTAAAATTAGTGGTAAGGAGATAGATCCTGCCTTGGAGAAGTCATTTAGGAACTTAAATATAAATTAAAAAATAATAGAAAAGGAAGATAAAGGGAAAGAGAGGGATGAGGAAGGAAAGAGAATGTTGCACCTGCAGGAAGTGGACATGGATGTAGTTCTCAGTGAACTCCAGCATGTCCAGACAGGCGATCTGCTCCAGGAACTGGTTGACACCAACACAGTTAGATGGGTCCATGTTGCCCTTGAGGAACTCTCCACAGATGGACACCACCTCACTCAGCTGCAGCATGTCTGCTGCCACCATCAGCTCCTGCATGTTCTCCACTGTCACGTTGATCATACCTGGGGGGGGGGGGGGGGCAAGCAGCTCAGACTTCATTCAGAGAGATGCACACAAACAAAGAAGCTATCCTACCATCAATCAAAATAAACATCACCTAGGCTATATAACATGGTGGTGCAATTCATGTGTATTAGCTTTCTGAACATTGTCTGTTGACTGAGAATAATAGCTAAAGAAAGGACCTTAAATACATAAACACACTAGTGTAATGAATGAACTAATGTCCTATGCATGAATGATACAAACAATATATCTTTCTCTTTCGACTTCTAATCGTTGTGTAGATACTGTCTGTGTATGGAGAGCATGTATCCTGTCAGGACCTGTGTAGACAAACTCCAGCAGGACCTCGAAGACTTCGGCCTCCACTCCCAGGATCTGGACCTCCTCCTTGTCAGCCTCACTCATCCCCCCGGAGAAGAGGGCAGAGAAGTAGGGGCTGCTGGCAGCCAGGACCAACCTGTGCACACTGAAGACCCGTCCACCCACCCTCAGCCTCACGTCACAGAAATCTGTGCGGAGCCTCATCTTGTTCATTTGGGCCAGTATGAGTCGAGCATAGCGGTCAGAGGCATAGAGAGCCTGCTCAGGGGACCCCAGAGTCCCCACAGCAGCAGCGGTGTCACCATGGCTGCTACTCCAAGAGATGGAGGTAGAGGCAGGTGGGGAACGAGGTGGACCCATTAAGGACATGGTGACTCAGTCACAGAGACAGGGGCTGTGGTGTGTCCACCCGCCTATAGCTTCATGGCACAAGATTCTCTAAGCAGACACGTCATCTGACTCTAGGGCAAAAAGGAAGACACACATGACTGTGACTGACACACTTTCAAAAGTCATAAATTAAATTATTCATAGTTCATTAAGTCATAGTAATACATGGAGCAAAGATGTGGTGCTATTGTTTAATCGTGACTTCAGCTTGAGTGTTTGTATATACAAGACATTGTGAGGGATATGTGCTTGTCCCTATTGAGTGCAATTGATGCATTATGTAGACTTTTAACTGTTTTCTCAACAGATCCATTTGTGTCATTATAGTCTTTATTTTTGTACACATCATCATCTGATCTTGTTCAAACTTGCACATGACACATTTCCTTAAGCAAATGTCATATTTCACCAAAATAAATAAAGTAGTAGCAATGCGTAATAACATAATTTCCACAATAGCTCAGCCTAAATCCATAGTTTTAGTCTAGCTGCAGAATAACAGACTTGTATATTTTAGGTTGGCTAAAATCAGACATAATTGTGCTGTAGCTAAATAAGTATAATAACATAAGAACATGTGATCTTTACAAGATGTGCAGCAGCATCAGTTGTTTAGGTGTCGTGAGCTTAGAATGTTAAGGTTCTATCTCCGTTTAGGGCAGTTCAGAGATATTGAGCGTCAAAGTGTTTACATTCCATTATGTTTTATGAGATGGAACCTTTGTATTTTATGAATTACTAACTCAAAAATGTCAACATTTTAAAAATAACACCACACAGGCATTAATAAACACCTAATGAATCAGATTATGTAAAAAACTCAATTTTGACAAAAATGGAGATAGAACCGTATAATTCTAACGTCACGGTGTGTCTCTCTCTCTCGCCACCCTGGAGACCATTCGGTTGGTATGCAAACATAGATGGGTGATCATGGATGAGGTCAGACCAGATATCATTAGAAGGGTAAATCATGACAAACCATACTATCAACATCCGTGTGTCTGTCTTCAAACAGGAAACATACAACACTGACCTGCAAAGTTGCGTTGTGGTCCTCATGAACTGTTTTGGTTAGCGATAGTTGCTCAATTGCTGCAGGCAACTTCCGCACTAGATTGCAATCTATTTTTCTATATCAACTGTGGTCTTGCGTTGAATACTAGGCCTAACTAAACAAACACTAGTGATGGCGAGATGAAGCTTCATGAACTGTTGAAGCTTTCCTGAAAGGCAACTGGTATGAACATATCCTGTCTCACTCTATTGGTTTAATTGATTAATCAGCTGTGCGGTAAACCGTTGGAACACACAGTGCACAGCTGATTAATCAATTAAACCAATTCATCAGAGCAACGCATCCGGGTACTTTCCCCTCCCGTAATGTCCACGCCCCTTTTTGGGTGATAGAAGAGTAGAAGTTTGAATGGCGGTCAATGGGAATTTCTGGTCTTTGCTACTTTAATCCGATAAAATAAGAAAACTGTATTGCTTTTTAGATATTAGATGCACAAATCCGATGGCCAGTTAAGCAAACTATTATATAGTGTGGTTTCCGATCAATGATCGACGTCGTTATATGGAGAAAAGTAATGAAATAGGCAGTGTGTCCTTTCAGTCTGCCTCCAGAGCAGTCATACGTCATCTCCCTGTCATCAGGACGATCACACGACCGCTTAAAACTGTTGGCGCCTTATTGGAAAATGTAGTGTCACCATGCCTAAGGCTTGCTGCGTAGTGTTTTGCACGGCAAACAATAAAAAAAAATCCAGATTTACGATTTTCTTTACTTCCCCAAAAAGCAAAGGACAGTAAAAGAAGAGATCTGTGGCTTCAGGCCATCCGCAGAGAGGATGAAGGTGGTCAGCAGTGGGACCCTTCCAGTCAATACGTGTATGTCTGTGGCAAACACTTCATCAAAGGTTAGTTAATGATGTTAAATGAAGTCAACAGTTATAATGTTAAAAGTCAAAGTAGTGAATGTTGATGCTGCATTGAAAGGGAAATATATAACATATACTGTATATATATAGGGAATATAAAACAAACTGAAAAGCCAAGGAAATCCCAATTTAATGTTAAAGCTTGTAGCTTGTAGCTTTAGCCTGTAGCTAGGTTTACAATGGCCTCTCATTCACACATAAATGGCGGCAAGCTACCCATGCAAGGCACCTGCCCGCTCATTGGGAGCAATTTGGGGTTTAGTGTCTTGCCCAAGGACACCTCGACATGTGGCCATGTAGGGTTCAAATTGCCGATCTGCTGACCTTGCGATCAGACGCCGGCTCTACCAATACATGGTAAAGGGCGGGTGTGGTGCAGGAGGTAGAGAACCCCACATGGCCACATGTGGAGGTGTCCTTGGGATCACCATGACATTAATGTCATGATAATAAAACTATAGGGAATCGAATCGTCATGGATTAAATTAACCCATACATGTAATTGTTCATTTTGCAGCAATACACATCATTTACTTGTGAAATGTGATTACGGTAATTGTAATCCAGAATTAGAATTGGTGACTATTGAGTGAAGTATCAGCTGGCATACTTAATGACTACATTTGATGAGTGCATTTAATCAAAGCTGTATAAAGTTATTTTGAATGAGTATCTGCATTTGGCTTACACTTACTCTACTGGTTTCAGGATTCCATGTGAATGATTGTAGTCATCCGGATTATGTCCCATCTATTTTTCCACATCGGCAGCAATTGACACAAGGCAGAGTTAAATTACGGCGCTACAAAAATGCCAGGAAGAGAGAGGCTGGTGATGATGGGAAGGTCCTGTCAGCCAAAAGAAAACAAAGGTCACCTTCAGAAGAAGAACCTCTCACTGAGCCCATTGAAGAACCTCTCACTGAGCCTACTGAACAACCTCTCACTGAGCCTACTGAACAACCTCTCACTGAGGACGGTACACTGAGCAACAGGCCAGTTTCGCACAGGGAGCAGGTTGCTATTGCCGTAGAGGTAGCCAATCTCAGGAGAGAGAGAGATGAGGCCAGAAGAGAACGTGATGCTGCATTGCAGCGATTGTCTGTGAATGCTGTTCGAGGCAACAACAGTGCATGCAGGGCCATGACTGGGCTTGACTGGGCAGTGTTTGACTGTCTACATCGCTACCTTCTTCAGTTTATCAAGTCACCACCTAAGGTTTTCCGATTGTCGACCGAGGACCAGCTTTTCCTCTGTTTGCTCAAGCTACGCCAGAATCCGTCTATTGCTTTGCTGAGCCAAATACTGGACCAACGACAAACTACCATCCGCCACATATTCCAACATTGGCTGAATCTTCTGTATGCAAAGATCACCTTCCTCATTCACTGGCCTGACAGGGATTGCATCAGACAAACCATACCACCAACGATAAAGGCCAAATTTCCTCGCCTCACATCAATCATTGATTGTTTTGAAATCAGAATTGTACATCCAAAGGGGCTTAAAGCCAGGGAAAGACACCAAAAAATATGTAATTTATGATTACTTGGCCAGGTAACTTCTGAATGCTAACCATGCTTTGTTTTTTCCACAGGGCCAAATCTTACTCCAGCTATAAGAAGTGGACTACGGTAAAATATTTGATTGCGTGTAGTCCTGCAGGCAGCATCACCTTCTTGTCCAAAGGCTGGGGTGGAAGAGCATCCGATGTTAAGATAGTGAGGGAATCTGGCTTCATTTCACCACTGTACCACCATCCTGGGGACCAGGTAATGTAGAACTCTACATACTGTATACTATACTGTAACAGTTCATCACATACACACATTTTTTTGTACTCATTATGTACAGGTGTAAATTAGTGTTTCACCACAAACATTAAAAGCAATAGACTTACTCTATTCAATCGCATTCCTTGTTTCAGATCTTGGCTGACCGGGGTTTTACGCTTAAAGATGACTTTGGCCTGCTTGGTGCCAGTCTCCTAACCCCAGCCTTCACTCAGGGCAGGAAACAACTTCCAGGCAAAGACGTGGAAGAGTCCAGAAGAAAATCCAAAAATCGGATTCATATTGGCAAGTATATATATTTATTTATAAATTATTAACAATTTCATTGAAACTCCTGCCAATATTCAACAACACAGCACAACGTATGACTGTAGCCATTTGTATAACAGTGCTATGACAAATACTGAGAACATGGGTAAAGTTATGAGAAGTTTTTCCTAAAAACATTATCAAAAGACTTATTGGTATTTTACAGAACGTGTGATTGGCGTCCTGAAGTGCAGATTCCAAATCCTGGGTGGGCCGCTTCCTTTTTTTTTTTAATTAGTTTTTTCAGATTTTATCCCTTTTTTCACCCAATTTAATAATAATAATAATAATAATGCATTTTATTTATAAAAGCACTTTACATATAAAATCTCAGAGTGCTTACAACACAGTAGATAAAGCAATAAAAACATTCAATTAAAAGGCTAAAAAAAGGCTCTATTAAAAAGGTGGGTTTTAAGGCCCCGTTTAAAAGCATCCACAGACTGTGGTGCCCTTAGGTGGTCAGGGAGAGCATTCCACAGCCTGGGAGCAGCCGAGCAGAAGGCCCGATCTCCCATCGTGCGGAGCTTGGTCCTGGGGGTCTTGAGGAGGTTGGTGGCAGTAGAACGGAGGTCTGAGGGGTATGGAGGAGTTCCTTGAGGTAGGGGGGGGCAGTTCCATGGATGCACTGGTGGGTGAGGAGGGAGACCTTGAATTCAATTCTGAGGGAGACGGGGAGCCAGTGAAGTGATTTGAGGATGGGGGTGATGTGATCATATTTGCGCACCCTCATCAGGATCCTAGCAGCGCTGTTCTGGATGTATTGAAGTTTCTGGAGGCAGCTGCTAGGAATCCCGATGAGGAGTGCGTTGCAGTAGTCCAGTCTGGAGGAGACAAAGGCGTGGATGAGCTTCTCTGCATCTGCCAGAGTGAGTGCAGGACGGAGTTTGGCAATGTTCCTTAAGTGAAAAAAAGCTGTTTTGGAAATATGTTTAATGTGGGTCTCGTAGGTGAGGTGAGGGTCCATTTTGACACCCAGGTTGGTAACAGATGAGGAGAGGGGAATGTTCTGGCCAGAGAAGGTGATGCTGGTGATGGTGGATGACCGGACCTGGTGTGGTGTGCCGACTAGGATGGCTTCGGTCTTGGAGCTGTTTAGTTGTAGGAAGTTGAGCTTCATCCACGCCTCTATCTCCTCCAGGCAGGTGGTTAGTGTGGATAGTGGCAGGGGTGCAGAGGAGGTGGGGTTGACTCTGAGGTAGAGCTGTGTGTCATCCGCATAGCAATGAAATGACATTCCATGCCTGCGGATGACACAGCCAAGGGGGAGCATGTATAGTGTGAACAGGGTGGGGCCCAGCACCGAGCCTTGGGGGACACCGCAGGTGACGTTGTGGGTGTGGGATTTCGCCTTTCCCAGGGTGACGTGCTCTGTTCTGCCAGTGAGGTATGAGGTGAACCAGTTGTGGACAGTGTCAGAGAGGCCAATGGTGGAGTGCAGACGGTGAAGGAGGATGTTGTGGTCCACGGTGTCGAAAGCTGCTGTTAAATCCAGGAGAATGAGGAGGGATGGGGAGCCAGTATCTGCTGTCATCAGGAGGTCGTTGGTGACCCTGACCAGAGCCGTTTCCGTGCTGTGGCCAGGGCGGAAGCCGGACTGAAAGAACTCAAGGAGGTGGTTTTGATTGAGGTGATCCTTAAGTTTGGTATCCAATTGAACCCAACCTAGCATCCAATTATCCCCTGCCTATTGCGTAGGATCCGCCGCACGACCCCGTGGCCGGCAGCCCCAGAGGAGATCGCCAGGCAGACTAGCTGACTGGCTCCTCGAGCCCAGCACCGTTATTCCGGCACCCCGGGGGCGCTGTTGTGCGACGGATCCTTGTCCGGAAATAGTCCTATACCGCCCTCTGGAGGTGATATGCCTCGGCCATATCCGGGTCTGGCGAGACCGGGATTCGATCCCAGTCCCCGGTGGGCAGCTTGCACTAGTGGCTAGTGCTTAGACCGCTACGCCACCGCGGGGCTTGGCCGCTTCCTTTTTGCTTCGTGAAGTCCCTGCGGGATGAGATTGAGAACAGGGATGTAGCTACAATTGACAAGATAGTACACGTGTGCGCTGCCTTGGTCAACATGTCAGGTAGCATTGTGTTAAATAAAAACAGACAGGGGGATGTATAGCCAGTTAATCAGTCCTGCTCTCTTTTCTGTTTGAGCTCATATGAACAATCTTACAACTTAACATACACCGTAATGTGTCTGGTGCTTAGGTCACATTTACTGTAAATCACATCATAGTCAGTCTTTTGTCAACTATTTGCTCCCTCATCTTCCAAAATCTACCTTACTGCACTGCTCTCCACCCTGCACTGACTGTGGACTCCACCATAGTCTCCTGTGAATGTAAATAAATCATTTTTGATTAATTATGTTTCCATGAACCTCATGAACTCATAACAGCAAATGGTAGCAAATGCTATATAAACAGATATGAACTATAAAAGCATTTCCATATGACTGCAATGCAGTGTTTGAATGCTGTATGTTCTACCAGAAGTTCCTGCTCTGCTTCTGGGACTGCACAGTTTGTGGACTCCACCTCAATCTCCTGAGATTGCAAACACATCATTGGTGATAAATTATGTTGGCATGCACCTCATAATTAACAGAAATTGTTACATTTGTAAATGTTAATTATTTATGTATTTTCCATATTGCAGTGTTTTAAATTGTGTGTATTTTACCTGAAGCTCTCGTTCTGTGTCTGGGACAGCACTGTCTGTGGACTCCACCTCAATCTCCTGAAATTACAAATAAATCATTTGTGATTAATTGTGTTGGGTTTACCTATATTTGTATGGCATATGTTACATATATTACATGACAGACAATGTATTTGCAGTCTCTGAACAAAGTGTGTTGTACCTGAAGCTCCAGCTCTGTTTCTGTGACTGAGGTTCCTGCCA
This sequence comes from Nansenia antarctica, assembly GCF_963989245.1. Taxonomy (NCBI): domain Eukaryota; kingdom Metazoa; phylum Chordata; class Actinopteri; order Argentiniformes; family Microstomatidae; genus Nansenia; species Nansenia antarctica. The sequence goes on from NC_137675.1 coordinate 54,577,187, forward strand.
GCTGAGGGTAGATGTGCCTGGCCCAAAAACGGCTGATGGTGTCCACTCCCTTACAAATAAAATCTTCATCTTGATGGACACGGAAGATGACCGTTTGCTTCGGGGTCCAGGTGATGAAGTCTGCATAGGTTGTTTTGCACACATACATCTGCATCTGCACCTGTAAAATAAAAGGACAGCATAGCTCTACCACCCTACAATCACCAAAACTGCCACAAACACAGAAAATGAAATTCCTTGTGAAGTGTTATGTATTGTATTACCTGGGTGTAGTAGCTGTGGTTGGTCCTCAGCGACAACAAAGTGTCCAGATGTCCTGTCTTGTCTGTGGGCCAGTGATCAGGTGAAATATCACTGGCCCTTTTCAAGGGACACTTTGCCTCAACCACTCCTTTCCCACAGCAATCACATGATATGTATGCATCACAGCTTACACCAATGTAGGGCTTCTCTTTGCACACTCGGAAGCCTGCCCTCCCAATCTTGAGGCTCTTGTGGGCTGTATATACCTCACTCGATAAGGTGATTGCAGTTTGTGCTGTGAATGTTGTTGTTAGGCCTAGGGCATACTTATATGTTTCGATGGCCTCCTTTTCATGTTCCCTCCCCCAAACTATGCCTGGAGTTGTCAGACGGTTTTGCAGAGACCCTTTCTGCACAATATCTCTCAGAAGTGATTTTGAGGGTTTCTCAAGAGGTGTGTGTAGTACCCTGTGCGCGGATGTGCCTGTCACCCTCCCAACTCTTTGCAGGTGCCAAGTTGAACATTCTGCCTGGTCTTTAGTTTCTTCCTCTATTGCCAGTACTTGGTCATCAGAAAACCCTAACAGATTTTCATACCATGGCCTGAAAGAGTCCGCATATCCATTAAAAGTGCTGAGACCAACGGGCAGTGCTCCAGTGGCAGACAACATATCAAGGAACTGTTTTTGATGTTGTTCTTTTGCCTTCGGAACTACCCCACACTTTTTTCCAACAGCCCTCTTTCTTTTTGCCTTGTCTGTGTAGAATTTAATGTCCTTCACCATGTCTGCCTCCACCTTTTTGGTACAGACTTTATTCCACTCACAGGCGATGCTGGTTGGTGCCGTCCTTGTGTAGCCAAGGCGGACAGATGCCTCTAACTTAAAAAGAAGTGCCCCGACGTGGGAACAACTTTCTCCCAGTCTAGAATAAAATAGAATACAATGAGCATTTATTTTCTTCTGAATGAATTTGATATGGCATTGAGATTAAAACTGTTATGTTATGCAGTCAGCTTACCCTGCCATGCAATCACAGTGAGCTGCTTTAACCTCCCAGTACTCTTAGCAGCAACCCAAGTGCTGTGGGATTTATCAGTGACCCTCCATGATGGCTTGACCTGGGTCTTGAAAACGGTGATGTCAGCAGAGGGTTTGTGGTGCAGTACCACATCAACCCAGCCACTGGTGAAGAACTTATGTGCTTCCAGGGATTTGTAGTTCTTCATTTGACTTGCCGTGTAAATCCCTAGATGAGAGTGTTACATTAGTTTTCTTAAGATAGGATCATTAATAAATCTGTTCAATGGGCATAGATGATGCATTTGCCAAAGTGATGAACTGTTAATCAGTATTTAGCCTGTATGGTATATATAGTATATGTATGTATACATGTGTATATATATATATATATATATATAAAGACGTTATAGCTAGCTAGCTATGAGTTATCCTCAAAATAATGAACAGCAAGCTAGGTCCTAAACTAGGGCCGGTGGAAGAGGGCAAGTGTCACATTGTACAGACTACCAAAACAGATTTTTTTTTTTTTTTTTTTTTTTATACTTTATTGCAGGACTGTACATTACATTTCATAGGTTCATTTCATTCACTTTACATGTTTTCCTCACTTGTTTAAGTTCATCCTGCATCATTTTTGTTTGTTTTTTTATTTTTTATAAAGAGGACAAGAAATAAAAAATAAAGAATAGAAACTAGAGAGAAAATATAGAAAAAGAAGAGAGAAATTATAGGGATAGAAATAGAAAAGTAAGAGACAAAGGGAGGGGGGTGGGAGGGGTGGGATCGGGGAGGGGGGGGGGGCTTCCTTCCTACTCATTCATTCGGTCCATTTACTCCAGTTCATAGTGAATTGCTCTTCACGGCCTCCCACTTTACAAGTAATTCTTTCCATTTCTTTTATCTCTTCAACAGTTTTTTTCCAATTATTAACAGATGGTGGGTTTAAGTCCAACCATTTACGTGTGATTTGCTTTAAAGCCGCGATACGTAATATGGTGTACAAATATTTATCTCCCTCTCTGTATATATCTAATGGAATAAGACCGAGTATAATATTGACTGGATGTATAGGATTTTGTAAGGTAAATGTATTTTTTATTTTTACTTGAACTGCCTCCCAAAACCTTTTCAATTTAGGGCATGTATAGAAAATGTGTGTGTGATTGGCTTCTCGTTCCGTACATTTCCTCCAGCATTCTGCATTGCCTGTTGGCCTATATTTTGACAACATTTTCGGTGTTAGGAAGATCTTCATATTTATTTTCCAAGCAAATTCTTTCCAGAATTTTGATTGTGTTGTCTTAAATATTCTTTTGCATGCTTCTTTCCAATCGTCATCCGTAATTGTTATTGCTAATTCGTTTTCCCATTTTTCTTTAGTGTTATCTTCTTGTATCTTGATTTCTTGCATGATTTTGTAAAGTTTTGAGATTTTTGTCGTTTCACTGTTTCTATTTTTGCTCAGATATTCCATTAGTATATGTGATCTTTGTTCCTGTCTCCTCTGCTGTGTTATAAGGTAGCTTCTAATTTGTAAGTACTTAAAGAAATGGCTATTACTTATATTTCAAATGAGTCTATCATGTCATTTGTAATCATCTGTGAGTACACCTGTAGTCCCTTCCTAGCCCATTCTTCTAATATTTTGTCTGTTTTATTAGGTAAAAAGTCTGGGTCACTGGCTATCTCTCTCAAATAAATACAGTTGTCATCACATTTATACATTTTACGAATAGTTTTCCAATTTTTGAGGGTATTTTCTATGCATCTGTTATTTCCACTATATTTTTGAATATCCTTTAGATTCAGAAAAGGTAGTGTTCCTATTGATATTGATATTACTTGTTTTTCTATGTCTTTCCATTTGGTTTGAACCGAGTTATTCATCCATTTCATTATTGTATCTATTTGAGTTGCATGGAAATAGGACTTTAGATCAGGGAAATTAAACCCTCCCTTTTCTCTGGTTTGAGTTAGTATACTAAGTTTTTTCCGTTTACTTTTGTAGTTCCAAATGAAATTTGAGAGCATTGTATTCCATTTTTTGAAGCTACGATGTGGAATGGGAACTGGTAATGTTTGAAATAAGAACAGAAACTGTGGGAGGATCATCATTTTGACGCTTTCTACTCTACTCATTAAGGATTCAGGTGTTATCTTCCATCTATTAAGATCTTCTCGTATTTTATTTTCAAGGGCTTGATAATTGTCGGTGTATAATGTTGTTATATCTCCAGTGAGGTAGATTCCTAAATATTTGATTTTCTTTGCATCCCATTTCAACTTGTATTTTTCCTTAATTTCCGAATCTATCTGTTCTCCAATTGTTAATACTTCACACTTACTTTCATTTAGTTTATAACCAGAGTGTTTACTATATTTTGTAATTGCTTCCATTAGGCTTGGTAAGGATTGGGCTGGTGATGTTAAATAAACAACCACGTCATCTGCATATAATGCCAGTTTATGCTGTTCCTCTTTTATCGTTATGCCTTTGATGGTATTATTTTTCCTTATACTTTCTGCTAGTCCTTCCATGCATATAGCAAATATAACTGCTGAGAGTGGGTCTCCTTGTCTTGTACCTTTATAGATTGGAAATCTTCTGGATATTGTGCCATTTACTTTTACTCTTGACACTGGATTTTTATACATTCCTTGAAGCCATTTATTAAAATTCTCATGAAATCCAAAGCTTCTTACAATTTCAAACATGAATGGCCATAGCACTCTGTCAAATGCTTTTTCTGCATCCAGTGTTAAGAGTAGAAGGTTTGCACCATTGTTTTGTGCGTAGTCCATTATATTTAACGTCCTCCTTATATTATCTGACAACAGCCTACCTGGTATAAAACCACATTGGTCGCTGTCTATTATATCTGGCACGATGTCCTTTAACCTATTGGCAATAATGGCTGTTACTATTTTATGGTCCGTATTCAGCAGTGATATTGGCCTGTAAGACGAACATTCAGTAGCGTCCTTACCTTCTTTATGTATAACCGTTATTATAGATGAGTTCCAAGTAGTTGCCCAATTTCCCGTTTGTAATACAAACTTATATGCTTGTAAAAGTAGTGGTATCAATTGTTTTTTAAAAGTTTTATAAAAGTCATTAGTATATCCATCATCACCTGGTGTTTTCCCCATTTTAAGATTATTTATTTGTTGTTGTATTTCATTTACTGTGATGTCCTTAATGAGCTGTTCATTTTTTGATCTTGTTACCTGCTTTAAGTTTAACTTATGTAAGAAATCTTTCATTAGTTCCAGGTCAATATTTCCTGTGTTTTTATAAAGGTTCTCATAATATTTTACGAATTCTTCAGCTATTTTATCCTTTTCCGTTATTGTTCCAGAGCCTTCTACAGTCTTCAATTTCGAAATGTGTGCTTTTTTAGTCTGTCTTAAGTCGATATGCTAGGAGTTTTAAAGACTTAGGTCCTCCATCGTAATATTTCTGTTTGGTGTATGTCATTAATTTCTCCACTTCCTCTGTACGAATTTTATCCAACTCCTTATACTTCTTTTTTAATTCATTTTTTACTATTATTTCATTTGTATTTTTTAATTTGTCTTCCAAGTGTTGTATTTGTTGTTCAAGTATTTTCTGTTTTTGTTGTGTTTGTCTTTTCTTCCATGCACAATATGATATTATCTGTCCTCGTAGTACCGCTTTAAGGCCCTCCCATATAATAGTTGGATTAGTATCTCCATTGTCATTTATCTCTACGTATTCTTTTTTGACTTTATTTATTTTTTCAACAAAGATCTTATCTTGGAGAAGTGAATTGTTTAATCTCCATATTTTTTCTCCTTGCTTTATATCCAAATGTATAGTTATAGATAGCATAGCATGATCTGATAAATCCCTTGTGCCTATTGTGCATGTTTCCATCCTCTCTACGTCTTTTTTAAACATGAAGAAATAATCCAGTCTATTGGAAGTTGAAAATCGTCCAGAATAATATGTATATGTTTTTTTAGTTGGATTTAGCATCCTCCATATGTCTACTAATCCAAATTCTGACATTGCACTTCTTAAAATTGATGATGTTTTATCAGCTCTGTGTGGTTTATTATTTGAGGAATCTAGCCTAGAATTTATTGTAAGATTCATATCTCCTCCCATTAGGGTGATTCCTTTACATTTTGTCATTAACATTTCGATTATTTCTGACATGAATTCTGGGCCTAATTCCGGTGGATAGTATACATTTAAAAATGAGACAGTAATTGACTCTATTTGACCAATTACTAAAACAAACCTGCCCTCTTTATCATATATATGTTGTTCTTCTTTAAATGGTATGTGTGGTTGTATAATTATAGCAACACCCCTCTTCTGTGTTCCATATGAACTGGAGTAAATTTGTCCCCTACTCAATTTGTCATGTTCTTTTTTTTTTTAATGGGTTTCTTGTAAAAAGAGGACATCTCCTCCAGCTCTCCTCAGCTGGAGGATAATCTTTTTCCTCTTAATTATGTTATTCAAGCCATTAACATTTAATGATATTATTTTCAACTTTTTCATATCTCCGTTTAAGGGCTTCATTTTAAATTAACATTGCGAGTATTTCATAAAGTAAGCATATTATCGGGACTAGGAAAACAGTAGGAGGAGGAAGGACAGTAATGAAAGGAGAAAGAAGGAAAGAGGAAGAGGAATAGAAACGAGAAGAGAAGAAAAGTAAAAAGAAGAAAAAGAAAAGAAAAAGACAAAAGAAAGAGAACATAAAACATTTAATACAAAAAACACATTCAGGGTAGTGAAAAAAACCATACAGGACAAACACAAAAAAGCAACATGTACAACACAAACACACAGACACACAGTATATTATGGTGTCAAGTAAGCACACCATATAAACACAAATTACTCTGAGAGGCTAATCCTCAGCACTCGGGGGAAACCTGGTTTTACATTAAAGTAAATCTTTTTATAGCGTCTCTCCATAAAACAATTGAGGCATTTCATAATGGAAGAGGCAAGTCTATTGTGTACCAAACCAATTGTGGGCTTAGAATACCTAAATTGTGTAGACTACCATATTCCAGGAACGTCATAGTATACGTTGAGTTGTTATCAAAATAATAATACTAACCTTTGCGACTAATAACAAAATTATAACCCAACAAAAAAAAGGGGGGGGGAAAGGAAAGAAAAGTAATAGGCACTCCTTATAGCCTACTTAACGTGAAGTCGCGTATCAGCTTCGTATAACAGCTACAAAGGCTCAGATATGCCTACGTAGCGTTCCATCCTATCGGTGAACAAAGTAGTAGGCTAATAGTTCAGACACATGATATAGCTACACAAGTGAACCATAACAGAAAGAAACATAAACAGCAGGGCAACAGAGTCTCAGATAGCCTATGCTTCAAAGTCAATCAGACAAAGTCCACGCAGCAGTAGGCTAATAAATCAGTCTCAAAAGGTGGTCACACCGGCAGTCAGTAAACATCCCCCCCCAAAAAAACATTGCTACAGGTGGCCACACCGGCAGTCAATAAACATCCAAAAAGAACATCGCTACAGGTGATCCATAACAGAAAGTCATAAGAAGCAGGGCAACAGAGTCTCAGATACGCTTCTCGTTCCATCCTGTCGATAAACAAAATCCACGCCACAATAGGCTAATAAATCAGTCTCAAATTTGAGTACACAGGCAGTCAATAAGCATCCAAAAAGAAAGTCGCCAGACTCCAAGCCTACTTCATTCTGCCACGTTAGACTGTTATGTTTCTCAATAGGTTCTGTTATGTTTCTCAATAGGTTCTGGGTGTATACAATAATGTCGGATCCAGGTGCGGTGTAAGTAAAGAATGAGACGGAGATGTAATAAAATAAAGATTCTCTTTACTGAGACGTATGATTCATAGGTACAAACATAAACTCTTAGTCGGAATAACAAAAAGGGGAGCAGTAGGGCTCAGCACGTAGGTAATAATAACTCAGGCACTACGGTCAATATTAAAGTGCACGAAAACTAAAGATTGAGCAAAGGGCTCCAAAGGCGGTACAAGGTTGCAAACCAGCAAACAAAGTCAAAGTTCAAATTACGTTCCGGGTAACGGATACGTGAAGTGGTAATACATACACAAGGTTCTGAAGCATTCCATACGGGGTAACACAAGTGATCGACTGACAAGGGAACAAGGAAATGGGACACACCTATATACACTGACAAACACTCACAGGTGACAACAATCATTCGATAATTATTCCAGGGCTGGAGCACTGTCGCTCTTCGACCAGTAGGGGCGATGGGGAGTCCTCTTCGCTGACCCCCCTTGTAACAGTGCCCCCCCCTGACGAACGGCACCAAAAGTTCAACCGGGTGCCTCGGGATGGAGCCGGCGAAAGTCCGTGATGAGGCTCGGATCTAGAATATCCCGCCGAGGCACCCAGGTACGCTCCTCAGGCCCATAACCCTCCCAGTCCACCAGGAATTGGAGACCCCTCCCCACCTTCCGGCAGTCAATAATCCTGTTAACCGTGTAGGCAGGTTGTCCATCAATGAGACGGGGCAGGGGGGCGGGGCGGGGTGGAGGGGCCATGGGGGAGAAAACAACGGGTTTGAGGAGTGAAACATGGAAGGTGGGGTGAACTCGCATGGAGGGTGGGAGTAGCAGTCTGTAGGCCACGGCGTTGACCCGCCGCACCACCTTAAACGGCCCCACGAAGCGAGGAGCCAGCTTGCGTGACTCCACCCGGAGGGGAAGATCCCGGGTAGACAGCCAGACCCTCTGACCAGGACGGAAGACCGGGGCCGGACGGCGCCTGCGGTTGGCCTGGCGTTGGGACCTGTCCGAAGCCCGCACAAGCGCCGCCCTTACCCGCCTCCAGGTACGGCGACAGCGGCTGACATGGGCTTGGACCGATGGTACAGCTGCCTCCTCCTCCTGCTCCGGGAAAAGGGGGGGCTGATACCCGTACTGGCATTGGAAAGGGGAGAGGCCAGTGGAGGAGCAGAGGAGGGTGTTGTGGGCGTATTCAGCCCACGCCAGCCGCCGGTTCCATGTCGCCGGATTGCTGGAGACGTAGCACCTTAAGACCCCCTCCAGGTCCTGGTTGACGCGCTCCGTCTGCCCATTGGATTGGGGGTGGAACCCGGAGGACAGGCTGACGGAGGCGCCAAGGCTGGTGGCGAATGCCTTCCAGAACCTGGAGGCGAATTGAGGACCCCGGTCGGATACCATGTCCAGGGGTAGTCCGTGCACCCGGAAAACGTGCTGGACCACTAGCTCCGCCGTCTCTTGGGCCGTGGGGAGTTTGGGGAGGGGGATGAAGTGCGCCGCCTTGGAGAACCGGTCTACCACCACTAGTATGGCGGTGAACCCATCAGATGGGGGTAGACCCGATATGAAATCGAGGCCTATGTGCGACCAGGGACGTTTGGGGATGGACAGGGGTTGTAGGAGTCCCGGCGGCCGTTGCCGGGAGGCTTTACTGCGCGCGCATAGGGCACAGGCTGCCACAAACGCACGCGTGTCCCCCTCCGCTGTGGGCCACCAGAACCTCCTTCGTATGAAGTCCAATGTCCTGGTGGCCCCTGGGTGACTGGTGAGGGAGGAGGCGTGCGCCCACTGCAGCAGTCGTGCGCGCGCAGTCTTCGGAACGTAGAGCCTCCCCGGCGGACCCCCGCCCGGGTCAGGCTCCCGCCTCAGCGCTGTCCTCAATACCCTGTCGATTCCCCAGGACACGGGGGCAACGACCAGGCCAGTGGGGACGATCGAATCCGTACTCTCCACCAGGTCCACAGGATCGAACTGCCTCGACAGTGCATCGGGCTTGGTGTTTTTTGAGCCCGGTCGATAGGAGATCGTGAACTGGAACCTGGTGAAGAATAACGCCCACCTGGCCTGTCGGGAGTTGAGGCGTTTGGCCCCCTGGATATAGGCCAGGTTCTTGTGGTCCGTCCACACTATAAAAGGGTGCGCGGCCCCCTCCAACCAGTGCCTCCATTCCTCCAGCGCGAGTTTGATTGCAAGCAGCTCGCGGTTCCCCACGTCGTAGTTGCGCTCCGGCGCGGACAGCCTGCGAGAAAAAAAGGCACAGGGGTGAGTCTTATTGTCCTTGGCGCAGCGCTGTGACAAAACCGCCCCTACCGCAATGTCCGAGGCGTCCACCTCCACAACAAAGGGTAGGGACGGGTTCGGGTGCACCAGGATGGGTGCTGAGGTGAAGCGCTGTTTTAATGCCGTGAACGCGGTGTCCGCCTCCGGGGACCAAGAAAAGGAGCGTAGGCTAGTCTGGGTGAGGGCTGTCAACGGGGCCGCTAAGGCGCTAAACCCGCGAATGAACCTCCTATAAAAGTTTGCGAAACCCAAAAAGCGTTGTAATTGTTTGAGAGAGGAGGGTCGGGGCCAGTCCAACACCGCACTGACCTTTCCGGGATCCATGAGTAGATTCCCCTTGTCCACCACGAAGCCCAGAAAGGAGACAGTGTCCACATGGAACTCGCACTTCTCCACTTTAACAAAAAGTTTGTGATGGAGAAGGCGTTCGAGCACCTGTCGCACATGGATTCGGTGTTGGGCTAGGTCCTTGGAGAAAATTAGAATGTCGTCGAGGTAGACGAAGACTGAGTGGTCGAGGAGGTCTCGTAGGACATCATTAACGAGCGCTTGAAATACCGCTGGCGCGTTGGCAAGGCCGAACGGCATTACTAAGTACTCGTAATGTCCTCTGGGGGTGTTAAAAGCTGTTTTCCACTCGTCCCCCTCCCGGATCCTCACTAAGTTGTACGCGTTTCGTAAGTCCAGCTTAGTGAAGACCCGGGCCCCCTGCAAGGACTCAAAGGCCGTCGTCATCAACGGAAGGGGGTATCTGTTTTTCACCGTGACGTTGTTCAACCCCCTATAGTCGATGCACGGCCGTTGCCCCCCGTCCTTCTTGGCCACAAAGAAAAACCCTGCACCCGCCGGGGAGGTGGAAGGGCGAATGTGGCCCGCGGCGAGTGCGTCGTCGATGTACTCCTTCATGGCCAGGGTCTCAGGACCGGAGAGGGAGAACAATCTCCCCCGAGGGGGCGTGGTGCCGGGCAGGAGGTCGATGGCACAGTCGTAAGTCCTGTGGGGGGGTAGTTCCCTAGCCCGCTGCTTGCTAAAAACCTCCCCCAGATCCCAATAGACCTGGGGAACGCCCACTACGGCCGGAGTCACTGGAATGTTTGTAGACCCCGCCGCTAGCGTGGAAAAGGGTCTAGGGGCTGTAGCTAGGGAGTGGGAAGGGACTGGGAATGGGGTTGGGGTTCTGGGAGGGTTGGTAATTCGCCCCGTGGACCAGTTAATGTTATGGTTGTGCACCGCCAGCCAGGGGTGCCCCAGGACCAGAGGACAGTCGGGAGACTCAATAATAAAAAACTGGATGAGCTCCCACTGTTCTTGCTCCACCTGGATGCGAATAGGTGGTGTGCACTGGGTAACGAAGCCGGTCCCCAGAGGCCGGCCGTCCAGGGCGCGGACCGGTAATGGAACGGGAAGGTCCTTTAGAGCTAGTCCCCACTCGTGGGCTAAGCCCGTGTGCATAAGGTTCCCCGCCGCCCCCGAGTCCACCAACGCCCACACCCGTCGTATGCGGCGTCCCCCCTCTATCGTTACCCCCAAAAAAGTCCGGTGATCGCCCATTGCGGAAGGTGACTCGTGGCTCACCAATGCCCCTCCCGACATTAGCGAGCCCTCCCGTTTCCCGGCTTCTCCGGGCACGTAGCGACTAGGTGTCCAGCCCGCCCGCAATACAGACAGCGCCCCTCTCTCTGACGCCGCTGTCGCTCGGTCTGAGACAGGCGTGCCGCTCCTAGCTGCATTGGCTCATCGTAGGTGGGTTCCTCCTCCATGAAGCCACTGGGTGGTTTCACACCCGGCGTTAGGTGGGAGGGCGCGCCCCTAGCCGAGCCTCTCTCGCGGTCCCGCTCCCGGCGTCTATTATCCACCCGCCGAGAGAGGTCGACTAAGTCGTCCAGCTGCTCAGGCAGCTCTCGGAAGGACAACTCGTCCTTCATGACCTCCGAGAGCCCCTGCGCATACAGGACGACCACAGCGCGCTCCTCCCACCCGGTCTCTCTGGCCAGGGTGCGGAACTCCACGGAATAGTCCGCCACCGTGCGATGACCCTGTCGACAGGCGGTGAGTCTCCTGCCTGCCTCGTAGGTAGAGAGTACCCGGGTGTGATCAAAGACTTTCCGCAGCTCTGCTATGAAGAGCTGGGAACTGGCACATATCGCCGTCCCCCTCTCCCACTCTGCCGTCGCCCAGGACAGGGCACGTCCCGTTAGCAGAGTGGTGATATAGGCCACCCGGGACTGCTCGGTGGGAAAGGAGGTCGGCTGTAGGTTGAAGACTAAGGTGCACTGTGTGATGAACTCTCGGCAGCCCTCTGGACGTCCGTCGTACCTCTCTGGAGGTGGAAGGCGAGGCTCACGAGGTGTAGGCGGAGGTGTAGGGACCAGTAGTGGAGGTGGGACTGCTGCGGCGTTGGCTGCGGCGGCGACCCGTTCCGCGTTGTCCTGGCGGTCCACCAGGCTCGGGACGGTGAGGGACAGCTGGCTGAGATGTTCACTCATCTCCCGGAGGAGACGTTCATGCTGGGTCAGCATGGCACCTTGGGTGTCGTGTACGGTGCGAAGGTGTAATACATCCGCTGGATCCATAGTGGTCAGTCGATCTGTTATGTTTCTCAATAGGTACTGTTATGTTTCTCAATAGGTTCTGGGTGTATACAATAATGTCGGATCCAGGTGCGGTGTAAGTAAAGAATGAGACGGAGATGTAATAAAATAAAGATTCTCTTTACTGAGACGTATGATTCATAGGTACAAACATAAACTCTTAGCCGGAATAACAAAAAGGGGAGCAGTAGGGCTCAGCACGTAGGTAATAATAACTCAGGCACTACGGTCAATATTAAAGTGCACAAAAACTAAAGATTGAGCAAAGGGCTCCAAAGGCGGTACAAGGTTGCAAACCAGCAAACAAAGTCAAAGTTCAAATTACGTTCCGGGTAACGGATACGTGAAGTGGTAATACATACACAAGGTTCTGAAGCATTCCATACGGGGTAACACAAGTGATCGACTGACAAGGGAACAAGGAAATGGGACACACCTATATACACTGACAAACACTCACAGGTGACAACAATCATTCGATAATTAGTCCAGGGCTGGAGCACTGTCGCTCTTCGACCAGTAGGGGCGATGGGAAGTCCTCTTCGCTGACCCCCCTTGTAACATAGACAGGTTGTATACAGAAAGAAACATAAACAGCAGGGCAACAGAGTCTCAGATAGCCTATGCTTCAAAGTCAATCAGACAAAGTCCACGCAGCAGTATTCATAGCTTTCATGTGACGTCACAGCATAGTGGAAACGCCCACCTGACGGGCAAAAGGCACTTTTTGCGGGCAAAACCCACAGGCAAAACCCACTTTTTGCGGGTTAATAACTTTGATTTCCCGTGGGTTAGGAAAATAATTCCAACGTGTCCGGATAGAGTAGAAGACAGGGAATCCAACACTATTTGAATGGAGTCGATCCTCCACTCCTATCACCGTGGACACAGCAAGGAGCGAATTCCCGGATATAAATATTCCCTCGCCTCGCTGACAGCGGGAGTTGGGAGTTTCGTCCAGCAGCCGGTGAACGCCCGGTTGATCGAGTTTCATATTAAAAGTATATCTTCTCGGGGTGTCAGCGCGGTGGTTAAGGGCTCAAAATGACCGTATACTGATGGTGAATTTAGCAATAATAGTCTTATGTTTGTACCACCTCCATAACCGGTGTTATTCACGGGAAAAGCCGGTCAAGGAGGCACCCTTTGCAGGTCAATAACTTTGATTCTCCGGGGGTTAGGAAAATAATTCCAACGTGTCCGGATAGAGTAGAAGACAGGGAATCCAACACTATTTGAATGGAGTCGATCCTCCACTCCTATCACCGTGGACACAGCAAGGAGCGAATTCCCGGATATAAATATTCCCTCGCCTCGCTGACAGCGGGAGTTGGGAGTTTCGTCCAGCAGCCGGTGAACGCCCGGTTGATCGAGTTTCATATTAAAAGTATATCTTCTCGGGGTGTCAGCGTGGTGGTTAAAGGCTCAAAATGACCGTATACTGATGGTGAATTTAGCAATAATAGTCTTATGTTTGTACCACCTCCATAACCGGTGTTATTCACGGGAAAAGCCGGTCAAGGAGGCACCCTTTGCAGGTCAATAACTTTGATTCTCCGGGGGTTAGGAAAATTATTCCAATGTGTCCGGATAGAGTAGAAGACAGGGAATCCAACACTATTTGAATGGTGTCAATCCTCCACTCCTATCACCGTCGTGTATCTTGATAGTTCTTCATGAGTGAGGTGGTCGAAATAGTAGGCAGCCATGTTGAGCGATGTTGCTATGATACTTTTTGCCCGTCAGGTTGGTGGTTGCTAGGGAAGAAACCACGTGACTGAAAGCTATGAATAGGCTAATAAATCAGTCTCAAAAGGTGGTCACACCGGCAGTCAGTAAACATCCAAAAAAAACATTGCTACAGGTGGCCACACCGGCAGTCAGTAAACATCCAAAAAGAACATCGCTACCGGTGATCCATAACAGAAAATCATAGGAAGCAGGGCAACAGAGTCTCAGATAGGCTTCTCGTTCCATCCTGTCGATAAACAAAAACCACGCCACAATAGGCTAATAAATCAGTCTCAAATTTGAGTACACAGGCAGTCAATAAGCATCCAAAAAAGAAAGTCGCCAGACTCCAAGCCTACTTCATTCTGCCACGTTAGACAGGTTGTATACAACTGGAGCGCCACTGAGCATATCCCAACGTCAGTGATTAATGTGCGGCTTATTCGAAAATTGTAGGATAATAGGCGAACAAAAAAGTGTCAATCAAAGTGCTCCTTTGGAGCAGGGCTTACCCAGATACACGTAGTCCTACTCATCATGTAAACTCCATGTCAGGGAATTCTTTCACCATTGCCTCCTTGGCGGCTTGTGGATCTTTGAAGGTGAACCATTCCGAGTTGATCCGCACCTGTAACACTGCTGGGTGGCGAATTCGGGTCTGGACCTCCTTTTCGTGGAGTTTTTTGTCTTAATGGCCAGTAATCCTGCTCGCGTTTTCTCAGCCTTGCTGACTTGTCCGGAAATAATTTGAGCGATTGTCCTCCAGTGTTGATATCCACTGACTTGGCAGCCTTTAGAATGTCCATTTTCTTTTGGAAGTGATGCATTTTAAAGATCACCCTCCGTGGCTTCCCTGTTGGTCTCGCTATGCCGACCCGGTGCGCTCTTTCAAAATCGCTCTCCTGGACTGGAATTTGGAGCTTGTCGGAGAGGAGACGCGCCAGGTATCCAAATTGCTGTTCTCGTTTTTCTCAGGTAGATTAATCAGTATCACATTATTGCGCCTCGAATGGTTTTCTAATATATCAATTTCATTCAGTGCATTTTCAAGTTTAATTTCCATAACCTTCATTGCTGTGTCCTGGTTCTTTACTTGAATGCCCTGTTCATGCAGGTCTGCACCGACCTTTTCCAGCTTGTTGTCCAAGGATTCAATTGATTTTCCCATTGATTCAATTTTGCTTATAATGTGATCTATTTTATCCACTTTGGATGTTAACAGAGTAACCTGTTTAGAAAGCTGTTTGTTGGATTGCAGCACTTCTTCCATCAGTTCTTGAAGTTTTTCCATGTCTTTAGCAGTTTTGTTGCGCGTCATTTAGAAATGTTTGGTCTCGTCGTGTTCAAATGAGAATATATGACGATCATGGCTGCAGCAGCATGATTCATAGACACCCTCCAACCCGAGGAGCCACAGAGGAAGAATGACCTAAGAGCATAACAATAGTCAAATAACATGTTATAGCATATCACATTTATTTATTTTTAGCTTTTTTCTATCCTTTATTTATTTTGGTGTCCCATTAAAAAAGCACATTATTTTTAAGTTGTTACTATATCTTTTTTTAATTCCACCCCATACAATTCTTTAGAAAAACATTTCTAGTATCAAAGTGAACAAGTCATTCACTAACCAAACAAAATTGATCTAAAGGTCAAGGCCCAGCTTGAGGAAGGGACCTCCTCTTCCTCTTCCTTCACCACAATCTGGCAAGAGGCATTGCGCTGCTGGCACTCCACTTCCTCCTCTTCATCATCACTGCTTATCACCACAATCTCCTCAGGCACATCATCGTCATCATCATCATCAGATATGATGATGAAGGGTGGAGCAGCATGATTTCTAGACACCCTCCCCAGAGGAGCCACAGTGGAGGAATGACCTAAGAGCATAACAACAGAACATAACATGATAAAAGCATATTCACATTTATTTGTGTGTTATTTATTAGTGGTTTATAAATGCCTTATGGATGAAAGTTATTATAAAGTGTTAATGTGTGTTAATATGTTAACACATTGTTTCTTAATAAATGTAATTACTTACCAAGTTGTCGTTGCACTTGTCGTTGCATTTCTATGAAACAGCAAACTCGTGATGGTGAATATATCAAAAATCGTGTTAAAGTCGTGTTGTTGTGATAAACCTGAACTCTCTCTCTGTAGCTTTTATAGAAGTAGAATTAATTTTGCCATTTGCCATTTAGCAGACGCTTTTATCCAAAGCGACTTACAATTACGAATTACAGGGACATTCCCCCTGGAGTAACTGAGGGCGAAGTGCCTTACCCAAGGGCACACTAGTAGTGGTGTGGCTTCAGGCGGGATTTGAACTCACAACCTTCCGATCCCAAGTCCAACTCACTATCCACTAGACCACCACTACCCCCCACGGATAACCCACTTGAAATTTAGAAAACAGTTTTGGTGTTAATTGCACTGTGAGAGATTAAAGGTGGGTCAAAATAATATATAAGTCAAAGTGCACAGGTCGATCAGTTCATATCATGTCAGAGAAAAGAGTGACATTCTCATGAACATCTTGGAGCACCACTGTATGCCGAAATGGTGCAATGAGACTTCTCTCTGTCAATTGAGAGCCATATCTTCACTCATTGAAATTAGGCTACATCCTGAAAGTGCCACAGTTCAGACACACTTGCTAAAAGATCACAGTGCACAATAGAAGCAATTTACCTTGCAATCAAGACACACTGACACACCTCAGTGTAACTGACAGAGTGCTAGGTTGCCATTTTGGCTCAGTGTTCAATGTACAATGTCTAGTTCAGCAATATCAGCAACAAACAATCAAACATTCTGTAAATCCACCATCTCAAAGCCTACGGAAACAAGTGCTATTTGACTTTGAACAGCAAATTCCTCTACCAAGAAAAAGGCCCTCCGTTTGTGCTCTGTAAGATGCTGAGCATAATGTCTTGTACATGATCAAGTTTCCACTGTAGCTCACACTTCACTGGCTGGCTGAGGGTACGATGTGTGTGGTCATGGATATGGGAGGTGGGCAAGTAGATTCTACTGTGGCGTCCTGCCACTGTACAACATCTAAATCCATTGCTGGTGAAGGCCATGTTTCAAGCGAAATAGTAATAATGTGTTGGAGGAGGACTCTTCTGTGATATGGCTCTGGATGGAAACAGTGGACCTGTCTCTCAGAGGACGGCCACCCCTCCATCACAGCGGCTGGTGATCATGTTGCCGATCTCAGTCCAGGTGTCCAGGTGGGGGTCATAGATCTCCACTGAGTCCACAGTCACGGGTGGTGAAAAGTCTCCGCTGGTGGCCCGCCCCCCAACAGCGTAGAGCAGACCATTTACGGCTGATACGGACACCCCCGCCCGCGCCACCGCCATAGGTGCCACCTCCACCCACTTCTCCTGTGGAAGGAAAGACACATTATGGTTAAAAGACACACAGTCACAGTCTTTGTACTAGTCAATAATACATGCTCATCTATTGCGATTCATAGAAAAAAAACATCTTTGACATAAATATCTCAGCTCTCTAACCTTTTAGTCTATCTTTTAGTCAATTGGGTAGACTCTGCGGCTTTATCTAAGTATACAGGCACCACCCTCCCCTCTATAGGCGACCATCATTTAGCATGGGCCAAGTCAGTTAACATGTATTTTGTGAAGTATCCCCTTCATGTTATTGTTCAGTCAAAGGTCAATGTCCAATACACTAACTAATTGTGAAGCCTTCTGTGTGACAGCAGAGACAGACACCAGACAAGAGACAGACAGGCTCCAACCTCCTCAGGACAGTACTTCTCCACCGTCTCCAGGGAGCCCAGCGCCTTGTTCCAGCCTCCCACGGCGTAGATGCAGTTGTTGAGGCAGGCCACGCCCACGTAGGCCCGTCGTGTAACCATGACAGGCAGGGCGCTCCAGCGGTGGGAGATGGGGTCGTACATCTCGGCCGAGCGCAGCTCCATCCTCTTGTCACTGAGACCCCCGATCACGTAGATGAACCCTGCAGAGCGATCAAAGGCCACACAGATCTAGTTGGTTCAGAGGACCTTCCTAACAATAACATTACAATAACAGAGTGTTCATTAAGATCAAAGGGTAAATATGGTGTGAATATGGTATTACATTTTGCTTGTACATGTACTATATATATATACACATTTCTTCTTATTCTTCTTATTTTATTTGTTTTTAATTATCACTGAATAAGCATGCTAGTCTCTAAATCATAGGTTCCTTATTGATCTCTGGGAGAGCCTAACCCTGTAACTCGCAGCAGCCAAAATAGAATCGTGGAACCGCCATGTTTCCGATGATCTCCCACTTGTTCTCTGCCGGGTCGTAGCGCTCCATCGTTTTCCCAATCTCCGATCCGATCCAACCACCTGCAAGAGCACAGTAGTGAGGTCACATGATACTCTATTCACATCTACTTCCATGTACTGCATGTCCCAAGTGACAGGCTGGTGTTTACCTAGTGCGTAGAGCGCCCCGTGACAGGGGCAGACGCCAACTCCACAGCGTGGGAAATTCAAAGAGGCTACTGCCGCCCACTGCTTGGTCACTGGGTCATATCTCTCTGTGCAGTCGAATATCATGGAGTCCTCCCTGCCTGGGCAATAGCAAACGGAAAGCACAATTATATTATGTCAAATGGAAATTCCACTGTGAAATATCGACATGTCAAACATGTATGCATACAGTATGACTGTGATTGCATTATGGCACTTGTACATCGTTTTTGTTTTTACTCATGAACTTGAGGGACCACCATCTGTTGATTTCCACACTGTATAACGAAGTTGTTCTACTTCTACCTCTCACAGACAGACAGACAGACAGACAGACAGACTGAGTGCACTGTCTCACCTCCAACCACGTAGACCATGCCCTCCAGCACGGCCACACCCAGCCCACTGCGGGCCTGATGCAGGGAGGACACAGTGGTCCAGTATCAGTGATGCCGGTAACGAGTTACTAAGTAACGCGTTACTCTAATCTGAATACTTTTACCAGTAAGGAGTATTCTAACGCGATACTATTTCCAAATCAGTAATCGGATTAAAGTTACTTATTCAAGTGGCTGTGCGTTACTATTGCGTTACTACCTCATAACTTAGGCTAAATGCAGTATTTCTTTGTAATGTTCGATAGTAAACAAACATTTCTCGCGTCTTGGGGAGTGACGTCAGTGCTCACGTTTTCAACACGAGGTTACTATGGAAGGCCATGCCCGCAAAAAATGGCTCTCGACTATCGCGAGATTGCAGCAGAATCGCTCACGTGTATCACCATGCTGATTGCACAGTGTAAACAGAAGCGTAGCCTACACAATGGAGCGAGAACAGAGATATGTGTTAAATAGCTGGAAATATAAGGATTATTTTGAGTTTGTGTCAGCAAAGGATGACAAGAACATAAATGTTGATCATTGATCAACTCAGACTCACCCAGTTTAGGATTAGGATTATATTACGATCATATCTGAATGGTCAGGGTAGGTTTTAGGTTTTGTGAAACCACTCCTTGCTAGTTACTGTTAAATAAAGATTATATTTATTTTATTGTTTAAAAACAAGTATTTATGTTGGGTGAGGCAAAGAAAGACTCTTTATTTTGTTGTTTTAAGTTATTGTTTAAAGTTTAATTATGTAATTTAAGTTACTGTTAAAATAAAGTGAGTTTTGGCAAAACCAGTTTTCATTTTTATGTTGCGGGGGGGGGGGGGGGTCGGGTGCCTAGGCAGCTGCCAATAGTAACTAAAAAAGTAACTAGTAATCTAACTTAGTTACTTTTAAAATCAAGTAATCAGTAAAGTAACTAGATTACTTTTTAAAGGAGTAATCAGTAATCAGTAATCAGAATACTTTTTCAAAGTAACTGTGGCAACACTGTCCAGTATTGACTGAAGGAGTCAAAGCGCTCCACACAGCTGAGGGCTCTCCCGTCACACCAACGGACGCCCTGCAGCCGAGTGTAGCCTCCTGAGAGGGCGAAACCAGACGTGACGTGAGAGTGTTTTTACTACGCAAACGTAGGGAGATGAGGGCTGTATTGAAACTTGATAATCAAATGATTTTACAGGAACAACAAAGAGGTCTCCCCGCCACTTTTTTGGGTAAACAGCTGAGGGATGGGGCTGGAGAAATTTAACACATCTCAAATTAATAGACTGAGCTATGTATGCTTGGGCTCAAGAATTAATGGCTACAAATGTTTATTTTATTTTTTTATTTAACCTTTATTTAACCAGGCAAACAAATTCTTATTTGCAAATGCAGCCTGACCAAAAAGCAGTGGCTCTTTGGGGGGGGGGGGGGGGGGGGGGGCTAGAAAGCTAGAAATAAAACAAGGTTAAGTAATACAATAAACAATAAAACAATACAACAATAAAACAATAAAACAATGGCAAATACAGATGCATTAAAATACTAACAGTCAGAGAGAGGGGAGAGAGACGGAGGAGGTAGGGGTGAGGAAGAGCGGAGGTGAGGGATAGCGGGGGTAGTGGAGCAGGGGTACTTAAAATGAGGCAGTGATGGGTTATGGGATGGGTGAGAGACGGTGATCAACAGGTGCATTGATCGACTATGGTTCGCTGCAGGATTTGTTTGAAAGCAGTGAGTGAGGTGAGGGCGGTGAGTTTGAGGGTGTTTTGTAATGTTAACAAATCATTAATTTAAATGTCCAAAAATGTATATACCAATCCCAGACTGCCCCTTTTAAAGTTTACCACAGAGGCTTACCTATGGCATAAAGACATTTCCTGGCTTTTCTTCTGGGCCTCATCCTAGCAGGCTGTAACAGACTGTACATCTTATTCTCCTTGGGAGACTTTTGGGTCACCTCTGTGTATTCCCTCAGCAGAGTCTGCAGTGCCACCCGCAGGCTGAAGTCAGAAATGCCTGCAAGGAGAAATTAAATGACTAGTCAGTCAGTTTAATGCATGGAATCATCCAGTGCTGTCAAGTCGTGAGTCGTCAAGGTGAGCTCCAGGCTTCTCTGTGTACTGCCTCTGAACTGTACTGTGGGTCTCAACTACCTTCGATGTACTTGAAGAGTCTCTGTGGGGAGAGCAGAGGGAAGCGTACAGGATCCAGCACCTCCACCACATGCTTCTTCCTCTTGGCCACGTCCTGCAGCAGCCAGTCCATGGCTGCCGTGAACACCTGGTACTCGTCCTCAATCCTCAGCTCCTCGCTGCGCAACAGCTTCACCAGTTGGTCCTTCGACAGGCCCCAGAACTCATCAGACACACACACCTAGACAGACAGAGTTTCTTTGAGTTTCTTCTTTTAGTTTTTATGTGTTGGCTTGAACGTTTTTTTACTGATTTAAAGATGGGATATTCGTTTCTGTCATAGCTACATACAAAGTAGATTAAAATGAGTGGTAAGGAGATAGATCCTGCCTTGGAGAAGTCATTTAGGAACTTAAATATAAATTAAAAAATAATAGAAAAGGAAGATAAAGGGAAAGAGAGGGATGAGGAAGGAAAGAGAATGTTGCACCTGCAGGAAGTGGACATGGATGTAGTTCTCAGTGAACTCCAGCATGTCCAGACAGGCGATCTGCTCCAGGAACTGGTAGACACCAACGCAGTTAGATGGGTCCATGTGGCCCTTGAGGAACTCTCCACAGATGGACACCACCTCACTCAGCTGCAGCATGTCTGCTGCCACCATCAGCTCCTGCATGTTCTCCACTGTCACGTTGATCATACCTAGGGGGGGGGGGGGCAAGCAGCTCAGACTTCAGTCAGAGAGATGCACACAAACAAAGAAGCTATCCTACCATCAATCAAAATAAGCATCACCTAGGCTATATAACATGGTGGTGCAATTCATGTGTATTAGCTTTCATTCAAACACACTAGTGTAATGAATGAACTAATGTCCTATGCATGAATGATACCAACGATATATCTTTCTCTCTAATCATTGTGTATACTGTCTGTGGATGGAGAGCATGTATCCTGTCAGGACCTGTGTATACAAACTCCAGCAGGACCTCGAAGACTTCGGCCTCCACTCCCAGGATCTGGACCTCCTCCTTGTCAGCCTCACTCATCCCCCCGGAGAAGAGGGCAGAGAAGTAGGGGCTGCTGGCAGCCAGGACCAACCTGTGCACACTGAAGACCCGTCCACCCACCCTCAGCCTCACATCACAGAAATCTGTGCGGAGCCTCATCTTGTTCATTTGGGCCAGTATGAGTCGAGCATAGCGGTCAGAGGCATAGAGAGCCTGCTCAGGGGACCCTAGAGTCCCCACAGCAGCAGCGGTGTCACCATGGCTGCTACTCCAAGAGATGGAGGTAGAGGCAGGTGGGGAACGAGGTGGACCCATTAAGGACATGGTGACTCAGTCACAGAGACAGGGGCTGTGGTGTGTCCACCCACCTACAGCTTCATGGCACAAGATTCTCTAAGCAGACACGTCATCTGACTCTATGGCAAAAAGGAAGACACACATGACTGTGACTGACACACTTTCAAAAGTCACATTAAATTATTCATAGTTCATTAAGTCATAGTAATACATGGAGCAAAGATGTGGTGCTATTGTTTAATCGTGACTTCAGCTTGAGTGTTTGTATATACAAGACATTGTGAGGGATATGTGCTT
Organism: Nansenia antarctica; assembly: GCF_963989245.1. Taxonomy (NCBI): domain Eukaryota; kingdom Metazoa; phylum Chordata; class Actinopteri; order Argentiniformes; family Microstomatidae; genus Nansenia; species Nansenia antarctica. The sequence goes on from NC_137675.1 coordinate 54,599,474, forward strand.
GTCCCTATTGAGTGCAATTGATGCATTATGTAGACTGTTAACTGTTTTCTCAACAGATCCATTTGTGTCATTATAGTCTTTATTTTTGTACACATCATCATCTGATCTGGTTCAAACTTGCACATGACACATTTCCTTAAGCAAATTTCATATTTCACCTAAATAAATAAAGTAGCAATGCGTAATAACACAATAGCTCATCCTAAATCCATAGTTTTAGTCTAGCTGCAGAATAACAGACTTGTATATTTAGGTGGGCTAAAATCAGACATTGTGCTGTAGCTAAATAAGTATAATAACATAAGAACATGTGATCTTTACAAGATGTGCAGCAGCATCAGTTGTTTAGGTGTGTCTCTCTCTCGCCACTAGTGATGTGTCCTTCCGTGCCGACGCTTCGTAGCGTGTGTCGAGTAACCGAGGCAGATTTTTGTGGTGCGCGTATCGAGGCATGTGTTGATGACTTATGGTAAGAGCGAAGCTTCGCCTGCCGGCCTTACCACGTGACCGATTCGGGAAATGTGTATAAACTTGCCGTTGTTTTTCTATGTACCCCAGCTTCATCTGTGCCCTGTCAGGGCTTGACATTAAGCTTTTTCAGGTACTTGTCCTTCGGACAAGTGAACTTATCTTTTACTTGTCCGAGAGCTCAAGTTACTTGTCCAAATCCAAAGATTTTGAAAAAGCAATAATATTAACTCATTGACTGCCAAAGACGCCATTTGGCGTCTTATAGAATAGTAACGTTGACTGCCAAAGACGCCATTTGTCTGGCAATGTTGCAGAGCTTGTCTGGCAGTGGATCTGCAAGGAGTGTGGTGCCGATCAGGTCAAGCAGATCTGCAAGCAGATCTGGTATAGAAGATGTGCCAAACGCGGAGCCAAACAACGCGCGGCCATCGGAGCCAAATAGTTCTTCAAACAGTTCAGAATCGGATGACGAACCAGACCCCGACTCGTCGGACGAGTGGTTGCCATCCAGATCGGATAGCAGCAGGGGATCCTCTCCAGATCAGCGCGGATCCACGATCCAAGACACAAGTGTGAAAAGCAAAGGTAAAACTGTGTTGAATGAATGAATGAATGAATGAATTTGTTTTTCTTTTTGTATTCTTTACAGACTGTGTGTGTGTATGTGTGAGTGTGTGTGTGTGTGTGTGTGTGTGTGTGTGTGTGTGCAGATATGAGGGAGATGAAGAGGGGATGTTTATGGGTAATGTGATGTGAGGCTAATATTGGTTATGAGGTAGTTATGGATAACCTTGGGTCTACATTTATGTGCTACACAAATACATTTGCCTTGCCTCAGGACAGAGAGGCTCTGTTTCACCTGTGCTGACTTGTGTTTACTAGGAGTCGCGTGTGTGTGCGTGTGTGTGCGTGTGTGTGCGTGCGTGTGTGCGTGCACGTGTGTGTGTGTGTGTGTGTGCGTGCGATGTCTACCTGTGTTGATGTCTACCTCTGTGTTGATGTTTACCTGTGTGTTTGAAGTCTACCTCTGTGTGTTGATGTGTGTGTTGATGACCTGTGTGTGACCTGTGTGTTTGAAGTCTACCTCTGTGTGTTGATGTGTGTGTTGATGACCTGTGTGTGACCTGTGTGTTTGAAGTCTACCTCTGTGTGTTGATGTGTGTGTTGATGACCTGTGTGTGACCTCTCTGTGTTGATGTCTACCTGTGTGTGTTGTGCTGAAACTATAACCATCACTAGAGCAGTATAACACTATTACTATTACTATTACACTATTACACTACATCATTACAAAGCAATAAAACATGCCTTTTGTATATATATTTTGTATAAAATGGTATATATTTCAATATTTTGCAGTTCCTGAATCGAGCAGAGGACGTGCCTCAACCAGTGGGTTTTCTGCAAGGAGACGGCTGTCTTCAGAGAAAGCTGCTGGTTGGGGTCACGGTGACTGGCAACCCACAAAGGTTCCATTCACGGCAACCCCTGGACCCCAGAATGCTGCTGCAGAGCTGGAATCTGACCTGCCGGTTGATTTCCTGGAGCTGCTTATTCCTGATGAGCTGCTGCAGCACATTGCAGATCAAACCAACCTGTATGCCAAGCAGTTTTTACAGGCACATCCCGACACATCCCGACACTCCAGAGGGAGATCATGGAAACCGGTGACAGTCCCAGAACTGAAACGATTCTTTGGACTCACTTTCATCACCGGTTACATAAAAAAGCCAAAACTAGAAATGTATTGGAGTGTGGATCAACAGGACGCCACTCCATACTTCAATAAAACCATGTCCAGGAACAGGTATCAGCTCATCTGGAAGTTTCTCCACTACAACAATAATGCATCACAGGACGCCACAGATAAAATGTATAAAGTGCGTCCTATTTTAGATCATGTTGTAGCCAAATTCAAAGAGCTGTATCAGCCCTTTGAAAGTATCTGCATTGATGAAGGAATGATGCAGTGGCGTGGCCGCCTATCATTCAAAGTGTATAACCCTCAGAAGCCGGTGAAGTATGGAATTAAATCCTACATACTGTGTGACTCTTATACTGGGTATTGTTTTAACATGAAGCCTTATGTTGGCCAGCATAACACACTCCCAGACACAGTGTTCTCCCTCCTTGACCGTCTCACAGGACACGGATACACACTGTACATGGACAACTTCTACAACTCTGTTCAACTGTGTGAGCAGTTGATCAAAGCCAACACCAACGTCTGCGGAACACTGCGAAAAAACAGGGGGGAACCGCAGATCATAAGGGAGCCGACAAAGACCGACTTGGGTGTGGAGGGGAGGCTGGTGCGGCACAATGGCAGGGTGCTGGTTATGGCATGGCAGGACAAGCGTCTGGTGAGGATGGTGACAACCTGCCACCATGACAGCATGCAGAGGGTGGAGGTGTGGCAGAAGGGGAAGAAGGAGAAGGTGGGTCAGCTCAAACCGCAGTGTGTTGTGGCATACAATGCCTGCATGAATGGGGTGGACAAACTTGACCAGAACATTGCATACTACCCATTCATACGGAAAACACTCAACTGGTCAAAGAAGTTTGTGGCATACTTATTTCAGCTGTGTGTGTTCAATGCATATGTGCTGTACAAGGCCAGGAACCCGGGGAAGTGCAAAACACACTTGGAGTTCATGAGGAGGGTGGCGAGGCCTATGTAGCGGAGGAGGAGGAGGAGGAGGAGGAGAGAGGAGGAGGAGGGGGAGGAAGAGGAGGAGAGAGGAGGAGGGGGAGGAGGGGGAGAGAGGAGGAGGGGAGAGAGGAGGAGGGGGGGGGGAGGAGGAGGAGGAGGAAGAGGAGGTCCGACAAACCAGGGCAGCAAGACAGAGAGACCCAGACAGCAGGCTGGATGACCGGATGGCCAGGCATGAGTTGGAAAAATTAAGGCCCACCAGCAATAACACACAGCCAGCAAGAAAATGTAGGGTCTGCGTTCGAAGGGGTAAAAGGAGAGAGACCAGAATGTGGTGCAGGTCCTGCCATGTACCCCTGCACTCAGGAGAGTGCTTCAAAGCCTACCACACAGAAAAAAATATATTATTGAGTGATGATGATTCTAAATGTTCTAAATCTGTGAATAAATGTAGTTATTTTGTCATCAAAAGCCTTTTTTCCTGTGTTGTTTTTATTGTTTCATAGAAGTAAACAACTTTTCAGATGTTTGAGGTGTCACTAAAACTAAAATATGTGGACGTCAGTCACCGTTTTGCTTGAATTTGCTTCTCTGCAGAAAAAGCTCGTTTTCTCTGTTTATTGGTCAAAATCAGGTGTTTTTGCTGAAACCACCCTATGTTCTACGGCCGATTTCTTAACACTCAAAGAGGCTAGAAACAAACTTTATTTTTCTGATGAAAGAAGAGAGTCTAAAGTTTTGGTAGATATGTTCAATGTATATGTAGTCCGAAAAGTCAATATTTGGTGGGTCTTCAAAGTTCAGCGAAAATGCCCCAAAAGTCTGGCAGTGTGGAGCTCTCCGCTCTGAACATGGCTGGCAGTCAAAGTTAAGAGTATGTCAAACTTCAATAAATATGAGCATTTTGTATAAGCACAGGTCACACTTCATTTAGACAGTCCTATAATCACAGTTGCTCAAACTATCAACAAACGATCAAACTATCACATGCAACTCTTTAAGGGTAAGGAATAAGGTTAGGGTCAGGGCTCAGGTTAGGGCTAAGGTTAATGCATAGTGTGCTGAAATGTTGTTGACAGTTAGTTGAACATCTACTGAACATCTACAAATCTATTATGGACTATCATATACTGTATATATATATATATATATATATATATATATATATATATATATATATATATATATTAACAAAACAAAACAAAAGTAGCTAACTTTATTTTTTAACACAGTTCTGGGGTAAATCTGGAAAAAACTTGGAAAGGAGTGATAGTTTAGTTGAAATGCTAAGACATCTCTTACAGTCAGCCCATGACTGGGCTGTGTATTATACACAGTAAAATATACAGTCATGTGAAAAAGATAGGACACCTCATGAAAACCGTTATCTTTTTCAACATATTTAAACATGGACATTTGATATTAATGTTAATAATATTGAGAGATGGTGGTAATAATAATAATAATAATAATAAATATTATTATTATTATTATTATTATTATTAGAAATTAAAAATGCAAATGTCTACTTAGAATGCCTAACATGTTGGAGGACCCTTTTCCTTTGTTCTTTTGTGTGGTTCCAATGCAAACAAAAGAAATAAACATGTGAATACCAAAGCATTTGTAATTGCAACAATTGTCTGGGAGAAGTGGTGGATTATCTGACAGAAATGCAGGGGTGGCAATATTTTGGGCCATGACTACACATTAAGGAATCAAATATAAAAGAAAGAAAACAGAAGCTAAAATGTATCTGCCCTATGAGTCAGTCATCTTTTTGTCTAAAATAATAGTGATATATATTCATGGGTATGAGTTGCTGTTTCCCCTGTGGGAATTATAACATGAAAAATAAACCTAACCCAATGTCTTTATTTAAAAAATATTTTTATTGAATTCCGAAAAAAAAATCAGAGCTTGTTGGGCAGGGCAAATTAATTCACGTTGTTTACAGAATAGGCTACACATCAACATGTAAATAAAAACAAACAAACAAAAAGAACAATGGCGATGTTAACAGTAAGACTGTAAAATAAGACAGCCCCCCCCCCCCCCCCCCCCCTTCCACCCTCACCTCTCCCACCAGTTGCTAATTAAATTAAATTGCCTTAAATTGCCATCGTCTTGCGCAGTGAGGATTTGTGTATTGATGTGAGGATGGAATCCTATTGATCAGATAGTGCCTGTCCCAAATCATGCTCCCAAGCCGCTTTAATGCTGTCCAGAGGTGGACATGTCAACATGGAATTTTTCCCACCCAATGTGGACTGTGCACCTCTGGGTATAGCGGGCCAAAAGAGAGAAATGTGTCATGATTAGCGTCAAGTTCTTCAGGAAAACACAGTAAAATAGAGTGCATAGTGTCTGACCTGTAAGTATTGAAACAAAGTCGTATTTCTCAGACAACTGGTCGAAATATAAAACAGTTATCTTTAAACGGGTCTTTAAGCCATCTGATGCCTTTCCTGAGCCAGTCTTGAAAGACTGAGTCGTGTCGGGAATCGCTAACCCAATCTCTAAGGAGTTTGATATACGCTCATGGTCAGAAAGTCTCTTGTTAAAAAAATGTGTACATTTAAAATGTTCAGTATGACACTCACAAGTCCAAGAAATTAACCCTATACAATGTTTCCTTGCATTACAGGTCTGACACAAAAGAACATGAGCAACAACAAAGGTGGGCTCTTTATTATTCATTTGGCACAACTCTATATTATTGGGTATTGTGTGTGGATTGATAGAAAAGTATTAGATTATTATAATAATCCACTGTATGCTGTATGTATCTGCCCTACCCAGTGCAGTTCATTTAATTGTAATTGGTGTAAGATTACTGATTGAAGACATTGTTTTTAACACAGGATCGAGATGGAATCACATTACAAATCCAAGATCAAAGACATAAGGTACATTTCATTAACTGTGTGTATGTAGTGCCTCTACATACCAAAATCACAAGGAGTATGTCATGTCCTTTGATCCTGCTCATAACTGTAACAAAGTAACTGTGTTAATAATGATTGTATTTTTCTTTTTTACACTTTCTGACCACAGTTCCAAGTATGAAGCTTGCAAGGCTGAATACGCTTCCTTCAAGGAGAGGTACTGTATGTCATGTTGAACTACAACAAAATGGAATAAAAAGTTGTAATGTATCGGAGGTGGTTTGGAGACCACACCCATTTGACAAGTAGGTTGGCCCCTCACACTGACAGCTCGGCTTTAGCTTACACGTTTGTGCAGATAATGGGTGTTGAAGTGTAACATTCTAACAACATTAGCTAGTATTGTATGGCGATGACACTAGTGTGATGAGTATAACCTTGTATGATATCTGAATACATGCCTTGGCTAATACCTAGGCTTTAGCTTAGCAAGTTTATGCATATCTTCCATGTATGAGACATGGGTTTAAACCACGGTTGGACACATTAAGAAAATAGCGATACTGCATACAATGCATGAGACACTTATTCAGTACATTATGGTAACATTTGTTGGTTCTTGTTTATTGTTGTCTGTATTTCTCTTCTCTCAAGAATGGCAAGTCAAATGTCCTCTGAGATACAGAGCAGAGGAGATTTGTCTGAAGACCTCACAGACCCCTGCAGAACTTCACAACTCAGACATTACTATGACATTCTGAGACTACAACAATGGCCAAAAATCAGGGATGAATTAAGGTCAAAGGCTGAATACCGCCACATTGCAACTTGTTTAATTCAGGTAACTCAAATGATAATTTTTAACAAGATAATTAATGACCTGTATGATAGCTGAAGTAAGAGGAGACCAGTGACACACACACATAATGTACTTATTATGAGACGCTTTCTTACAAACATTCATATAGCAAAAACTAAAAAGTGAATTTGAAAAGCATCTCAGTATCCATCTTTTGGACATCAAGGCAAGGCAAGGCAAGTTTATTTGTATAGCACATTTCATACAACAGGGGCAATTCAAAGTGCTTTACATACATTAGTTAAATATACAGCAAGAGGAGCATAGTAAGAAAATAAAAATGACAATGAATAAAAGCAGTAAGAAGTAAATAGAATGGAAAAAAGACATTGATAGAAGTGTTTGTGTTTAATCATAACTGATGCAAAACATTAAGGTTTTTAGCTTAGATTTAAATATTTTAAGGGTTTGGGCCTGTTGATTTCTTTAGGGAGTTTGTTCCAGGAGCATGCAGCAGCGTGACTGAAAGCTGCTGCACCGTGTTTCAAAGCTAAATATTCAAGACATTGTTTGAGTTTTTCTAATAAAGTCACTAAATCATCTTGAATGTTTATATGATCTCTTGATAGAACATTTTAGAGGATGCAAGAGCTGAATTGGAGGAAAAGAAAAATATGATGAAACAATTGTTTCCACTCAGCACAGAACAGAACCCCAAAAAGGTAGGCCTTCACAATAACAATTTTGTTGGCTATTCACACTCAATTTAGCCCCTGCTGTTTCGGCATTTTGTTGTTTAAATGCTTTGAGAGGTATTCTTTTTGTATTATAGGTATCAGAGTATATGCAATTATCCATCCAACATCTTCAAATCGCAATTTTTCACAGCCAGAATCGCAATTTTTCACAGCCAGAAAGATGATAATGTTAAGGTAATGTATTTGCTTCCAATGTATCCCAATAATACATTTTAATTGTGCATGAATATTGAATTGTTCAATATATTATTTGCCAAGACCATGACTTCTGTTTTACACGTTGTACCTCTGCTAAATACAGGTTCACCTCCGGAAATACCAGCATGAAACCTATCACGACCAGGACACTTATGGTCATCTAGCTGCTGAGTGCTTCTGGTTGGGTAGTTTGATGGCTCTGAACAACCCACCTCTACAACCTGACTGGAAGAACTGGGATAAGAAACAATGTTTTCCACCAAACGTGACTGAGGCTAAGGTGGAGACTGAGCCAATGGAGCAACAAGATGTTGCATTTGAGTAAAAAATTAGTAAAAAATGGAGATGACATAATTAATCATCCCTTGTGAAGAGCAGCATTACGTAAAAACAATTATTAAATCATAGTGATTCATTCAATTATGCCAATAATCAATGTCAAAAGTAGTCAAGGGTTGTTATAGTACATAAAGGGGCCCATTCACAGTGGAGATACAGTAAATGGAATTTAGTTAAACACTGTGCACCTCTCCTGTTCATTGGTAAATGTTTTTTAGACTTAAATGTTAAGTGTGAGTTGTGTGTGTAGGGTGGGGTTTGCCTGAAATAGTGGTGTGTCCGAAGATGCTTGGAACAGTGACTTAGTTCAGTTTTGGCTATGTCGTCACTGCTTGTGGTCACTGTTTGCAATCCTGCCTTGTGGTGTTGTCTTGCGCAGTCTAGTGGTATGTTGAAAAAAAGTACAATATAGCTGCAGCTACAGTATAGATAACTTCTTTATCTTGTCTTTTGTAATAATGAGAATGGGTCAACTCCAAATCAGGCACAACATGTATGATTAAGGCTGATCTTATCCAGGGACTATGGGTGTATATACGTTTCTCTGACACATTTACATTGATGTGAAAACTTTTTTTATTTTTTATGTGCACTGTCCCACTGACTCACTGTCAATTTACGTGTTAAACAAATACATTAATCCAGCTGCTTAGAGCTAGCATAACGTTTGAAAGGTAAATTTTATTAATTTAGACATGTGAACATGATGTGTTAATGTGATGTGTTGATTTGTGTCCTTTTTAAATCTGTCTTGTTTTCACAGAGGGAAATACATCATTATTGGAATGTTCCCTTACAGTGCAGTATACAGTATACTGTATGTCTATTCTTTGTAAAATATCAACAAATAAAGTATCTGAGACTCTGAAGAGGATCATTGTTTTTTAATCTAAAGATGCATAACTCATATAGCATGTAATGGGGCGGCTGTGGTGCAGGAGGTAGAGCCGGCGTCTAATGATCGCAAGGTCGGCAGATCGGCGGTTCAAGCCCCGGCTGGCCACATGTCGAGGTGTCCTTGGGCAAGACACTGAACCCCAAATTGCTCCCAATGAGCGGCCCAGCGCCTTGCATGGTAGCTTGTCGCCATTAGTGTGTGAATGTGTGTGTGAATGTGTGAATGAGAGGCCGTTGTAAAGCGCTTTGGAATAAGATGCTATATAAGTCAGTCCATAGTTGAACCTGGCCAGATATTATCCTATCCAAGTCTGATGGACTGTGAATGGGTGAATGAAAGGCCGTTGTAAAGCGCTTTGGATAAAGGCGCTATATAAGTCAGTCCATTTATGTAATTTGTCTTTTACTCTAGTAGTTTAGGAGTAACCAAATCCCCCCAAAAATATCCTCTTACACATACAATGAGTGTATGTGGATTATTTGCCTCAGTTGCGGGGGTGGCTGTGGTGCAGGAGGTAGAGCCAGCGTCTAATGATCGCGAGGTCGGCTGATTGACGGTTCGAGCCCCGACTGGCCACATCTCGAAGTGTCCTTGGGCAAGACACTGAACCCCAAATTGCTCCCAATGAGTGGGCCAGCGCCTTGCATGGTAGCTTGTCGCCATTAGTGTGTGAATGTGTGTGTGAATGGGTGAATGAGAGGCCGTTGTAAAGCGCTTTGGAATGAGATGCTATATAAGTCAGTCCATAGTTGAACCTGGCCAGATATTATCCTATCCAAGTCTGATGGACTGCATAGAGTCCAAGACGTTGTCCTGTCGGTTATCAAAATAAAAAGACAGTTTCAAATAAAATCCTTCTTTCACTCACTCAAATGGTTCGTCGGGTGGTTCTCCCCTTTGTCGGGCATCAAGCCTGTCAAATGTCCTCTTGCAAAGTATTTACATTTTTCCATAGTTTTCAGCAACGGGAATTAGTGAGCTAACTTTGTCCAAATCCCACATTGGAGATAACGTTAGCTTGCAAACTCCCGTAGCTCCCTTAGAAAGTGTTTATTTTTTACTTTGAAGATTCATTTTGCAATATTGATGCCTGAGAGGACAATCACCTCACAAACCAGCAGCATGAGTGAAAGAAGGACTTTATTACAAACGGTGTCTTGGCATGGTCGTGGTCTTGGTCTTGGTCTTGGAATGGTCATGGTCATGGAATGGTCATGGTCATGGTCATGGTCATTTTTGATTTACAGTTTTTCCCAATTGCTAAAACACAAAAGCCAATTCTCTAAACCAAATGACCAGTTCTCTAAACACATTTAATAAAACTAGCCCCCATTTGCCAAAACCATAAACACATTTCACATGAAGACACAATTCACAAAACACAATCCTCATTTTCTCATAAATCTAAACACATTTTGTCTTGCTAAAACACAAGTTGCAAAAAACTCTGCTCAAATTCTCAAATTAAAGCTCATGTGATGCAAAATGCTTGCCACAGTCAGCAAAATTTGAACACAATGAACACACCTGGCTTCATTCATTAAACATAACAACTCAACATGTAAGACACTTGTTGCAAATGATTGTGGTGTGTGTGTGTGTGTGTGTGTGTGTGTGTGTGTGTGTGTGTGTGTGTGTGTGTGTGTGTGTGTGTGTGTGATATAGTTCCATAAATACATTAAAAAAACATCACACCCTGAACATTGTTTTCAGTGAGTATTGTTGTGTGTAATGGATCCTCTGTAGTGTTTGCATTGAGTTGTGATACAGTACAGTAGTGTACATGTTACGGTACATGTGGGAATACAGTACATGTGGGAAAACTAGGGTTACGGTTAGGTGCTAGGGTGCTAGGGTTAAGGTTAGGGTTAGGATTAGGGGTAGGGTTAGGGTTAAGGTTAGGGTTAGGGTTAGACATGCCAGCATGTACCAAGTCACCCTAGCACCTAACCCTAACCCTAGTTTTCCCACATGTACCGTATTCCCACATGTACCGTAACATACATACTGTATTTTCTGTAGATTTACATACTGTTCATATGAAACACACAAATCTATGAATGCCCAATACTCTACATTGATATATTCTGAGAACAGATACTGTAAGGTTTCTAAAAATGTGCTTTGGCAGTTGTGAAAAAAATGAACATTCTCACACACTGAACATTGTGTTTTCAGTTGTTTTGTTGTAGTCTGTAATGATGCGTATAGTGTTTACATTTTTGCAGGCTTTGAGCAGCTGTTTTGGTGTGAAAGTTTGAGTTTTGAAGAGAGAAGGTGTGTTTTTTTTTATGTAGCTTTAGAAAAGTGTGTTGTGTTTAGAGTTTTGGGAAAATGGAGGAAAGTTTTGTGAAATGTGTTTTAGCAATTGAGAAAAACTGTAATACATGGCGGTCTCTGACTCCATGCTGTTTGCACATATCCCTGGTCACTGTGAACACTCAATTACCCTTTTCACTACTACTACTAATAATAATAATAACTTTGATTTCTATAGCGCCTTTCAAAAACCCAAGGACACTTTACAATTCTAAAGGGGAATGGTCAGACAGACAAAACAGAAAACAAACAAAGCAAAACAGAAACAGTGACTAGGGGCCAAAGACCTTGGTGAACAGATGGGTTTTAACACTAGGAAAGCCGTGAGGTGTCATCGGGCACCAGTGAGTACAAAAAAAAGTCTACCTTTGCACTTGATCAAATGTCAGGACCCTCCTTTCATGACGTTTCCTAGATATGTGCGTTCTACCACCCAGAATCTTTACATTTTCAAAATCGAGTTAGTATAAAGCGATTTTGCAGTATTTCTGTGTGTGCCTGTGTATTTGCCTTGAGATTCGGCTGCCATCTTTTTCTCCAAGGCTGCAATTCTCTTTTATATCAGCAGAGGTAGCAAGGGGGCACACACTGTGCTCAACCTTCAGGCTTCAGTGCTGAATTAGATACAGTGGATAAGACTGATATTTGTAACATAATGTGTTTATATATAGGCTATATATAGCAATAGTGATACATAAGATATGTATATGTACAGACAGTTATGAAAATGATAAACTGTACAGTATGTCTCCCAATCCCTTCAGATTTGTTGGAGCTGAGTTTTTTGGGGGGGGTTTACCCAAGTTCCATGCAATAGTGATAAGATATTATGATATGTGTAGCCTATGTACAGTTATGAATGATACACAGTGGTGTAGTCTAGTTTTTTCTAGTGGGTATACTGTGATTTTGCCCTCCCAGTCAGAGCGACACCTGTCCCGTAGCGACACCCCATAAGCACCACCACACTCACTTATGCATACAGTATGCATCTACACCGGTGTTTGCTGCCTGGGGGTGGGGGGGGGGGGGGCATGGACTGTACTTGTACATCAAGCTGCCTCACGCTACAGAAACAGGAGATAGGCTCCTGCCCCTTAAGGGCCGTTAGGCTCGAGAACCATCGGTTCTCAAGGCTACTTATGTGGTCTTGACTACATGTCCACTTTCTCACCTGGTTCTTGCTGTCTCTCTGGTGTGCCGACACCATCCTGCTCTCTCTCATTCTCTCCCTCTCTATCCTCCTCTCTACCTCTTTTGCTGTCAACCAAAAGGCGAATATAACAACCAGAGTATTTATCATTTAATAAGAGGTATACATTGAATTCATATCAAATCATAACATCATTCTAATTGAATATTGGGTTGCTGTGGGCAATGCAGTCAGATACTGTCTTTACTTACTCTCTCACCTGTAAGAAAATCGTATGTCCAACTACAAAAAACAGACATTTCCAATGAGTGAGGGTTTGTTCCAATGCTTCAATCCACTGTCCATGTACTGTAAATATACCATTATGGTATTACCATAAAGCCCAATTCTAGCAGAATAAGAAAGATTGTATATCTACTTTAAGTAAAATAATAAAGTGCATCCAGTTAGCTCTTTAGCTGGCATGTGTGCAGCAGACTAGCTCATCTAATCACCTCTGAGCACGCTAGCTAGCTTGCTAGTTCTTTGACACTATTATTCACATCATGAAACTATAATCAGACACTTTCTAGTCACAATAAAAACGACAAATTTTAACCAACTTTCTCTGTCAGAACACAGTAATTATATTTGCTAACGTTTCAACTTGCTTACTTTCTTCTGCAGAGCTTTCACCCTGCAAAAACTCTCTCGGTCAAAACAAAACAAAACAAAACCAAAACCATTCTCCAGCGCGGCACGAAGCTGTGTGTGGAGGTCTGGCCCGCCCACCCCAAGGCAACTGTAGGGGAAATACTGAGAGCATTCTGAACGACTGGTTATGCAATAACAAACACAGAGCTGCCAAGTCTCACGCAATCGCCTTGAGACTCACGCATTTCAACCAGTTCTCACGCTCTCACGCCACATCTCTATTTCTCACGGCGAGAAATAACAATTGTTATATGGGACTTTTATTTTTGAAATTCCTTGAAAGAAAGCTACCGGACATGAGTTTCGTGGCATCTTTCTGCACGCGCGTTAACTTGAGTCTGCAATCGAAGCGGCAGGCGAGCGCTGATGGAAGAACCTGTGCACGCGAGCTGCAAGAACGTAGCAAGCAGTGTTGCCAGTGTTACACCCACCATATAGGTCCCTAGCATAAGAATGACAGTTGAGAATGTACTTTAAATAGAAAATAGTTTTATTACATTAGTTCACAATCCAGGCCCACATTGACCTCTCTCCAAAGAACCTCAGTTATTGTTACCAGGGCAGGTGTTATATTCACTGCACACCATAGGCTACACACTGTAGAAAAGGGTTGTTCACTGCACACCATAGGCTACACACTGTAGAAAAGGGTTGTTCACTGCAATCATCTATAAATATAGCACACTCAAACCTGCCCTGATGGTCGAACTGGGATTAACCCGGTGAAGTGGCAATGGTGGGGGGAAAGCGGATATAAACAAACAAACAAACAAACAAACAAAAAGAAAAACTAGTCCGCCCCGCTAACGGCACACTTGCCCAGGCGGACTAGATAAGAACATAAACTTTAACCAAACAAAACGTCTCACGGCAAGAGCAGCTGGCCGCACTGATGCTCTGGAGGAAACACAAATGAACAATTTTAAAACACTATTACCGACATATTAAAATACATAATGATTCAATTTACATGACGAATACATTAAAATACCTGGTACGTCGATGGCAGCGTCCTACCAGCGACTACCAGCCGCCTTCAACCCAGCAGGGAAGTAGGTGACCTGTAATACATCACACCATCAATATTACATACAATCAAAGAAATTATATAAAACGCTACGCACAGAAAATAGCCATAGGCTGCGGCCTACCTCTTGATCTCTGCCTGTCAGCATGGAGTAAGGTGTGCAACTACCTTACCTCCGACCTGATCACACGGCTGCGCTCTGGCGTTCCCCCTAAGGTGGGCCCTAAGTGCTTTCCTTTGGGCACCTCCCCTTTTCCTATTGGCGCCACCCGCCACACCAGATTGGGCTACTTTTGGTCACACTGGACGGGTGGATTCGGCAGCTTTTAGACCGGTTGGGCTGGACATTGTCAATTCCGTCTGGCAACCGTGGTAGCAAAATATGTGCATACATTACAACATCGTATCTGGTAGCCTACTGGACTGGGTTGCACCAATATGGCCTAAGTCATTACTAAATGCAGGCATTTAGTAGTTACTAAACCCCTAGTTGTTACTAGTTAGTTTCAAACTAGTTATTCTGTTCCCACTGCGCGTAACCAGGGCGCAACTTCCACAGATAGCGAACACACACTGACACACAAATGAATCCTCAGACGCTGGAGTAAAGTTTAGTTATTTACTCAATCCTCAGAAACATGAGTGGTCGTTTGGTTATTTTGTAAAACTGTAAATAAACATAAGAGTACAATTACTGTAATGCTCAAAACTATACTGTTACACTTTCAACATCAACAGTATGTAGCCAACATATTATATCAATATAGCAATACAAATAGTTATACTTAAATAATATAAGCTATGTATTTATAAACATATACATTATACATTGTAGTTAAACAAGAAAAGAAAAGGCAACTTACAAGCAAAGCCTTTTCCAGGGCAAGAATGTAAACAAAGTGATTCTCCGGAGCTTTTCCTCTCAACTAGCTGTTGCACGAGCTATCACGTCTGAACAGTGTGCTCACGTCATGTGACTAATGTTCGTCATGTGACTAATCAAAACCGAAACTGAATAAAGGCAGTAACAAATGTAATGTCATAAAATGTCCACTAGATGTCTCTAAAATGAAAACCTAAGAAACCATGACACTCCCCGTCTGGTATGGAGGAAATACCACTATGAACTAACTCAGGGATACTCAGTCCTTTGGCGACATGAGAAGCACTGTCTCAGATATTGGTCTCAAGAACGTTTTAGCCGTCCCATGTTTGGTGATCTTCACTTCGATTCTTCTGATCTTCCCGTCCTTGTCAGGGAATGTCTGGCTGACTAGTCCTAAGGGCCAGTCGTTGCGCTTAGCTTGAGCATCTTTGAGAAGGACCAAATCCCCTACTTTGAGGTTCGGACGTTCCTCTTGCCACTTGCTGCGACTTTGTAGTGTCGTGAGGTATTCATGTCTCCATCGGCTCCAGAAAGTATTTGCAAGGTGCTGAACCTGTTTCCACTGCTGTCTGTGGAGGTCCGTATCACTGAAATTTCCCGGAGGAGGAAGTGGAGTGCACATCTTCTGCGTAAGAAGCATAGCTGGTGTTAGAAGAAAAGGAGAGTCTGGATCCATTGAGATGGGGGTGAGAGGTCTGGCGTTGATTATGGCTGTAACCTCTGCCATCAGGGTGGAGAGAACTTCATGAGTCAGGCGAGAAGGGCAAGCCTTGAGCAGCATGGAGTCAAGTATGCGCCTTGATATCCCTATCATCCTTTCCCAGGAGCCTCCCATGTGGGATGAATGAGGTGGGTTGAAGACCCATGAGCAGCCCTCTTCTCCCAGGTACTTTCGAATGCTAGGCATGTTGGGGTCGGTCAGCAGAATGTTCAGCTCTCTGCATGCGCCTGTGAAATTTGTTCCACAATCTGATCTAATCTGTTTGGCAGGTCCTCTTAGACTAAAGAACCTGCGTAGCGCATTGATAAAGCATGATGTGTCCATTGACTCAATCAATTCGATGTGGACAGCGCGCATACTTAGACATGTGAAAAGAACAGCCCATCTTTTACTGTTTGCCTGTCCTCCTCTTGTGCGTCTTGTGCTTACATGCCAGGGGCCGAAGACGTCCAGTCCCACGTAGGTGAATGGGGGTTCAGTACTCAGGCGATCAACAGGTAGGTCGGCCATCATCTGTTCCGTCACTCTGCCTCTGAGCTTCTTGCAGGTTACACAGTCGTGAAGGATGCCTTTGATCAGTCGTCTTGCTCCCATGATCCAGTACCCTGCAGTGCGGACAGCGCCTTCGGTAAAGACTCGGCCTTGGTGCATCACCCTTTGGTGATGGTGTTCCACAAGTAGCTTTGCGATGTGTTTCCGTCCCGGAATAACAAGAGGGTGTTTTTCCTTGTAGGCGAGATCTGAATGTCTGAGCCGTCCCCCTATTCTCAGGAGGCCTTCTTCGTCGCAATAGGGATTGAGTTTCTTCAGAGGACTACTTCTTGAGATGTCCTTTCCACTTGCTATGCACGCAAGTTCGTCCTTGTAAGCCTCTCCTTGCACGCATTTGATGATGATGAGTTCAGCTTTTGTCAGTTCTTCAGCTGTGCGAGGCTGCTTGCAGTGATGCCATGAACTGCAAGTTTGATCCTGATCTTTGCTGGTAGCCTTACAGGATTCCACGATGTGGATGAGTGAACTTGTTGCTCTCACAAGTCGCTTCCATGAGGAAAAACGCTCGAATCTGTGAGATCCAAGGTGTGTTCTGTCGTTGGGCAGGTTGGTGATGTGTGCCCGCACCTCTATGTCTGAGTCCGGGTTGATGAGGTCAAAGACTTCAGGTGATGATGGTTCCTCTACTTGTAGCAGAAACGTTGGTCCTCTAAGCCAGGTTGTCTCACCTAGCATAGCTGCAGGCACAGAACGTGTGCCAAGGTCAGCTGGGTTATGGCTTGTGGAGATGTAGTGCCACTGGGTTGGTTCAGAAGACCGCCGTATACGCTGCACTCTGTTGCTCACATATACATAGAACCTTCTTGTCTGGTTGCTAATGTACCCTAGGACAACTCGGCTATCTGTATAGAACTTGACAGCATCCAGAGCTATATCTAGCTCGCTTGTGACTAGCTCAGCGACTTCCACACCCAACACGGCAGCTCCCAACTCCAATCTTGGGATAGTGTGAGCCGACTGTGGAGTTAACTTAGCTTTTCCAAGGACAAATCCTACTTGACATTTTTGCTCAACATCAATTACTTGGAGATAGGCGACTGCTGCAATAGCCCTCACTGAAGCGTCTGAGAACACGTGTAGCTCCTTTCTTATGGCTGTTGAGATTGTAGAAGCAGAATAGGTTCTTGGGATCTCCAACTGCCTGAGGTCTTGAAGAGAGCTTCTCCAAGCGTTCCACTCATCTTCCCTTTCTGGAGGAAGAGGAGAGTCCCAGTCGGAGGCTTCGTTTGTGAGCTCTCGTAACAGGATCTTTCCCTGTATCGTAACTGGTGCAACGAATCCAAGTGGATCGAAGAGGCCGTTGACAGTAGCTAGAACACCCCTACGTGTGAAAGGCTTTGTGGATTCTGCTACTTGAAACGTGAAGACATCTTTCTTCAGATCCCAACTCACTCCAAGGCTCCGTTGAATAGGAGTGGGATCGACATCCAAGTTTAGGTCTTTGAGTCCCTTTGCTCGGTCCTCAGCAGAGAATGCTTCCATAACCTCCTGGCTGTTGGAAGCAACTTTGTGAAGTCGCAGGTTCGACACAGCAAGCATCTCCTGTGTCCGCTTCAGTAGGTCGATGGCTTCACGTGCTGTGGGCCTTGACAGGAGTCCGTCGTCAACGTAGAACTCTCTTTCGATGAACTGTTTGGCGTCAGACCCAAATTCTTCTTCACCATGAGCTGCAGCACGTCTGAGACCATAGATTGCCACCGCAGGAGAGGGACTGTTCCCGAATACGTGAACCTTCATGCGGTACTCACATATGTCGTTCCTAGGATCGTTGTCCTCGTACCACAGAAAGCGGAGAAAGTTCCTGTGGTCTTCTTTCACAACGAAGCTGTGAAACATTTGTTCTATGTCCACAGTGACAGCGATCGGTTCTCGTCTGAATCGCACCAGTACTCCTAAGAGGCTGTTATTTAAGTCCGGACCAGAAAGGAGAACATCGTTCAGTGACACGCCTTTCCATTTTGCACTGGAATCGAAGACGACTCGAATCTGGCCTGGCTTCTGAGGGTGATAAACCCCGAAGATAGGTAAGTACCAACATTCTTGTCCGTTCTCCAATGTAGGAGCCAGCTCAGCATGATCACGGTCGAAGATGTTCTGCATGAACGCGATGAAGTGCCTCTTCATCTCGGGCCTTTTCTCCAGTGTGTTTTGAAGAGAGGTAAGTCGTGTGAGGGCCTGGCCTCGGCTGTGAGGGAGTTGCTGACGGGGTGTTCTGAATGGCAATGGTGCCACCCAGCTGTTGCAGTCATCCATATACATTTCTTTGTCCATGACCTTTAAGAACAGTCTGTCTTCAATAGAGAGTCCAATCTTGTTGTCATCCCCGGACGTGTTGAAGATGGTGCTCCCTAAGTTGCATTCCCGGATACTGTGGGTGCCTTGCGCTGGGGCAATTTGATGTGCTGGCTTCGGAACATATTGCTCCTTCACCTGGATCCTGTTCGGACATGGGCTGAAGAATGAAGGGCGTTGGTTCTCAAGCACATTGGTGCGGTAGCTTTGGATGTCTGAAGGCTTGTGGGCTGCCTCTAGGCAGACTTCTCCTATGATGACCCATCCCAGGTCGAGTCGTTGTGCGTAGGGGGCGTCATGTGGACCGTTCCGTTGCTCCCGCACTTTATGAACTCTAAGGATGTCTCGGCCTAGCAAGAGAAGGATCTGTGCTTTAGAATCCAAAGGTGGTATACCATATGCTATGGGCTTGAGGTGGGAATGATGCAACGCTGCTTCTGGCGTAGGTATCTCAGCTCTTTCGGTGGGAATGTTGTTACACTCTATTAGTGTAGGTAGTGTCACTGTTGTAGCTCCATCCACAGATTCCACCACAAAGCCTGTGGCTCTCCTTCCTGTCATCTGAGTTGTACCTGCACATGTACGAAGTGTGAATGCTGAATCTGACCCCTTGATGTGGAACATATCAAAGAATTCAGACCTTGCAAGCGACCTGTTGCTTTGGTCATCCAGCACAACATATGCTCTGGTTGCTCTCTCTGGGTGTGCTTCTGGGAATATATTCACCAGGCAAATCTTCGAGCAAGATCTGCCGCTTTGACCCTCTCCACAGACTTCTGTGCAATTTGAGGTGACTGAAGATTGGTCTGATCCTCCTTCTCCCTCCCCGCCATCCTCAGATGGGGCTGAAGGCGGAGGTCCTGGATGAAGAGCCGTGGTGTGGCTGTTACTCTCACATTCCATGCACTTGATGGCTGTGGTGCAGTTCTGGGCTAGATGAGTAGTTGTGGAACAACATCTGAAGCAGACACCGTTGTCTTTGAGGAAGGCCTTGCGCTCCTCGAGGGGCTTGCTTCTGAAACCTCTGCAGCGTGTTAGGGGGTGTGGCTTCTTATGGAGAGGGCATAGTTTTTTTATGTCCACTGCTGTTCGGCCTGAACCGTCTTGTGTGTCTTTCTCGTGAGAGACATCTGTCTTATGTGCAGAGACCATGCTCTTACTTTGTCTCTTGAATGGCTGCTCTGACTTCATCTGGGCTGTGTTACTCATCGATAGCCTGAAGCTTGGGTCATTGCGAGCTCGTGCCTCTTTGGTGATGAACTCGCAGAAGAATGTGAATGGGGGAAAAACTACCTGTCGCTCAGCTTTGTATCTGGAACCCTGTGATATCCATTTCTCTTGGATGTTGTAGGGCAACTTGTCTACGATGGGCAAAATGCCGTGTGAAGTGTCCAGATAGCTCAAACCAGGCAGGTAACCTTCGAACATGGCTGCTTCCAACTCTTGGAGAAGGTCACTTAGCTCTCTCAGCTTCACAGGATCTTTATTGCTGATCTTTGGGAAGTTCTCCAGCCTGTCGAAGAGGGACTTTTCAATTACCTCTGGAGACCCGAAGCACTCTTCTAAGCGTTCCCAAGCTTTGCATAGACCTTGAGATGAATGACCTACATGTACTGCTCTTATTCGTTTCACGTGCTTTGCAGATTCACTCCCTAACCACTTAATCATGAGGTCCATCTCTTCATTAGCACTGAGTAGTAGTCCGTCAATGGCGTTCTTGAAGGACGACTTCCATGCCCAGTAATTTTCTGGGTGATCATCGAACTTGGTGAGACCGGAGGTTACGAGGTCTCTGCGTGCTAGGTACCGAGCCACATCACTGATGTCGCTTGTGTCACCGCTTCCTGTTGGTTTGTATGGTGAACCCTTGGGCCTGCTGGGTGTGGGCTGCTCTGATGAGGGCTGCCCTGATGTCTTTGGCCTACTAGGTCGCAGTGATGGAGAGCTGTGCTCATGCTTCACAGTGGAGGAGTGCTGTCTCTCGTATGAAACAGTCAGACGCTGTCTGGGTGGTGAGGAGGATCTCAGCCTATGGACTATCGGTTCCAGATTGGCTATAGAGTCCTTAACATCTTCGGCAGATAGTGGTAGCTGTGACTGTTGTTCTACGTACTGGCGTGTGCGGTCAACAGTGGCATGAATGACAGCTTCGATACCGTTGTTTTCTTCCTCCGCTGCTGCTTCAAGAACATTAGCTTCAGCGATGGCTTCTGCCACTTCTTTCTCATGCAGCAAGTTTTTTAATTTTGCTTCCATTTGGGCTTTTTCGATCATAATCTCTGATTCCATTTTTGCATAGCCTGCACGTGTGCGTGCTACTTCCACTTTGACACGTGCATTGACAGCTGCCCTACTGGCTGTTGATTTAAAAGACCTAGATGTGCTAGAGGCCACTGACCTTGTCTCAGCATTGCTCAACTCTTCCATCATGAATATTGCTGTGTGCTTGGCGTGAGCAAGGATGATGGGGAGCAGTGCTTGCGGTGAAGATCTCTCTCCTTGAGTCGATCCGCCCGCTGAGTGGTTGCTTTTTTACTATTCTGTTCCCACTGCGCGTAACCAGGGCGCAACTTCCACAGATAGCGAACACACACTGACACACAAATGAATCCTCAGACGCTGGAGTAAAGTTTAGTTATTTACTCAATCCTCAGAAACATGAGTGGTCGTTTGGTTATTTTGTAAAACTGTAAATAAACATAAGAGTACAATTACTGTAATGCTCAAAACTATACTGTTACACTTTCAACATCAACAGTATGTAGCCAACATATTATATCAATATAGCAATACAAATAGTTATACTTAAATAATATAAGCTATGTATTTATAAACATATACATTATACATTGTAGTTAAACAAGAAAAGAAAAGGCAACTTACAAGCAAAGTCTTTTCCAGGGCAAGAATGTAAACAAAGAGATTCTCCGGAGCTTTTCCTCTCAACTAGCTGTTGCACGAGCTATCACGTCTGAACAGTGTGCTCACGTCATGTGACTAATGTTCGTCATGTGACTAATCAAAACCGAAACTGAATAAAGGCAGTAACAAATGTAATGTCATAAAATGTCCACTAGATGTCTCTAAAATGAAAACCTAAGAAACCATGACACTAGTTGTTTACTAATTTCGGTTGCACCACGCCAATCTTTTGCCAATCTTAGCTACTCAGTTTTGGTAACTGTTTTTTGTTTCTCTACTGTAACATAACCAGGTACATTAATAATAAGAAGAATAATTAATCATTACAATTTACAATACAAATACAACAATTGTGGGTCCCTCCCAAAAAATATGGGCGCGCTGTGCGCGCACAAAATCACCCACCAAGCCCTCATTCGGACCCAGGAAAAACCCTGGTATGTACTGTATAACATGATAGCCATCTATGAGCAATGCACTGTATATAAGATGATGACCACGGGTCTTCCTGCTGCTGACCAAGGGGCTGAGTCCTGTTGATGGGGCCCATTTTTCTTTTAGAGTCTGTAGGCTACTGTATTTGTTTATTAAGATTTCATAAATATGATATATTTTTTTTATGATATAAATTTTTTTTCTTGTTTTATACAATTTTATTATTTATTATTTATTATTTTCATTTCTTGTGCTGGTTTATTATGAACAACATGTAAAATTGCAGGAAACTAGCACAATTAATTGGGTGGGAGAGAGGGGCCGCCGCTGCCAAAACGTGCACAGTTTTTGTTACATATAGGCATATGTTAGTAGCCTGTGTTACAGGGACACCTAGGGGTGACCTGATAATGTTGCATGTAAGACCCGGATGTTGTATGTGGGCGTGCGCGGGAGGAACCGCAGTTTAATAAAAGTCATACTGAAACATGGAGTCAGAAGCGGGATCTAAGTAAAAATAAAAATAAAATAAAGACGCTTAGAAGAAATGAAACGCCATGGCAAGCAACAGCATCCCCGCGCCCGATGGTATGCGCATGACTGGTGATCTGGCGAAAAACTGGGAAGTTTTCCGTGCAGAGTTTGAGGACTTTTTGCTCGCTACCGGACTGAGTGAGAAGTCGAAGCTGATCAAGGCAGCCACGCTGAGACGGCTGATGGGAAGTGAGTGCCGTCATGTGTACACACATAGCCTCACGTTGACGGAGGATGAACAGAAGGACCCAAAAGCGATTATGGACGCTTTGGGGGTTTACTTCAAACCGGCGAGAAACGTCATTTATGAGAGGTACATGTTTGGAAGCTGCAAACAAGAGGCTGATGAGCCAATAGACAGTTTCCTGACAAAGCGTAAGGAGAGAGCATCGTCATGCGAATACCGTGCGCTGAAGGACGAGCTGGTCCGTGACAGGCTCGTGCTGGGTGTTGCGAGTGAGGGCACCAGGAGGCGTCTGCTACGCGAACGTGAGTTGACGTTACACACAGCGACTGAAATCTGTAGGCTCGCTGAGCTAACCGAGAGACACATGAGAGTGATGGCCCCGCTAGCACAGACGGACAATGTGAATGCCGCGGACAGGCAGAGTGAGAGGCGCGCACATCAAAGGAAAACAGCGCCAGCGGAGAGAGAGCCACAGTGGAGCTGCAAATACTGTGGAGGCAGCCACAAACGGGGCAGGGAGCAGTGCCCAGCCTACGGTAAGACATGCCGGATATGTGGCATAGCAAATCACTTTGCCAAGGTATGCCAGGCTGGCAGCAAGGCTGACAAAATAAAAAAAGTGAATGTGCTTGAAAATGATGAGCAAAGAGAAGATGACTCAGACTTCAACACGATCCTCCCACACATCCTGGAGCACCAGCTATCCCTGCTGCAGGTGCCGGACTCCACCTGCAGGTGGATCACGGACTTCCTGACTGACAGGTCTCAGCGGGTGAAGCTGGGGAAGAGCATTTCCAGCTCCAGGTCCACCAGCACGGGCTCCCCGCAGGGCTGCGTCCTGTCTCCAGCACTATTCTCCCTATACACCAACAGCTGTGTCTCCCGCCACCCCTCGGTCAAGCTCCTGAAGTTTGCAGACGACACCACCCTGGTGGGCCTCATCTCCAGGGGGGACGAATCTGCCTACAGGGGTGAGATCGAGGGGCTGCAGAGCTGGTGCAGTTTTAACAATCTGGAGCTCAATGCTCTAAAAACAGTGGAGATGGTGGTGGACTTCCGTAGGAAAGCAGCCCTGCCCCCTCCCATCACGCTGGGAGGTACCCCGGTGGCCTCCGTGGAGTCACGCTTTCTAGGCATGACCATCTCCCGGGACCTCAAGTGGGAGCGGAACACCGAGGCCCTCACGAAGAAGGCCCAGAAGAGGATGTTCTTCCTCCGGCAGCTGAGGAAATTCAGGCTGCCGAGGTCCATGATGGTCCAGTTTTACACGGCCATCATAGAGTCCATCCTCACCCACTCCATCATCACCTGGTTCCCTGCTGCAACGACCAAGGACAAGGCCAAGTTGCAGCGGGTAATACGCTCAGCAGAGAGGGTGATCGGCTGTCCCTTGCCCTCCCTCAACTCCCTGCATGACACCAGGGCTCTGAGGAGGGCAAGGAAGATCATGGCAGACCCCTTCCACCCCGGCCACGGCCTCCTCAGCCTGCTTCCCTCTGGAAGAAGGTTGCGGCTGCCTAAGGCATTAAAGGCCCGCCCACAGGCTCAGCTTCTTCCCCTCAGCCGCCAGGCTGCTAAATGACTCTGGCTTCCCCCGCCTCCAAGTCTGCCCTGGACTGAACATGCACTGGACCTTGAATAACTCTGCACTGCACTTTATATACAGCACTATTCATGCACTGTCCTGTGTTGTCCTGTTTTTGTCTGTCTTTGCATTTGTATTTGTACTTGTTTTGTTCATGTATATGTGAAAAAAGCATAAATGCACCTTCTGTAAATGCCTAAGCAAATTCCTACATGTGTCAAGCATAATGGCAATAAACGTTATCTGAATCTGAATCTGAATCTGAATACTGATGATAGACTGTTTCTAGTAACTGAATGTGTCAATACTGCAAAGGCCCAGCAGGGGCGCAAGTGGTTTGTGAATCTATGCCTGAATGAGAAAAGGCAACAGTGTCAGCTGGATACAGGCTCCACCTGCAATGTCATGGGCCGCAAGATTAAAGAGAAGCTGTCACCCAGAGCGGCGCTAGGCCCGAGCGCAGCCAAGTTAAAGTTATACTCTGGGGAAATCATGCCATCACTGGGGAAATTCCACACTGAATGTGTCATCCGGGGAGAAAAGCACAACCTCACATTTGAAATAGTCGACACAGAGCAAAAGCCTCTTCTCGGGGGGGGGCACATGCGAACGTCTGGGCCTCGTATCCTTCACCGTTCCAGATGAACTCCACACAGTTGATGCAAGCCAATCTGTGCCCCTCACCAAAGATCAGCTGCTGAAAGACTATCATGACGTCTTCAATGACCCAATCGAGTCAGTCCCGGGCGAGATACACTTCGAGCTGGATCCTGATGTGACGCCGGTGCAGTGCGCGCCGAGGAATGTTCCAGTGGCTCTGAAGGCGAGAGTCAAGGAGGAACTTGACAGACATGTCAAGGTCGGCAACATTTTGCCGGTGACTGAGCCGACAGCATGGATAAGTAACATGGTGACTGTCGCAAAGCCAGAGAAAATAAGAATCTGTATCGATCCAAAGCCTCTCAACCGAGCGCTGCTGAGGTCTCACTTACCATATGCCTACGCTGGAAGATGTGTTGTACAAGTTGCCCAAGGCTCGCCTCTTCACGTTGGCAGACGCTCGTGTTGCCTTTTTACAGTGCAAGCTTGACGACGCGAGCAGCCGTCTGACGACCTTCTGGACACCGTGGGGTCGGATGAGATGGCTCAAGCTCCCTTTCGGAGTCTCAGTAGCGCCTGAGATCTACCAGCGCAAGCAACACGAGCTGCTATCGGGCCTGGCCGGCATCGAACCGATCGCGGATGACATCCGGTGGTCGCGTGTGGCGATACGGATGCCGAGGCCGAACTGGACCATGACAGAAACTTGAGTGCTCTCATGGAACGATGCAGAGCAGTGGGACTCAGGCTGAGTGAACGCAAGCTACAGTTCAAGCTCAAAGCCGTACACTTCCACGGCCACATTCTGTCCTCGGAGGGACTGAAAATCGACCCAGAGAAGACACGGGCCGTGCTGGAAATGCCGACACCCACCGACGTGAAAGCAGTGCAGCGCTTTATTGGGTTCGTGACGTACCTTGCAAAGTTTCTGCCAAAGCTCTCGGAGGTCTGTGAGCCGCTCCGCAGGCTCTTGGATAAGGACGTCATGTGGCACTGGTTGCCCAAACACGAAGATGCAGTGTGCGGAGTGAAGCGTATGGTCACCTGCACGCCCGTCCTCAAGTACTATGATATCACAAAGCCTGTCACGGTCCAGAGCGACGCCAGCATGACCGGGCTGGGGGGCTGTTTGTTACAAGGGGGACAGCCGGTGGCTTTTGCATCGAGGGCACTAACGCCGACAGAGCAACACTACGCTCAGATTGAGAAGGAGTGTTTGAGCATAGTCTTTGCCTGCCAGAGATTCCACCAGTACCTGTATGGCAGGAATCACTGCAGAAACAGACCACAAGCCGCTTATCACAATATTCAAGAAGCCCCTCCTGAGCGCACCGAAAAGTCTCCAAGGCATGTTGCTGCAGCTGCAAAGCTACAATCTGGATGTTGTGTACAAGCCGGGCCCCGAGATGTATGTCAGCGACACTCTGAGCAGGGCCACGCCCCCGTGCCGTGGGTCTGACACCCCGTACGTGCAGCATGCTGTGTGCACCGTGAACAGCACCCAGGCCGGGTATTCACAGCTGGACCAGGCGCAGCACCTGGACGTTACGGCTTTCAGATTCCACCAGATTGTGCAGCACACAGAGACGGATGATGTGCTTCAGGAGCTGGCATCTGTGATCCTCAGTGGCTGGCCAGACTTTAAAGAGGACACTCCGCTGGCAGTGCGGGAATACTGGCCCTTCAGAGACGAGCTGAATGTTCAAGACGGAGCGTTGTACAGGGGACAGTGCGTCTACATACCAAAAGCCATGAGATCTGAGCTGCTCAAACGCATACACGCTAGCCACATTGGTGGGGAGGCGTGTTACAGACGGGCCAGGGATACGCTCTTCTGGCCGAACATGAGAGCGGAGATAAAGGACTTTGTGGCGAACTGCTCCGCATGCAATGAGTACGCACGGGTCCAGCAGAAGGAACCGATGATGTCGCATGACATACCGGTGCGCCCGTGGCAGGCAGTGAGTATGGACGTCTACTCATATGCGGGCAAGGACTTTCTCGTCATTGTGGACCAGTATTCGGATTTCTGGGAAATCGACCAGCTGCCAGATCTGTCTGCTGACACGCTCATCACGCGCTGCAAAGCTCAGTTTGCACGTTATGGGCAGTCAGAGAGGGTGGTCTCGGACAACGGCCCACAGTTTGCATGCGAACGGTTCAGGAAGTTTGCAGCGAGCTGGGGGTTTGCCCATGTCACATCCTCACCCCGACATCCTCGATCCAACGGCAAGGCTGAGTCGGCCGTTAAGATTGTCAAGTCACTCTGCAAGCGGGCGAAATTGGATGGCACGGATGCGTGGATGGCCATCCTTCACTGGCGCAACACACCCACAGAGGGGTTGGACAGCAGCCCGGCCCAGCGCTTAATGGCACGCAGGCTCAAAACTTCACTGCCCGTCGCGGACAGCCTGCTTCTACCACGTGTGGTGGACGGAGTGGCAGAGAAGCTGCGGTGGAAACGGCGGGTCGCCAAGTCATTCTATGACACGTCTGCCAGAGACCTTCCAGAGCTGGATGTTGGAGATCACATTAGGATGAGGCCTCTGCCAGGTGATCCCACAGGGCGGTGGCAGCGAGGCCAGTGCCTCCAGAGAGTCGCTCCCCGCTCGTTCGTGGTGGATGTGGACGGCACACTGTACAGACGCAACCGAGTGGATCTGCGTGTTGCAGAGCGCTCAGCTCAAGCGCAACAGACAGACATTCTACGGCCTGAGCGGAGCAGTCCTGACCAGACCCAGGTCGCTGGGAGACAGGCGGCGAGGTACATCCTCGTACACCAAGGGCACCGGCAACGCCGGGGGGTCCTGCCACGGCAGGCCAGGGTGTCTACTCACGGAGTGGTCGCCTGTCACGGCCGCCATAACGACTGGACTTATGACTTTGAAAAAAAAAAAAAAAAAAAGGAAGGGGTGAGTAAAGGGACAGCTCTTCTCAGACTGTTTTGACTTTGCCTCAGACGGCTGTACTGGACTGTTGTTCTTTGTTCAGAAAAAAAAAAAGGAAAAAAAAAGGGAAATAATGCAATGTTGTAATGCTATTGTTAATGTTTGGGATTGTTATTGTCAATGGAATTGCAGACGGAGATGCAAGCATGTCATTTGCAAACAGCTAAAGGAAAGGAGATGTTACATATAGGCATATGTGTGGTGGCCTGGGAAAACCCGTCGGATGTCGCTGGCGTTCGTTTGTGGCAAAGAGCAAAAATAGATGGAAATTTCCTATTTCGGCGATTTTGATATTATGTGGTATTCTAGTACTTTGAACTCCATACTACATTATGGTGAATAAACATTTTAAGAAAACAAAAGAGAAAGTACTTATTTTTATGTTTTTGTGGTGGGTAGTTTGCTAGCGAAACAACGTCACGTTGAACGTGTCTCATTCTCAGTTAAGCAACGCACGCACACATGAGCGAAAGGAGAGACGATACTTCCACCCAGGGCTGGACTTAGGGGGGTGGGGGCCCCTGGGCTTGAGTCATTGTTCGGGCCCCTACCTACACTAAAAATGATAAGCTACAACTACACCAACCAGAACCTATGACCAGAAACACACGTATCCCAATGGAGTATGTTATTGGCATAAAGCACATGAAGAAAAAGCAAGTGTTAGGCCTGAACCAAGCGGTCAAATGTGGCAGAACCCCAGAACAGACGGACACAGAGACAAGGGTGACAATAATAAAAATTGTATTTAATAAAGACAGACAAAATAACAAACCTACACTAACAGGGCCTACGTGGGGGGAGTGTGTGGGTGCCTGAGACGAAATGTAAGTGAGGTGTGTATTGGACAGCTACAGTATGTGTCTGGGCGCGAGTGTCTGAACTCATGAAGCATCTACGACTGGTTTGAAAAACCCAGTACGTTTTGGAGTTTTTCTCAGTGTCTCCCTTTCGCGTTCCACTTTTTCATTTTTCATTTTTCTTTTTTGCGCTCCACTCTCGTAATTCCTCCTGTCCGCCATGATCATGACATTGACAATCGCTCCACCAAAGATGATGCCCCTGCCCTGCGCGTGACGCGTCGATGTAAACCTCTCCATTGGCCTAAATATACAGTATAATTAAACAAATTAAAACACGTCATTCATCAGAGCGTCCAGTAGGAATAGTGATAGGGGCTGTATTTCCATGCCCGCGGGGGGAGGGGGGGGGCTGTATTTCCGTGCCCTGCGCTGCGACAAAACAATTTTTTCCAATTTGAACGTAATTTATGAATTCAAAATCAAAGAGCAAATATTTATTCATACATTTGGATTTATTTTGGGGCCCCTTGTAGCCCGGGGCCCCTGGGCTCAAGCCCAGGGTAGCCCATGCATAAATCCGGCCCTGCTTCCACCTGTGTTATTGCCAGTTTACTGATGCTCACAATAAGCATAAAGTAATACAATCTTAACTAGAAGACACACAAATGGATCTGTCCCTCGCATACCGACGAGGCGAGCAGACTAACATCGCATCACAAGCAGACAAACGAGACCGGCCGATCTGCATAGGCTCCTCCCCCGACCCGGAGGAGAAAGGAGTCGGGGGCAGCATGGGGGCAGCATTTCTCACCTTTCACTTTTTTTGACATGATACATTAAAATGCTCATAACTTTTTAAAATAAAGGGCTATCTCAGTCATTCAACCAGTTATGAATAGCTGAGAACTTCTAATTTATGGAAATATAACAAATTAAAATGTCAAAATGCCACCATGTGAAGGGTTTTCCCAGGCCACCACACATATGTTAGTAGCCTGTGTTACAGGGACACCTAGGGGTGACCTGATAACCTCTGTGGTGGGGACCGGGCTGGACAGCCTAGAGGTGGTGGCAGAACAGAGGATGGGGAAAAAACTGGCGGCCATGCTGGCCAATCCCTCCCACCCGATGTACTGCGAGCTGGCGGGGATGAGGAGCAAGTTCAGCCACATATTTGTTCTCCCCCGTCAAAGTACAAAAAGATTTGGACAGTCCTTTATTCCAGCTGCACTCCGACTCTACAACCAGGCCCTGCAGGGTGGGGGAGACCTGGAGCTGAGAGGCCGTTAAGACTGCTACTTGGACTATACATGCACTTGAGCACTTTATCTTGCACTGTTTACTTATTGAGCCTGCACTGTTTTATTTATTTATTTATTGAATGTTTTCTGTCTGCCCTACTAAGCTGTTTGACAACAAAATGTCCCCATTGGGGACAATAAAGGTTTTCATCATCATCATAATGTTGCATGTAAGACCCGGATGTTGTATGTGGGCATGCGCGGGAGGAACCGCAGTTTAATAAAAGTCATACTGAAACAGTTTTGGGTCGCTCCACCGCCAAAAAATCTCACTCCAAACTTTTGGTGAAACTTGGCAGCCCTGCAGATTCACCCAAGATGGCCGCCAGCCAAACAACACAACCAGACTCACCTAAGATGGCCGCCAGCCTTACAACACAACCAGACTCACCTAAGATGGCCGCCAGCCTTACAACACAACCAGACTCACCTAAGATGGCCGCCAGCCTTACAACACAACCAGACTCACCTAAGATGGCCACCAGCCTTACATCACAACCAGACTCACCTAAGATGGCCGCCAGCCTTACAACACAACCAGACTCACCTAAGATGGCCGCCAGCCTTACAACACAACCAGACTCACCTAAGATGGCCGCCAGCCTTACAAACACTCTCCAAGTATATCCAGTTGCGGACATCACGCCTATCACCCGGACGCTTGATGGACCATATTTGGTTGGAGTGGTTGGAGCGCGTCATCATACCGCGCCTGCATATTTGCATATTGCGCCTGCATATTTGCATATTGCGCCTGCATGACTACGTCATCGCCTTACGACGGTATGTTTTTTTCAAATCATTTATGCAAGAAATGTTTGTACTAAGGATAGTTGATTGTTGAAGTGACTGGATGAAAAGGTAATGTTGTGGCTTATATGCCTTGTTGTGATTTTAATAGATAGCTGGAACTCAGCCATATGTTTTACGTACCATTTTCTAGCATTGACTAATTTTAGATGCACTTGAATTCTACAGGGAAAGGAGGTTTTCATTGCTGACCTTCATGTAACCGCAAACGTGGGTCCAGCCCCACAACTGTGATCCCATGAGCCATTTCCCAGTAAGTCAAATGATTGAGCCGGTATTTGAATAAGATAAACAGCTATGTATGTACAGTTATGAATGATACACTGCACAGTATGTACCTATCAAGTTGTGTGGTACATGCATAGCTCCCGCAGCAAAGTAATTGCAGTAGCCTACGTTTGATTATAAAGGTCTGATAAAGGTCTGATAAAGGTCTGATAAAGGTCTGATAAAGATCTGATAAAGGTCTGATAAAGGTCTGATAAAGATCTGATAAAGGTCTGATAAAGATCTGATAAAGATCTGATAAAGGTCTGATAAGGGTCTGATAAAGATCTGATAAAGATCTGATAAGGGTCTGATAAAGATCTGATAAAGATCTGATAAGGGTCTGATAAAGATCTGATAAAGATCTGATAAAGGTCTGATAAATATCTGATAAAGGTCTGATAAAGATCTGCTAAAGATCTGATAAGGGTCTGATAAAGGTCTGATAAAGGTCTGATAAAGATCTGATAAAGATCTGATAAAGGTCTGATAAAGATCTGATAAGGGTCTGATAAAGATCTGATAAAGATCTGATAAAGGAGATATGTGAAGTCCTTACATTTTCTAAATCACATCAGGATAAGCTAGTATGAAGCTATTTTGCCGTTTTTCTGTGTAGGAAGAAAGCAAACTTCTGGTATCTGGTTTTCCTCAATAAGCATTTACGGCCTGTGTGTGTGTCAGTGTGTGTGACACGGAGTGGGTAAAATGCTTTTTTTTCACACACGCAAACATCTCGTCTCAAATGATTTTCTTTTAGACTATCCTAGCTGCTCCGTAAGCCCTGCTCATTGTGTTTAAATTCTTTCAATCGCTTTTTTCACTGTAAAGTCAGTGAGGAGCTTCCATAGGTAAGCTAGTTCACATTTCTTCGTTCACATTTGATTTTAATACGATTTATTATTATAATATAATTAGTCAGCTAACTACCTAGCTTGCTAGCTATCCCAAGGTGATTAGCAGCATTCATGTTTCCTCTCACAGCCCTGTGAGCAGCCCCGTCACATGACCTCATAGCTGTGTGTTGATCACATACGCAAACACAATCACATGTGTGCTGTTTGTCTTCGCAGACAAATCCTGTCTTGGAGGGGATGCGGGCGTCTCTGGTACGCCAGTGACACAGACACACAGAGAATCTTGTCACTTAACAGTAACGCTTAAGTAGGTATGCAGTATGTAGTAGGTATGTAGTAGGTATGTAGTATGTAGTAGGTATGTAGTAGGTATATAGTATGTAGTAGGTATGTAGTATGTAGTAGGTATGCAGTATGTAGTAGGTATGTAGTATGTATGTAGTATGTAGTATGTAGTAGGTATGTAGTATGTAGTAGGTATGTAGTATGTAGTAGGTATGTAGTATGTAGTAGGTATGCAGTATGTAGTATGTAGTAGGTATGTAGTATGTAGTAGGTATGTAGTATGTAGTATGTAGTAGGTATGTAGTATGTAGTAGGTATGTAGTATGTAGTATGTAGTAGGTATGTAGTATGTAGTATGCAGTATGTAGTAGGTATGTAGTAGGTACGTAGTATGTAGTAGGTATGCAGTATGTAGTATGTAGTAGGTATGTAGTATGTAGTAGGTATGTAGTATGTAGTAGGTATGTAGTATGTAGTAGGTATGTAGTATGTAGTAGGTATGCAGTATGTAGTATGTAGTATGTAGTAGGTATGCAGTATGTAGTAGGTATGTAGTATGTAGTAGGTATGTAGTATGTAGTAGGTATGTAGTATGTAGTATGTATGTAGTAGGTATGCAGTATGTAGTAGGTATGTAGTAGGTATGTAGTATGTAGTAGGTATGTAGTATGTAGTAGGTATGTAGTATGTATGCAGTATGTAGTAGGTATGTAGTAGGTATGTAGTATGTAGTATGTATGTAGTATGTAGTAGGTATGCAGTATGTAGTAGGTATGTAGTATGTAGTAGGTATGTAGTAGGTATGTAGTATGTAGTAGGTATGTAGTATGTAGTAGGTATGCAGTATGTAGTATGTAGTAGGTATGTAGTATGTAGTAGGTATGTAGTATGTATGTAGTATGTAGTAGGTATGCAGTATGTAGTAGGTATGTAGTATGTAGTATGTAGTAGGTATGTAGTATGTATGTAGTATGTAGTAGGTATGCAGTATGTAGTAGGTATGCAGTATGTAGTAGGTATGTAGTATGTAGTAGGTATTTAGTATGTAGTAGGTATGTAGTAGGTAACCAGGGACCCAATTATCAATATAATGTACCATACAGAGTAGGGAGCTCTAGTGCTTGATTGGAAGTGCCGTTTGTAAAAAGACATATTCTCACACGTACAGGCACACAACAAGTACAACATGTTGCATTTTTATGCCATTAGGCAACTTGCTTCCTAGCATAGCAGGTCCCTGCTAATATATAGCAGTCGCGTGCAGGGCCTCTAGGGAATGGCCTAGGAGGGTGAAAGTTGACATGGTACAATGTCCCATGAAGGGGAAGGAGTGTGTAAAGTTTGGTGAGTGTGACTCTTTCGCAGCCCCTTCCCTGGGCCCAAACGTACCCTTTTCTCCACAGACACACACAGTGACCATATAAAGTCATGGAGGTATTTCAAAGTCCAAATGGACCTGCTATGCTAGGAAGCAAGTTGCCTAATGGCATGAAAATGCAACATGTTGTACTCGTTGTGTGCCTGTACGTGTGAGAAGATGTCTCATTCCAAACGGCACTTCACATCAAGCACTAGAACCTCCCTACAGTTGTCCGCCGCGTCGCGTGAATACGTTAGTTTACACCTGCGTTCGTCCTGCTCAGGACTTGTTTAATTATTGTCATTTCGCAGAGTCATTTCATTAAAGCAAATGAACAAATGGAATATTGTTCTTATTTATAATTAAACAACGTGATGCAGTCAAGCAGACAAATCCAGCAAAGAGGAAGACGCATGTATTCGCGGACGACTCACACGGACATCGGCAAATAACGCCACCCCGGAATCTGTAAGCAAATGGAATATTGTTCTTATTTAGAATCTATGTCATGGTATTTGATGTACTGTACATGACCACAGATTGCGTAGTTGTAGGCATCTAGTGATTTATATGCTCTCAATTTCTCACGGGCCTACACGCTAGGCAATGCAAACGTTTCATACTTTTCACAGGCAGGTAATGGCCAGGTAATGGATTGGAACAATATCTCGTTAACTCCGACCACTCCCCCAGATTTGTTTGTTTAAAGAATAAAATGGGAGTTTAATATTACATCCGAATCCTGACTTCTGCCGTGTGAGACCAGGTTGCATTTAGACTATATAGTAGTGACTATATCTAGCTATATATATCTAGTCTAGCTATTGCTGGCTAACGTTACACGTATGTAATTTTAGCTCTCACCTTGTAACAATTAGCTGTAGGCAATAATAATAATAATTAATTATATTTATATAACGCTTTATTAATGCAAGTGCAATCGGGCTAACGTTACTCATTCTCGCAGTTCCAAATGAATGAACGTTGAAGCGCTTGTATCTCAAAATGTGGCGTAACTAATTAATGTGGCGTGCAGCCCGACAGGCGCACATAACAGGCGTACCCCTGCGCTTTCAGAGCTCGTTTTCTCGTTGGAATTCGACGTTTGGAGACGAACGACAGACGTCGAATCCTGACGGCTGCCGTGTGAGACCAGGTTGGCTATGGAGGTATATTGAAAAATATGATGATAAATAGGCTACATGTGGGATGGAGGTAAGGTGTGGGATGGCAGATATATGTATGATATATTATGGCCAGGCCCGTCACTATGGGCGGGCCTCAGGGGGCCAGGCCCCCCCACAGACGTGCGGGTGCCCCCCCAACTGGCAGCCAGATATTTAAAAAAAATAATAATAATAAAAAAAAAAATATTATTCATATTTTATGTTAAATGAAGACATTAAAATTGAGAAACAATAGTGTGTTTTTCATTTTGTTGGACGGGATTCTAGTGACAACCAATCATTTGAAAGTTGAAAGTTGCACGTTACGCACGCTGCTGCTCCCGCCATTTCAGTTGTGTGAGGCGAGCACTGAGCAGTTGAGTGAAATCTGCGCTTTTTGATGGATAACGCTTTTTGAATAAAGATGGATATAAGAAAGTGGATTACCGGTAAATCCTCGAAAGGTGCAGCTGCACCCAACCCCGATGGACATACGTAGCACCAGCATTAGCGACTGTGGGCAGCCTGACACTAGCACCCCGACGGCTACCACTAGTGAGGTAAGTCCTACTAGCCCAACTGTTAGGGCTAGGGCTACTACTAGCCTTGCTAGCCCCCCGATGAAAGTTTTGTTACTTTTCGAGCCACCAAACAGACTGCTACAAAGCGAGAACATGGACCTGTTCACTGCGGTTACTCTTGTGAACAGTGCATCTGAATGCATAAAATCACTGCGCACAGAGGATGAGTTTACTGCGCTCTGGGACCTCTGCTCTCCTCCAGCCTCAGCCACTGACGAGGCTGGTCCCAGCTGTCCAACTAAGAGAAGACGCACAATTAACAAGAGCTTTGGTGCATTTGTAGTTGAAGGAACGGTTGGACAGTCACAGAGGGACACTGGCGAAAAGACAGAGTTCCTGAGAGTGTTTTACAGTGTTATTGATGCTGTGCAAGGAGAGATGGATGCGCGTTTTGGAGAGCGCAGCTGCAAGCTCATTGGTGCGCTGGCTGCTTTAAACCCAGAGGCCGAGGATTTCATGGATCCATTGAAGGTCACTCCTCTCCTAAGATTAGCTCGAACTGAAGTGGTTGAATCTGAATATGCTGTGGCTCGTGGTGGGTTCCTGGTAAAGAAGATGGAGGACACCTCGTTTCCCCCCAAAGATGGACAATGGACAATAGCCAATATTCTCAGTATACATTCCACTCAGCACTCCAGGCCATGCCAACTGTCATCCAAGCTTATACACTCGCCCTAACTTTGGGAGCGTCTACCGCGACTTGTGAAAACTATTTTTCAACACTTAAAAATGTTTTCTCTGAGCATCGGCGCAGCATGTTGCACAAGCGCAAGGCTCAACTGATTCAGCTTGCCTTCGAAAAGGACCTCACCCACAAGTTCAAGGATGAGTGGAAGGACTTACTGATGAGGAGATTCAGCACTGAAAAACGCCGCCTCCTTCTTTTCTGAGCCGGGTGTGTGTGTGTGTGTGTGTGTCCGTGTGAGCACACGCCGTGGTGATGTTTTGCTAGTTGTATTCTCGACAGCTTTTTCAACTGGAGAGATGAGCTGTTTGCACGGTTATGCTATATTTAATGTGCTTTGTGTATAACGTGTTCAATGATGAGGATCTGGCTGATCCTATTTGCTGTAGATGGGTGGTTTTAATGTGATGATCACACGATCGGTCGGTCATACTGTATCCCTTTTGGAAGTGCACTGATTGCGTGCCAGTCTCCTAATTTTTGTTACGTAGGCTATCCCTGGCATTTATTTAATTCTTGTTCTTGTAAGTGTGCCGGGTTGGTGCCAATTATTGACCTGTGCGCATTGTAATGCACAACTTGGCCTCTCCACGCTATAAAGTAACTTGCATTCAAATAATTTTAGCTTAGGCCTACTCGGGTCGACAAGGCCTTGTAATAAACCAGCTTCGCCTGTGTTTATTGTTATGTTATTTGCTGCATTCTGATAATTTTAGATCTAGTCTTCATCGGTAGGCTACGTGTCCAATTTAGCCTCTGCAACCTACTATGCATGTCAGTGTTGCATGACGAATACCATAGCATATCGGATTATATAAAATAGTTAATAATAATTGTGCATGCAGTTCATTGGCCCACCCTAAGACTGGGCCCTGGTGACGGGTCTGATTATGGCAGTTTCTCGCGCCTGTCCCGCTCTGTTGTTCAAAGACTATAATATACAACTTTAACTTTACTCTCATTACTCTCATGTGCCGTGGGCTCTCGGAAAGCTGCGCATTGAATGTATTATGTATGAAAATAATGCAATAGGCTACATAGGAATAAGTGTGTTCATATGCAAACATACTCGAGAGATATGAGTTCAATCTGTAAACTGTTATCATCTCAATAGGACGGCCAATGTAATGCGTTGTTTTTTTCATTTTGCATTCCTTGTTTCGTGGTAAACAAATCTCTTTCTGATCGTCCCGTTCACAAAAACCTAAGGTGCATAAGTCACGTAATATGGCGAAATAAATGTTCGTTCAGACAATACAAGATATATTTTTGAAAAATATGATGATGAATACATGTGGGATGGAGGTACGGGGATGATATGTGGCATGTCCGCTCGCCAACTAAAGCCCATTCTTGCCTATAGACAACTGTACAATCATTCATATTGAGTTTATTCACCCAATAAAGTAAAGATTGTAGTGACTACATTATGGGTTCATGTTCTCCTCTTACTGTTGGTTGTGTAGTGGGAGGGAACCAGTTCTGGCACTAGGGGCAGAGGGGAGGATTATTAACGTTGCAACTTCCTGTTTAGACACAACAGTTTTGGTGATCTATTTTCTGGTCCTGTACTGAGAGTACAAGTTGTTATTTTGATTAAACAGTTATCATTACGTTGCCTACGTCTTTCCTTTTTCCTCCGGCACTACACTGGTGACCCCGACGTGGATTTTTGTTAACGTAATTGTGTACAAAAACCAGCGAACGAACATTACAATCCTGCAAAATGTCCGGGCGAGGAAGACGTTCAAACCAGCGGCAGCCATCACCATCCCCTGTCAGGGTAACGCGTGGTGCGCACACTCCCACTCTCAAGCTACCAGAGTTCTGGGACTCAACGCCTGCTGCATGGTTTGCTATTGTAGAGGCACATTTCAACAAAAGTGACATCGATGACGACGACGACCGGTACAACCATGCTGTGGCAATGTTGGGCAGCTCCACCGCAGCTCGAGTGGTAGGTTTTTTGTCTGCTCCCCCAACGACGAACAAATATGAGCGCCTCAAGGCCCTGCTTCTAGAGACATTTGAACTGTCCACTGCGGAGAGGGTGCGTCGCCTATTTGCCATGTCGGACTTGGGTGACGAGAGGCCTTCTGCGCGCATGGAGAGGATGCTAAACCTGCTCGGTACAGAAGACCCCATGATCCTCTTCACAGAGCTGTTCATGCGCACATTGCCAGCTCAAGTTAGGATGGCGCTGGCCAACACCGCCATCATGGAGCCCCGCGCCCTGGCCAGGGAGGCGGACCGGTTCGTCTTGGCCATGCCTCAACGGTCCCCCGACCTGCTCGCTCCCGCGGCCGCCCCGCCACCCGACCGTCGCAGGAGAGCGAAGGATGACGCCAGACCTTCTGGCCAGCAGGGTAACGCTGCGGGCCATTGTTTCTACCACGCCACTTTTGGCGCCAAGGCCAAACGGTGCCGCTCACCCTGCACCTTCGGACCGACGGGAAACGGCGGGGCCGGCACTCAGTAGTGGCCCTGAGCGCTGGCGTCACCAACAGGCTGCTCTTCATACAAGACACCGCCTCTGGTCGCAGTTTCCTTTGTGACACAGGTGCCCAGTGGAGCATCATTCCGGCAGAGAGATCGGATGTGGCGAAGGAGGAGCGTGGTCCGCAGTTGGCAGGCGCGGACGGCACACCTATCTGCTCTTATGGCACTAGGGCGGTGGACGTGTGCTTCGGAGGGCAATGCTTTTCGTGGGATTTTGTCATAGCGGCTGTCACATTTCCCCTCCTTGGTGCGGATTTTCTGTGCGCCCACAACCTGTTGGTGGACGTGGGGAACAGGCGCCTGGTCAACTCACAGACTTTCGCTTCCTTCGCCTGTACGTACTACGCAGGGGGAGGCGGTCTACAGCGGGTGGTCCAATACGCTCGCCGAAAGTGACCAGTACCTTCGGCTGCTCGCCGAATTCCCCGACCTTACCAAGCCCACCTTCTCCGCGCCCACGGTGAAACACGGAGTGGAGCACCACATCGAGACCGAGGGGCCTCCCCTCCACGCCAGGGCCAGGCGCCTCAACCCGGAGAAGCTGGCCATCGCCAGGGCGGAGTTTGCGCATATGGAGCAGGTGGGCATCGTTCGGCGCTCGAGCAGCCCCTGGGCGTCTCCCCTGCACATCGTCCCTAAGTCAGACGGCGGGTGGCGCCCATGTGGGGACTACCGCCGCCTCAACGACGCGTCCAAGCCTGACCGCTACCCGGTCCCACATGTCCAGGACTTTTCAGCGAACCTGGCAGGCAAACGCTTCTTCTCCAAAGTGGACCTGGTACGGGGGTACCATCAGGTGCCGGTGCACCCCGAGGACGTCCCTAAGACGGCCGTAATCACGCCATTTGGACTCTTCGAGTTTCTGCGGATGCCGTTCGGCCTGAAGAACGCGGCGCAGACCTTCCAACGCCTCATGCACTCGGTGCTCCGGGACCTACCATTCCTCTTCGTCTACTTGGATGACATCCTCGTCGCAAGCACCACGGAGGAGGAGCACCTGTCCCACCTCCGGGCCCTTTTCACACGGCTCAGCCAACATGGGCTGATTGTCAATCCGGCGAAGTGTGAGTTCGGACGGAACACCATCGACTTTCTCGGGCACCGGGTCTCCGCAGAGGGGGTGACCCCCCTCCCCTCGAAGGTGGAAGCTGTCGCTGCTTTCCCGCGCCCCAGCACAATCAGCGAGCTCAAGGGGTTCATCGGGATGGTAACCTTCTACTATCGCTTCCTCCACCACATCGCTCACATCCTGCGGCCTCTGTACGATGCCCAGAAGGGCAAGACTCTGAAGCAGCCGGTGGACTGGACGGCGGAGCGTGTCAAAGCCTTTCAGGACACCAAGGCGGCCCTGGCCCGCGCTGCCATGTTGGCCCACCCCTCGCCCTCGGCACCCACTGCTCTCACCACGGACGCCTCTGACTTTGCTGTGGGAGCGGTGTACGAACAGTGGGTTGGGGACGCCTGGCAGCCTCTTGCATTCTTCAGCCGCCAGCTGTCTCCCAGAGAGCAAAGGTACAGCACATTCGACAGGGAGCTCCTCGGGCTGTGGCTTGCTGTCAGACACTTCCGTTTTTTACTGGAGGGCCGCGAGTTTACGGCCTACGTGGACCACAAGCCACTCACGCACGCCATGTCCAAGGTGGCGGAGCCGTGGTCCGACCGCCAACAGCGCCAGCTCGCCTACATATCCGAGTTCACCACAGACATCCAGCACGTTGCTGGGAAGTCCAACCAGGTCGCGGATTGTCTCTCCAGGGCGGTGGTTGGTGCGGTCCAACTGGGTTTGGACTACGCGCGCATGGCTGCAGACCAGGCCGCCGACCCCGCCGTCCAGGCTCTCAAGTTGTCGGACACAGGACTGCGCCTAGAAGAGGTGGTTTTCGGTGACGCAGGGGCCACGCTCCTGTGCGACGTCTCCATGGGTCAGCCACGACCGGTGGTCCCCGCCAACTGGAGGCGCCCCGCCTTCGAGGCGATACACGGCTTGTCTCACCCTGGTAGGAAACCGTCCTCACGGCTGGTGTCAGAGAAATTCGTCTGGCATGGGCTCAAGAGGGATGTGAGGGCCTGGGTAGACACGTGCATCGCCTGCCAGCGCGCCAAGGTGCATCGACACGTCAAGGCCCCCCTGGAGCAGTTCTCTGTGCCTGAGCGGAGGTTCGATCATGTAAACGTGGACCTGGTAGGGCCGCTGCCCCCCTCGCACGGATACACCTATCTCTTTACCATGGTGGACAGGACGACTCGCTGGCCGGAGGCAGTTCCGCTCTCCTCAACGACAGCCCCCGACCTGGCCCGGGCGTTCATCGCGGTGTGGGTCTCCCGCTACGGCACCCCTGCTGATCTCTCCTCTGACCGTGGCTCACAGTTTACTTCAGAGCTGTGGGCAGCGGTGGCGGAGAATCTGGGGGTCAAGCTCCACCGCACAACCGCCTATCACCCGCAGGCGAACGGGCTCTGTGAGCGTTTCCATCGATCCATGAAGGCCGCCCTTCGAGCCAGCCTCACGGACAGCAACTGGCTTGACAAGCTGCCGTGGGTCATGCTGGGGCTCAGGACAGCGCCTAAGGAGGACCTCCAGTCGTCGTCCGCTGAGCTGGTGTTTGGACAGCCGCTGCGGGTCCCCGGTGACTTCATTCCCAAGTCAACGGAGCCCTGGTCCGCCGCCGCTCGGCGCGCCTCCCTGCTGGACAGCGCCAGGACCTTCGTCCCGGTCCCGACTACGCAGCATGGTGTCCCTACTTCGAGGGTGCCCCCGGAGCTGCACTCAGCGAGGTTCGTTTTCATTCGTCATGATGGCCACAGGACTCCACTACGTCCTCCTTATGACGGGCCTTTCCGTGTCATCGAGGCCGGAGCCAAGAACTTCATGGTTGACATGGGGGGTAGGCCTGAGTGTGTGTCCGTTGATCGCCTCAAACCGGCCCACTTGGACCTTGAACTGCCCCTGGACTTGGCCCTGCCACCGCGCAGAGGCCGGCCTCCAGTCCTACCTCCCCTGCCGCGCCCTGGCCATTCCCCCCTCCGACCCCGACAACCCCCCGCAGCTCGCGAGCCCCCGGTCGTCACTGCCCCCCGTCCTTCCCTGCAGGAGGACGTGATGGGCGATGTCACGCCTCCTCCCGCACCTCCTGACTTTACCTACGATCGTAGGGGCCGGGCCATACGCCCTCCTCGCCGTGAGGATTTCCAATATTGAGGTGAACACTGGGGGGGCTGGTGTAGTGACTACATTATGGGTTCATGTTCTCCTCTTACTGTTGGTTGTGTAGTGGGAGGGAACCAGTTCTGGCACTAGGGGCAGAGGGGAGGATTATTAACGTTGCAACTTCCTGTTTAGACACAACAGTTTTGGTGATCTATTTTCTGGTCCTGTACTGAGAGTACAAGTTGTTATTTTGATTAAACAGTTATCATTACGTTGCCTACGTCTTTCCTTTTTCCTCCGGCACTACAAGATGAATAATACTGCCCTTCACCTTATTATCAGATGTTCATAGACCTGTGTCGGCAATGATAATAATACACAACAGGCAAGACGGTTGTACCATAGATATACAGTACGCAGATTAATATTTGTAGATTCGTTTTCGAACATTAGATAGGCCTAGTTGATTTTGGCAACATTGTACATTGTAGTAGCCAATTGTCCGCTCGCCAACTAAACACACCACATATCATACCTCCGCCCTATATGTATTTATCATCATATTTCTCAATATAAAACGGAGGTACGATATATTACCAGATATACAGTATGGTATATTATGGCAGTTTCTGGCGCCTGTCCCGTTCTGTTGTTCAAAGAATATTATATAAAACGCATCACATGTTTGTCACTGTGTGAAAATGTTTCTGTAGCGAAGAACCTTGGTTCAATCTGGAGCTGATCAACTCCGGACGGCAATAGCACGTTGTGGGTGCAATTGTGCAAGAATAACACTATTTACAGCGCTGTCATTTATTGCTATATTTATTACTGTTATATATAAATGTGAACATTACAGATACCTGGTCAACACAGCTTGGGATTCCAAGGAAATTACATGGAACTATGTGTGAAAGGGACAACAGTTATTATA
This sequence comes from Nansenia antarctica, assembly GCF_963989245.1. Lineage (NCBI taxonomy): Eukaryota > Metazoa > Chordata > Actinopteri > Argentiniformes > Microstomatidae > Nansenia > Nansenia antarctica. The sequence goes on from NC_137675.1 coordinate 54,642,028, forward strand.
TATTACAGTTATTATTTTTTTTCAACTTTCATTCGTTAATAATGAAAACTCCCGCAGTCTTGATCAATCTCCTCAATCTCCTCTCCACGTACGTTACATCTACAATGGCATGCATACGTTATTATATATATATATGTTCCTTTTCAGCTGACTCTCTGCTCTGTCCCCACTTCTCTGGAACTTTATGCATTTTTAGAGGTAGTGTCTTGTCATTTTCTCTTCTTGTGTGACATCGCCATCCAGCGATTTTTCTGCGTCAGTACACACTCCCCCATTGTGAAGAGTGGTGTGATTCGACACCTCTTTGCGCTAAAAGTAGGTAAAAAAACGTCGCTGTTCTAGTGTTAAACAACTACAACATTGTACGTGTGCCATTGTTTGTTATTTCTAGGACTGGAGTTTCGAAAGCATGGCGTTTAATGTTTTTTATTTTTAACAATTTGCATCTTTTACCCTAGATTGCCATGGTAAGAAGAAAACTATTGGGTTTTCATCCTTGTAACCTATTTAATTGTATTCCCTGACCTCACAAATGTAGTTTGACACCAAATGTCAAATGTCATTATAGCCATAACAGTAGCAAATATATGGGGTGTGGTAATTGCCAATGGGCTCTGATGTATTGTTGGGGCCATTTTGAAAAAAAAAACAGATCTCACTTGTGTCTTTGGAAAAAAGTTTTTCTATGACCCTAAGGTACTTCCATGCCAAAGGGGACATTTGTTGCATTTACTGAAGTCAACGTGCTATATTTTGGACTAACAGCCTTTACTATAAGACGGTCTGTTGTTGAAGCCAGTGCAAATGCCGTCTCCTGGAATACCTCTCGGTTGAAGGGATATATCCCACTTGCCCGGAATCCTGCCTGAATGTTGGCCGGGGAAACTGCTAGAGGGAAGGCTGTAGCCACGATTTTGGGGATCTCGTAGATCGTCATAGTTTTCCCGGGGTTGTTTAGCATCCAGGCAGTGGAGGCGGTATTCAGTTGTTAAGTCTGACGTCACGCGTGACGTTTAGCAATTTCCGGGTTCAAATTTTAAAAATCCCTGTACCAGTGTATTAAAGCGGTAGAATGACAGTTCAATCGTTTTTAGACTCGGATCTATTCATACAACAATAGGCGGTGGGCCGAAGCTGTCTATCTGCTTTAGTTTTTTAAATGATCGATCTGCAACTGCAGACTAGTTGATTTTTTCATATAAGCTAAATGGTTTTTTTTGGAACATGTTTCCGTTTGTTGGCAGCCTATTTTCGAACAACGTTTTATGAAAACTAAACTTACGATTCATAAGTTAATAAGGAGAATGCTTGGGGCTACTATGCCGCTAACCAATCAAAACCTGTTAAGGTCTGATTTGAAGGAGTCCAGGGTGGGGGCGTTGCGGATAAACTGATTGCTAGTTTGCTTGTATTGCAAGCAGAGGATGATATTTGTTTAATCCATACACAGAAAGTAACTGTCAAGGAGAGAACAGAGGTTTGCCAATGGACCTACGTGTGTAGAATATAAAACCTGACTCTCCCACTCATTGTGATGGAGGGCCTGGCCCTGGTGGACCAGGAGGGCCCGCAGAACCTTTCAAACCTTTAGTTTGAAAATGAGTTAAAATGCAATCATCAATCCTGTTCATGGTATGTCTGTTTTTTTATTTGTTATTGCACTAAATAATCAAGTTAAATTAGATTAGATTAGATTCAACTCAAGTACCAAACAACAAAATGCAGTTTAGCATCTAACCAGAAGTGCAAATAGTGATAATACAAAAACATGACACATTGTTGATAGTTTTGAATCCAAAGAGTGGTTTGTGAGTATTGTTTGTCTGAGTATGTGTCTGCATCTGTATTTCTCTGAAATGGAATGGAAGGATAAGCATAGTATACTTATTTTACTTAATTGATCCCAATAGGGAAACTTGTTGAAGAGTTTGCCACCTGTAGACTAACAACACAATATAGACACAAAGTATAGTAAGACACAAGCAATACAAGTTCAAATATCAAGTTTTATTTTGAAAGCTGTACGAGCAAATTATTCAATAATGGCAGCCTGTTTCGTTTCAAGATGTATAAGAAAAGATATTTAATATTCTTCTGCAGAAAGAGGAAGTTTACAGGTCCGTCAGACGAGTCTGAACGTTTCAAAGTTCCTCCCAAAAGTGACGATCATTCATTACATGTCAGTATTTATACAATCAGATTTCCACAGGTAAGGGGTCCGCCCTCGGGTGAGGTTTAGACCAATCATGAGCAAGGGGTGTGAGTTTGTACATGGATGAAGATGATAGGGGATGAAGGTTAAGGGGGAATCGGCCCCCACTTTCTCCTAGTTACACAAAGGTGAAAAGGGAACACAATAGCCACAAACTGGTTTAGTCTGGTCTTAGAGTACTGGGTCTGGGGAAACACAAAAGTCCAAAACTGCTCTAGATGGGTTGGTCCATCTCGGGAGAAAAGAGAGCAATCAGGTCTTTGTAATCATTTAAATGTGTGTTGTCTAGCCAATGTCAAACTTTAAGTAGAGAAACTGGTTTCATTGTGTGGTTACAACAGGAAATCAGTTTATATAGCTTTGCCCTAGATATCTGAAGTTTGAATCTTAAATGTAGAGAATGTCTTTTACATATAATAATTTTCTCTCACATTCCACACTTTTTTAAGATGTAAACTCTTAAAACAAGAACAATTAGAAAAATATGGTTCAAAACATTTTTGGAGAAAGAATAATAAAAATTCATCACAACCCAAAAATCCTAAAATTAACAACCAAGCTTAAAATTAAGCACAGTACATCATACACAAGACAAAAAAAAAAAAAAAAAAAAAATCCAAACGACCGACGCCTTCTTGATTCTTGCATCTTCAATCTCTTCCTAATCGGTCGTTGTCTGTCAGTGTCATTGAGGTTCAGGCAGTCGTCTGTCTCCTTCCATGTTGGACATGGTCTGGGGAGTGGTCTTTAGCACTATCGAAAACATGATGCAGGCATTCACCAGCATCTTCACTAGTACAGGTGTCCACACCTTGGACCCTGGCTGGACTCACAGGTATCTGTTGACAGATCCAACAATCAGAGTAATTCATCCTCGAAGCAAAATCTCTCATGATACTATGTGTCTTTCCTCCTTGAAACGGCCATGCTCTGATTTGAAGGCTCGGTGGTCCGGGCTGTTGAAACTGGAACACTGTCGTCGATGGTCGTTTGGTGGTTCTCTGTCGGGCCTGGCACCCTGGTGGCTGCGTCCTTCTCTGTCGGGCCTGGCACCCTGGTGGCTCTGGTTCCTCCTCTGTCGTCTGGCTCTCTCTCTGGCGGGCCTGGCCACCTTGGTGGCTGCTTCCTTTTCCGGCGGGTTTGGCACCCTGGTCGTCGCTTCCCTCTCTGGTGGCCCTGGTTCATCCCTCAATCATCCGGCTGGATATTGCGTAGCACGCCGTCTCTGGATTCTGGTAAAACGGCTTCCACTCTGAAATATATATCACATTCTTGCCGTGGCAAAAATCAAGTGTATCTGCAGTAATACAGGGCCACCACTGGTCTGTCTGAGGAGACAGTTAACAAAATAAAATAAAGACTGCAACAGAATTTTATGTCTAATCAAACCAACATCTTAATATTAAAATAGGAAACGGTAGAACATTTTCGTGTGATTTGAAAATCATAAACAAATGTGTCATGTTTTATGATGTCAAAATATACTTACTGAAAAATCATTCAAAAACAAGAAAAACCAGGGTTAATTGTTAATGAGTTAGTGGGAGTTAGCAATCAAAAATATAGTATTTTATGAGCCTCTGATACGATAGGCCACATGGTTCTTTTTTCAATACATCATGGTCTGAACAATGCATGAATACCAAACAGATCTATATAATTTTGGACAGGTTTATGCAAAAAACTCAAAGTGGAGAGTGATCAGTTCTCCCAGAGTTTCACACATAAACCCACCTTCTTGAGAATAGAAATAACTCTCAGGGTCTTTCTGCGCAAGAAAGCAGCTCCCCCTGACTTGGGTTAGAAAATATAAAACCTTGCCTAATGCAAAAAAAATGTTTTTTAAAATAGAAAAACAGAAACTCAAAAACCACTAGGGTCTCTTCACAACAAGAAAATTCAAAACTCAACAATTTTCCTAAAAGTGTCGGAAAACAAGAACATTCTTAAACCATCAAAGATATACAAAAACTGGAGCTGTACATGGAGAAACAACAATTATCGACTATTTCCTAAAATTGCTGCTGTGGTGTCGGGCAGAATCTGTAGGAATGGTTGCCCCCACAATTATAACATGCAAAACCCTTATCACCCCACTGTCCGAAATGTGTCCGTGGCCGGCCACGCTGCTCTCCAGAACGTTTCTCCTGTCCCTCACAAAATCCAATTTGTGCAGAATGAGTCAGATGTTTCTGTTTCCCATGGTTAGGAAACCTTTTTGACGTCGGACAGGATCTATAGGAATGGCCGCCCTTACCACAATTATAACATGCAAAATCCTTAACAACAGTGGGACAGGATCTATAGGAATGGCCGCCCTTACCACAATTATAACATGCAAAATCCTTAACAACCTGCTGCCTATTATTTGTTTGTGGCTGGCTATGTTGTTCTCTAGAACGTTTCTCTTGTCTTTCATAAAATATAATTTGTGCAGCTTGTAGACGCACCTGATTCTGTAGCAATTTCAAAAGTTCTATACTCATTTTAAACTCAAAATCAAGATATTTTCAAAGGAAAACAATATAGATACAAATAGCACTTAGTTAAAATAGCTTAAAAAAAACACACAAGGAATGACTAAAAACAGAAAACAGCTGTAATGTCTTATCACAAATAAGAAAACAATTACTTAAACAAATACAATTCACAAAACTTAGTCTGTGGAGATCATTCATTCATTCATTCATTCATTAGACTCTGGGCTCCAGGGGAGGGGTGGCTGGTAGGTAGCAATCTTGTAAGATCAGCACTGCCTTTTAAAAGTATTAACACTGATTAACTAATTAAAACTGGAGTTCAGAACTTTGGTTAGCTCAATGAAACTCTATTATCATACATGGAAAATTCAGAACTCCTGACTGGCTCAATGAATTTTATGGAAAAGTACCACCTCCCCACTTTTACACAGAACTAACCTCTGTGTAATAAAAACCCAATCCTAGATCAACCTAGGATTATTTTTGGACCTGTGTTAAACAATATACTGATGTCGGACCTTAGTTAACCAATTTACTGCACAATCAAATGGCACTAGTTAACCACTGTTCACGATCATTTAGACTCCCTGGTTAGGCCCTCTCTGTAACCAGGTGAACAGCAACTCCCCCTGATTAGTCCCTGTCTGCAATCAGGTCAGCAGCCACTCCCTCTGGTTAATACTTTTTCTGTAACCAGATAACAGCAACGTCGAAAGATATATATATATATATATATATATATATATATATATATAACTAAACCTCTTTTCAGTTCCACTAATCATATATACAAAAAGAGCAGTCCTATGGTTTTGCCAGGTGCAATTATAGCCACGATAACATGTAAATCGTCTAAAAACGCCACAAGCCTTGCATCACAAAGTGCACCCGGAAACAAAGACCTCTCCAATCGGGTATCTTTCTCCGATTAAATACCGTTCCACATACAAATGAAAATCGACAGGCTTACCCTTGTTCGTGTGTTTACGTAGACAGCGTGCCAAGGCCCTGATCATCCGCTCTCAGCCAATCCAAAAAATAGAGGGGATCTCTTGACCGCGTCACTTGCTAGGTGAAACGGGAGAGCTCCGTCTCAAAACAGCTCGTCAGCTGAAAAATGGCTGAAAACGGACAAAACAGGATACCTCCGCAGCCGCTCCCTGTTCCTCGTCGCCAACTTGTTAGAGCAAATTATAATGGCAGCCTGTTTCGTTTCAAGATGTATAAGAAAATATATTTAATATTCTTCTGCAGAAAGAGGAAGTTTACAGGTCCGTCAGACGAGTCTGAACGTTTCAAAGTTCCTCCCAAAAGTGACGATCATTCATTACATGTCGGTATTTATACAATCAGATTTCCACAGGTAAGGGGTCCGCCCTCGGGTGAGGTTTAGACCAATCATGAGCAAGGGGTGTGAGTTTGTACATGGATGAAGATGATAGGGGATGAAGGTTAAGGGGGAATCGGCCCCCACTTTCTCCTAGTTACACAAAGGTGAAAAGGGAACACAATAGCCACAAACTGGTTTAGTCTGGTCTTAGAGTACTGGGTCTGGGGAAACACAAAAGTCCAAAACTGCTCTAGATGGGTTGGTCCATCTCGGGAGAAAAGAGAGCAATCAGGTCTTTGTAATCATTTAAATGTGTGTTGTCTAGCCAATGTCAAACTTTAAGTAGAGAAACTGGTTTCATTGTGTGGTTACAACAGGAAATCAGTTTATATAGCTTTGCCCTAGATATCTGAAGTTTGAATCTTAAATGTAGAGAATGTCTTTTACATATAATAATTTTCTCTCACAAAGCAATGCATTTTTTATAGTATGATGCAGTGTGCACCCCCTTAAAAGTCTGCTGAAGTGTCCTGGCCGTAGATTGCAGTAGTCTCAAAGCACCAACAACAGTCGTTTCATATAGCTGTGGGGAGCATGCGGCGTCTGGCCTGTAGAGGAAGCTGCAGGACTGTGGTGGAGAGTGGATGATGGGATGATTGAAGACCGGCTGGTCTCTCATCATCCACTCCCCACCACAGTCCTGTAGCTCCCTCTCTAGTGTAAGTCACAATAGCTACAAGGGTCTGCTAAGGAGTGGCCTTTGGTGTCTGCGTTTAAGTGGTAAGAGAAAAGTGGCATCAGTGCCGTCTCTCCATTTTCAAAATAATGTACCATTGTATCTATATAATAATTATAAAATAATGCATTTTATGACCCCACTCAAACTCAAGCCGACTGCGACCCCCCCGCTGACGTCATACTACAGTTAGGAAAGTTGCTGCTTGTGTTGCTTAGTTACCGTCAGTCATTATCGCCTGATCATAAAGGCCAATGCACACGGGCCCGATTTTGTCGCACCGCCGAATTCGATTCCATTGTTTTGAATGAGACAATGCACACGGCGTGCAATGCGATATTATCGCACGACAACATTCGATTCTCCATTCACACCAATTGAAATAATTCAAAGAATTGAGAATCGAATGTTGTCGTGCGACAAAATCGCACGCCGTGTGCATTGGCCTTAACTCTGATCTGCTGATTGACGAGCCCATCATTCACAGACACACCGACGAGTTACCGAACGGACAATCAACGAAAATATGAATCAAAAGGTCAGGAACAGCATGATAATCAAATAGACAGGCTAGCATCTTTTTCCCTGCCTCTGCCGCCCATGGAGCCTCACTCTCAACTCCCTCATTACAGAGTTGAGTAATGATAATGTGTGGCACCTGTGTATGCTCACCTTGCTGTCTTATGCCCTCACTCCCTTGGACCCCCCCGCTGAGTCTTCACTGTTAGGGCTTTCACACCAGCAAGGCGCCGTGCCGGTTCCGGTTCCCATTCTGGAGTCTCAGAACAGTGGTGCTTTCTGGCAAACCAGCCCGCTTTCATACCAGTTTAAGCGGAACCATCGAAGTCATCAACGTTAGGTGACGAAGGGGCAGGGTAAACAAAAATGTCACAACAAGATGGCGGCTACTTCATTGGAAATGAGGATAATATCTTCCATTACAGTATTTGAAATAAACGCTATTTTGTATGAAAAAAAACAAAAGACACTTTCTAAACACGTTCTCTTACTAGCCAGCTGCTCTGTTACTAGAATAAAAATGGCTTTGCGCATGTGTTTGCTGAGCATGTGAGGAAGATAGAGAGAATGATGAAACTTCATTAATCACTAATAATGATTAGATTTAGATTAGGTTACATTTTGTCTCCTTCCTTCTTGCTGGTCTTCACAGCCTAGAATATGACACACCCACTGACGACGTCACGGTTCTAGTTTTTGGTTCCCGCTGAGAACCACTATTTTCTGGTTCCAGCTGTGACTTTTCAGGGTCCGAACCAATTTATTTTCGGTCTGAACGCGCATGCCGGTTCAAAATTAGGTTCCGGAACCGGAACAGAGCCTTGCTGATGTGAAAGTCCTATCCGTGTGTTTGGATATGACCTTTGCTGGAACGTAAGCCTCTTGTTATCTAGACTCCTTGATCCCTGTTTTGTATTCCTTGTTTACCATTTTCAACTCTCAGTATATATATATTTTCAATGCTTCACTGTTCCATTACGTAGTGCACTGTATATGGGGCACTTTAGCAATAAGGATTTGTTATCTGTAATGGTTATGATAAATTAAGCATTGTTGCACGCTGTTGGCTAGATGTGCACATTTATTTACTAGTGCAGACCTTGTCCCTTGTGCTCTAAACATGTATTTGTTGTAATTTGAGCAGTCAAATAATGTCAAATGCTCATCTGTAGTTTATAAACTATTCAATAATTTGATCTACAACGGATGTAAACTCCTCTTTGAGGTGAGACATTGCAGACGACCACTGTAGTTCCATGTTAAGTGGGGATGGCTGTAAAGAGCAGTGCTGATAACAACCACAAGGTCACCCTGTAATCCTCCTGAGTACATTTAGTTTCTCCTGTTTGGAAGTCAGCCCAGCCCTCTTGCTTCCCTATTGTGGTTTTAATGAGAACCACAGGTGCTCACCTAATTTTGGCCCAAATATTCTGTTTGGCCAGGAGACTTGGACTCTACCAGGGGAGTGGGGAAAAAGTATATTTAAGGAGGAGTAACAAGTAGCCAGAAAGTAAGTACAGAGAAATAGACAGAGAAAAGGAAAAAGGGAAGGCACCTAAACTGATAAGATGAACTTCTCTCACAAAAGATGAAGTCCTACTGGAGCCAGAAATACAATTTGTATTTTCCTCTCTTGTGCTCAGGACCATCCGAGTGTTCTACAACATAGGTACAGTACCGTAATCTATTATTTCATTGTTATACTTCATATTGCTTCATATGATATGCAAGATGCTGAGTTTAAAGGATAATCATTTACAATATTGTGAATTATTTGATGACTGCCTACTTTAAGTTTGATGGTTGAGTAATTTTCTATGAAATTACATCAGACCTGGGTTTAAATTATATTCAAATGAATAGTTCCAAAAGTGCAAAACCTGCCCATCTGGAAATGCTCTGTATTTGAACAAATATCATTGTCAAATATATTTCAACACAGGTCTGAATTAATTACTTTTCCAATTGATTTTATTATTGTCTATCTGCAATGCATTACTAAATCAAGAATAAGACTTCACTTCATCAGTTAATAAATTCATTAGTATTCAGCTTTTTGTGTTATTTTCTTTCTAACGCAATAAATTGTTTGTCTAGCTATAATGTACTTCTATATCACTTATATATACTTTCGGTAGTAATGATTAATAGGCAGTAGATATAATAATATAATGCTGAATGTTACTCAGTGTGTCGTCCAAAAAAGTGAGCATACAATGTAATGAATCTCTTGCAACAGTAAATGCAATTAAAACATGTTTTTATTATCCACTGTAGGTGCCATAACGACTGCTGATGCTAATGTTGGAATGGAGAAGTCACCAGGCAACCACTCGCACACTCAACTATATCTGGCTGGATTCACAAATATTAAACGGTTTCGCCCACTACTCTTCATTCCTTTCTTTATCATGTTTGTCTACTCTTCAGTTGCTAACTCGGCTCTTGTATTTGTCATTGCCCGAAATCCCAAATTACATGCCCCCATGTACATACTCATAGGAGCCATAGCATGTCTCGGCATTGCTCTCCCAGTTATGTTTGTACCAAGGATGTTATTCAGCTTCTTATTCAGCAGAAATATTATTTCTCGAGAGGAATGTCTCGTTCAGATGTTTTACATTCACTACTGTGGAACTTTTCAATCCACAATCTTACTCGGGATGGCAATAGATCGCTATGTAGCCATCTGTGTCCCTTTACGCTACAATGATTACATGAATCTGAAAAATGCACTTGTTTTTACTTCTGTGTTTGTTACTAGAAATACTATGATTATCGTTGCAATGGTTGGTTTGTTTGGACCGCTCACATTTTGCTTATCAAATGTTCTCTACCACTGCTTCTGTGAGCATACAATAGTGGTTAGTGTGTCATGTGGTGATGTTTTCAGAAACTACATAGCAGGGGTTGTGGCTTTCTGTATACCAACTATTGACTGTATTTTCAGAGCGTTTTCTTATATACTGATTTTTTTCAATATATTTCGGTCATCCTCAGGAGATTCACGCCAAAAAGCCATCCAAACCTGCAGTTCTCATATAATGGTCATCTGTGTTGCCTATGGAAGTGTTTTGGTTGCATTTACTGGGTATAGGGTTAGTACTATCCCCCCTGATGTGCGTGTCTTAACAAGCTTAATGTATCTTCTTGTTCCTACTTCTTTGAATCCAGTCATTTACGGTATCAGAACAAAAGAGATAAAAGTTCATTTAATTAGATATTTAAAATGCAATAAAGTTGACACTTTGTTATCCTGATTGCAATAAAGGATGTGTGCAAAGCATAGATAAAGACTCATGTCTGTTTTGTTTTTATCATTGATACTTGTTTACATGTAACAATAACAGCAGCAGCCAAACAGATGCCTTTCGGCTTTCACCTTCCTCAATGTTTGGAGAACAAAAGACAGTCACTCCTATTTATAAACTGTATCATGCTGCAATAAAGTACTTCATGATGATGATGATGATAATAATAATAATTCTGTCAGGACATTCTCTTCTTAGTTTGAAAATGTCCACGGAAACAGGAATCAGTCTGTGCCCGAAATGACAGCACCTGCTGCCCCCAAAGCAAAGCTGTCTTTCTGGGCAAAGCTCAAAAGGAAAAGCAAGAAGACCAAGAAGACAAAGAAGGTCGACGATTCAGAGCCCTCCACGGGCTGCTGCCTCCCCTTCTGGCCAATGATAACATTATGGCTAAAAATATAAGTAAAAAGCTATGTTTCTGAAAACTCTCTTGTTTATGTTTTTCTTTCATAGTAGGCTTAGACATATAGGATAATGATAATAATAATAATAATAATAATAGTGGTCATAATAACGACGACAACGACAACAACCACAACGTTTAATATAATAATACTTAAAATATTATTATTATTATCCCATCTCTATGTTGCTATCTTAACAAAGCAATATATGTAAAAAAAATACTCATTATAATAATTATACTTATAATAATAGAATAATACACTTTATTGATATAGCACAACAAAAAAACAAAACAAAAGTAGAGTATAAGTTAAAGGCTAGTCTATAAACATGAGTTTTAAGAAGAGATTTAAAAGAGAATACTGACCTTGCTAGCCTGATATCCTCATAGATGTCTGTCTGGTCATTTTCTATAACCTTGATAGCTATAAATATCCTACTGTGTCTGCACTGAGAGTTTATTTAATTGTATTAGCTGTTACTCAATGAAAACCAGACCGTACAAAATGTGAAGGAAAGGAAGGAAATGAAGAGAACTATCACTTTCCACTCATCCTAACACTTACAACATTTACAAAACTGTACACTCAAAACTGTCTGTCTACTTGAACATGGTTTGAGTATAAATAAAAAGTGTGGAGAATTTTCAACAAATGTGGAAGATCTTGATTTTCTTATGTCTGAGTTGTTCATTATGCTAGGTGTATACAGTGTGTATTTTATTAATCTACAGTGTTTTCCTGTTATTGTAAAGGATTGCCAAAACACATTGAATCACTGTCTACACCCTCAAAATAACACCAACAGAAATTAAATGTCTTTTGCATTTGACATTTACATTTTTGGCATTTAGCAGACGCCTTATTCCAAAGCGACTTACAATCAATACATTTGAATACTAAGCAAGTGAATCATCAATCCACCAGTCGTAGCAGGAAGAGTAATCCAGCTCAGGCCCGGGGCCATTGATAGAAGGAATAACCTTCTTCTATCACCTTCTTCTAAACCTAGTTTATTTTTATTTTTTATATTTAGACACTGGAGAAACAGAGAAACAGTACAAGGGGGGCAATTGAAGTTTTTAGGGACACAGTAGAGGGGAAAAGCGGGTGTCTTCAGGAGACGCAGTGCTGGGGGGCAGTAGATGTCTCAGGAGGAGCAGTAAAGGTGTAACCTGAAGAGATGGGTCTTCAGTCTACGACGGAAGATGGGTAGTGACTCTGCAGTTCTGACAGCCGTGGGACGCTCATTCCACCAGCGGGGAGCCAGTGTCGTGAAGAGACGTGATCGAGCTGCATGACTGCCGTGTTGGTGTAGAGGTGGTGGGGCCAGTCGGCCAGCCGAGGTGGAGGAGCGGAGTGAACAGGCTGGAGTTTGGGGGGTGACCATTTCCTTCAGGTAGGCAGGGGCTGCCCCTTTAGCTCCCTGGTAAGCAAGCACCAGGGTCTTGAATCTGATGCGAGCTGCTATCGGGAGCAGTGGCGGCTGGTGGGGCACAGCAGTGTTTTTGGGTGGGGCACAGCAGTGTTTCCTCCAGGATTTTTCACATTAGTGGCGGGGGGGTCCTCTTTCGCGGCGCGCGACTTTTTTTTTCGCGTGCACGCGCATAAAACGCAATTTCACTTTACCCACGCAATACCCACTTAAACATGTGTGAGGATACGTAACGGCGTTTTGTGACAGAACTTTCACTTTCATTCATGAAATTCACCCCGTCTGTGTTACGAAGCACTTGAATTTTGGACCATTGCGACTGACTATAGCTCATATATTATTACTAACACCAGAAGACAAGACATACAAACTGTGGTGAGCTACATTGCTTGTGTAACATTAGCTAGTAGCTATCCATTTTTCACTCATACACGGCCGGAAAAGTGAACAGAAATACAACGCTGACTTACGGTGGTATCTTACGGCTGTCTTCACAAAGAGCTCCAGGATGCTTTCGCTTGAGGTGCTCGTTCATTGCAGATGTACTCCTGTGATAGGCCATTTCATTTCTGCACAGTTTACAGACCACCACATTGTTTTGTTTTTTTGTAAAAGCCGGAAATTGCAAAACGTCACGTTTGACGTCAGACTTAACAACCGGATATTCAGGACGCACATTTTTGCGCCCCGGCCTAGAAATAGGAGGCAGCCAATTGGAGCGCTGCTACAGCTCACGTGTAAGCGAAAAGTATTCGGCCTGCCATAGACTGGCATTGACCGGCGCCCCGACGCCTCCCCCTATGTATTTTAACAGTGAATTTTACACACACACAGATAAAATGTTTATTGTATTGGAGGAATTTTAATAAATGCTGATAGGCGCCGACAGAATATCAGCCGCATTTTGTGAATAAACAATGTTTATTTAAAAAAAATACTTTTACAAATCGCAACTAGGAAGTGAAGGTGGGGAACTAGGAAGTGAAGGTGGGGGCGGCGCCCCAGCGCCCTCTATCGGCCAGCCGCCACTGATCGGGAGCCAGTGCAGGGTGCGAAGGACAGGGGTGACATGAGAGTATTTGGGGAGGTTGAACACCAGACAGGCAGCAGCGTTCTGGATGAGCTGCAGAGGTCTGATGGCGGAGGCGGGGAGCCCAGCCAGGAGTATTGTCACGATCCAACTGTTCCTAGTTGTCATGGTAAGCTCAGGGGGTGTTGATTGGCTACCCAGGGTACATGGGGGAGTGGCTTGCCTGTTGGCGGGACTCTCGAAAGGTATATGACAGGTGCTCATTAGCTACCTGGGGAGTCGAGAGAGTGGAGAGTGGAGAAGAGTAATACTGATTGAGACGCCTTACCTAGAAGAGAACCCCTTGGACAATTATTATCAAGCCTATTACCGTGTCGAATAGTGGATTACCCCCGAGGTCGTGTTGTGTCGTGTCCGGTTTTGTTTGTTTTGTTATATGTCAATACTGAACGGAAAGGAACACCCCACTGAACGAACGTGCGGGCTGTTCAGTATCCCCGCGGACCACGCCACGATACATCGGAGCCAGGTAAGCCATTTCCCCTTAACATCTACCTGAGTGCTGTCAGCTAACCCTGAGCTTATCTACCTGTGTCCGGCCTCGGCCCTGTGTGGGAACGAGCCCATTGACTATCAATGTACGCACATTGCTGTTGGGTCGTGACAGTATGTTGCAGTAATCAAGGCGGGAGATGACCAGTGCCTGGGTCAAGAGTTGCGCTGCCTCTCTGGTAAGGAATGGTCGTATCCTTCTGATGTTGTAGAGGAAGAATCTGCAGGAGCGAGCCGTTGCTGCAATGTTCTCTGCACAGGATAGTCGGTTATCCAGGATCACTCCAAGGTTCTTGGCTGTCAGGGAGGGGGTTACAGTAGAGTTCTCCACTGTGATAGAGAAGTCTTGGAGAGGGCAGGCTTTCCCGGGGATGAAGAGGAGCTCGGTCTTGTTAAGATTGAGCTTGAGATGGTGGTCAGCCATCCAAGTTGAAATGTCAGCGAGACATGCTGAGATACGGGTTACCACGTGTACATCAGACGGGGGGAAGGACAGGAAGAGTTGAGTGTCGTCTGCGTAGCTGTGGTAGGAGAGCCCATGTGAAGAGATTACCGAGCCAAGAGACTTGGTGTAGAGGGAGAAAAGTAGGGGCCCTAGGACAGAGCCCTGTGGTACCCCAGGGATGAGGGTTCATGGAGAAGACAAAGATTGTCTCCGAGTCACCTGGTAGGAGTGACCCGCCAGGTAGGAAGCAAGCAAGGAAGCAAGTGTGTGGTGCCAGAGATGCCCAGTTCTGAGAGGATGGAGAGAAGGATCTGGTGGTTGCCTGTGTCGAAGGGAGCGGACAGGTCCAGGAGAATGAGAACAGAGGAGAGGGAGGAAGCTTGAGAACAGTGGAGGGCCTCTGTGACAGCAAGGAGAGCAGTTTCAGTGCAATGCCCAGCCTTGAAGCCGGATTGGTTGGGGTCCAGATGTTCCATCTTCCGGAGATAGTCAGTCAGTTGTTTAGATGCAGCACGTTGAAGGGTTTTGGAAGGGAAGGAGAGAAGGGATACCAGTCTGTAGTTGTGGACAGAGGACGGGTCACAGATAGGTTTCTTGAGGAGAGGCTTGACTCTGGCTATCATGAAGGCAACCGGGACAGATCCTGTGGATAAGGAGGAGTTGATTACGGTGGTAAGGTAAGAAAGGATGTCAGAGGAAATGGATTGAAGAAGAGAGGAGGGGATGGGATCGCGAGGGCAGGTGGTTGCCCGCTTGGATGTGATCAGTGTGAGAATCTCATCAGGGAGAGACTTGTTTTGGAAGTAGGTGACAAAGTCATGAATGTCATGAATGTGCTGCTGGATGTAGTCTGATCCAGAAAGACAAGTTTCTCTCGAACATTGTTGGCATACTGCATAGATGCAAGGCATACTGCCTTGAGGACATCAGGAGCTGGATGAGCAGGACTTTCCTGAAGCTCAACGGCAGCAAAAACGAGGCCCTGCTCATCGGTTCCAAATCCATCCTCACCAACACCAGGGGCCTCATTTATAGAAAGTACTTTGGGGGTAGAAAACCACGTCAAAGTAGTGATTTATAAAATGTCAACGTGAGTCAATTTGACCGTGGAAACGATTGTAGCTCTACGTCAGGTATTGACTTGACATATGCACATTACCTACTGGTTATGCAGAGTTATTACAGGCATGTGAGCCGCACTTCCTACTGTAATTCATGCGAAGTGGCTCTTAATAAAATTAACGATGTTGTTATCAGCCGAGAACATTTGTTTAATTCAAGATTTAAAGGGAACTGATGTTTATGATTGTATTTCAGTCTTCCTTTATATCCCTCCGGAGCTGTCAAGGCAACGCCATCTCCCCTTCAACATGCCTATAGTGTGCTCCACAACGGACCTTGCCCGGCCATGCGCTAAATTATACTGGATTTCCTCCGGTGTCTTGGGGTTCGCAAAGGGAGTGAGCAGCCATGTTTTCAATGTCACCTGAATAAGACCATTATATTATTATAGTATAAGCATTTGCCTGGTTAGTTGTCATGATCAAATGTGACAAATGCAACTTACAGAGAAGCCACCCTTCTCTGCCCTCTCCCGCTTCCAGACGAACGCCTACCCTATATTATAGCACTTGGCTTAATTCAGCCGCTATAATTGAGCCGCTATCACAGGGCGTAAATACAAAGCTCATTCACCTGTGTTCAATTTCAAGTATATTTGGTATTTATAGACGGAAGTACGTACGCAATTTTAAACAAGCGCAGCCCGTTTCATAAATAATCCATTTAGAAAAATGTGCTTACGTGCAAGTTAAAGATGACCTTGGTCATCTTTATAAATCACTACTTTGACGTGGTTTTCTACATACGACACAGATACGATCAAATTTGATCCAAAGTACTTTCTATAAATGAGGCCCCAGGTGAGCAGGGGACAAGTCCTACTTTAGAAGCAATTGCACGTGTCGTAGAAAGTGTCCATGAGTGAGTTCTTGAAGGCTGACTTGGAGGTGAGTTTGACCTGGGGCCTCATTTATAAAAAAAAGTACTTGAACATTTTACTTGAACACTTTAACTTGCATTATCAACATCACAGCACAATTGAAAAATATATGACACAAGAATTCACATTCAAAGGGAAAAAGTTTAATTGTTGTTTATTTTGTTTGGTTATTTGCTGTGGAAAGAACACATTGGTATGTTTATGTACAACATTTACTGTATTAAGAGTACTTTGCTTTACTTTACTTTTATTTATTTGTATAGCACTTATCAAGACAGCAGTCACAAAGTGCTTCACAGTACATTTGGTAGTATACAGCATAACACAGCAAGTAAACAGGCAACAAATAAAATATATTTGTATAATTCATAAAATGTAAACAAGCACTTCACAAAAGCAATGAAACAAATGATAAAATGATCAAATCAATACAGATATCAAGAAGTAAAACGAGAAAACAACTTATATAAAATAATTGGGTTTTTAAATGTTTTTTAAAAAAGTGGTACAGAGTACAGACCCAGCTAAACTGACAGTGGGGGGGAGGCGATTCCATAATGTTGGAGCTACAACAGTAAAAGCTCGGCCACCCTTTGTTTTGAGCCTAGACCGTGGGACAATTAAAAGCCGTTGGTCAGACGATCTAAGTGATCTAGGTGCAATGTATTGTGTTAAAAGATCGGAACTATAGGAGTAAGTAAATTAAATCAATTAACAAATCTAAATGTATAACATTATAGTGCAATAACATTATACTGCATGAAACAATAAGATAATAAGCAAAAATCGAATGATGTTGTCTCACTGAATGTACCTACATTAAGGTGTTTCAGTAGATTAAGTCTCGTGGAAAGGAAAGATTGTCAATTTAGAAACTTAATGTGAATTTTGACATTATGATTTTCTCATGAAGTCAAGTTTGATATTCTCAGTTTTATTTGAAGTTATGTCAGTGGCTGTGGCTTTAATTTCTGTGGAGCCAAACTTGATTTCTAACCTGACTTTGCGGGCCTTGCCCCCAAGGATGTCAGGCATCGGAACAGTGAAGGAGCCAATCTGTTCTATTCCCCACTCATCTACATACTTGATAGATTTAGGATTGCGTCTATCTGTGCTGTAAAAGGTGAAGGTCATTCCTGTCTGATCTGTTTTTATGGGAGAGAAGCTGTGCTCCCTGACTTCATCACAACCCACTGACTGATCCATATAAACCAGTTTCTCAAATATGTCATTACACCACTCTCTGTCTTCATTTGTGAACTTCTTTGCAGGTTTGTGCGCGGATTCATCAAAGATGGCAGAAACAGCAATCCCATAAGTCAGGCCACTTACTCGTGCTGACATCACCTTAGGGTTTACCCCAAAAAGGACAGCTCCCTTGACAATGACCTCCTGGGGATCAAGAGGGCAGAGCACTTTGCACTGATTTCCAAACTTCTTCTTAATGTGACTCTGCAGGATCTTACTTGAGGCATAACCTCCCACTAAGACAATGAATTCAATCTTGAAATCTTTTTTCAGGATTTCCTTAAGACTATTAGTTATTCCTCTAAGGCTCTCCTCAAAGAAGGAACACAGTTTCTTACTTGTGATTTTGATTGACCCTTCATCCCAGGATGCTCCATTGACCTTCTTGAAGAAGCTTTCCATGTCTTGCCTTTTCTGAGCTAATGTTGCCAAGTTAAAAGGGCAGGGTACCTCTATGTCATCATCTGTACGCTTAAGTACAGAGAATTCATACATTATCGTTTGCATCTCGCTGCAGAGTACCAACTAAGAAAATGCTCTTTAATGATTACTAATGACAGGGTGTTCATGTCAAGGTTCATTTGGGTCATGTAGGCTGTTTATAGGCAAGGTAAACCTATAAACAGCCTACCGGTACATGATCCACCAGATAACAGTACCCAAAGACCCATTTACTTCATATCTTATGCACAAAACTGAATGACTCAACCTGACCACAAATCCTTCAGTGGCAAAAATCCAGTCCAAGCCATGCAAACGATTTATGTATTGGTCAAGACAATGGTAATCCTGCATGAACTGTCACTACTTCAGTGCATCCTAATCAACAGCTGAACTCCTTCTACGCCCGGTTCGACGAGGGGCGAACGGAGGTAACCACAACACAAACACCACTCTCTCCAGCTCTCAGCAGCCTCACCCTTACAGAGCATGAAGTGAGACGCGTGCTGAAGGCGGTGGACCCCAGGAAAGCCTCTGGGCCGGATGGCGTCCTGGGACGGGTGCTGAGGGACTGCGCCGACCAGCTGGCCGAGGTTTTCACCAACATCTTCAACCAGTCCCTGTCCCAGGCCACCATCCCACCCTGCCTGAAAACCTCAACTATCATCCCAGTCCCGAAGAAAAGCACGGTGAGCTGCCTAAACGACTACCGCCCGGTGGCACTCACACCAATCATCATGAAGTGCTTCGAGAAACTAGTCCGGGCCCACATACTCACACGCCTCCCACCCAACTTGGATCCATACCAGTTCGCCTACAGAGCCCACAGGTCCACAGAGGACGCCATCGCGACGACTCTCCACGCCACTCTATCCCACCTGGAGAGGGGAAACAGCTACGCGAGACTGCTCTTTGTGGACTTCAGCTCTGCCTTCAACACCATCCTTCCAGACAGGCTAGTGACCAAACTACTAGACCTGGGACTATCACACTCTATATGTGCATGGATCAAGGACTTCCTGTCTGACCGCCCCCAGAGGGTGCGGGTGGGCTCCCACACCTCCACAGCCCTCAGACTCAGCACTGGGTCCTCCCAGGGCTGCGTGCTAAGCCCCATCCTCTACAACCTCTACACCTACGACTTCACCCCCGTCCACCCCAGCAACTCCATCGTAAAGTTGGCAGACGACACCACCGTGGTGGGCTGCATCTCGGGGGGGGGGGAGGCGGCGTACAGGGATGAGGTAGAGCAGCTGAGCAAGCTGTGCAAGGTTAACAACCTGCTGCTGAACAAGTCAAAGACCCAGGAAATCATCGTGGACTTCAGGAGGAAAAAATCTGAGGTCCAGCCCCTGCTCATCGACGGAGAGAGCGTGGAGAGAGTCTCAACCCTCCGATTCCTGGGGGTGCACATACAGGATGACCTGTCCTGGAAGAACAACACAGCAGCCACCATCAAGAAGGCACAACAGCGGCTCTACTTCCTGAGAGTCCTCAGGAAGGAACACAACAAGCAGGAGATACTGGTGGCCTTCTACCGCGGCGCAGTGGAGAGCATCCTCACCTACGGCATCTGCAACTGGTTCTCCAGCTGCACAACCGCGGAGAGAAATGCGCTACAGAGAGTCGTGAGAACAGCCCAGAAGATCACCGGCGCCCCCCTCCCCTCTCTGGAAGAGCTGTACAACACACGCTGTCTCAGGAAGGCCTCCAAGATCTCCAGAGACCCAACCCACCCTGGGTACGAACACTTTGCCCGGCTGCCCTCAAAAAGGCGGTACAGGACCATGGCCGCAAGGACAAACAGACTGAAGCTCAGCTTCTACCCAGGGCCATCCAGGCCCTGAACACAGCAAAGACCTAGGTTCTGGGCCCTGGACAGTCTGGACGGATTGATGGCAGCTGCTGGATTGAAAAAATCAGGTGTAGTGCTGAGGCACAAATGTGTACATTTCAAGCCTGCAAACTGCGACACTTTAAATGATACAGTATAGTATAGTATAGTATAGTGGATAGTGTACATAGCCTTTATTTATGTAAACCAGCTCCTTTCCCTTCTTGTTTTTTTTAGTTCTTTTTTTTTCTTTCCTAGCACCAGGGGAGCCACCCCTCCTAAATTTCGTTGTTTGGTACCTGTACTATAGCAATGACAATAAATACCATTCATTCATTCATTCATTCATAATCACACACCAGTGGTGTGACCAGGTATAACCCCAAAGCATTTATATTACTCTCAGCAGGATTAATGGCAGTACTCACACAGAAATTAAGTACTGCAATTGCAGACCTAATAATAATAATAATAATATATTATTAATAATAATAATAATAATAATAATAATAATACTCACCCACGAGTTGAGCATTGACCAATGGAATGACAGGGTACTCCGTTTAAAAAGGAGCCGCGAGCCTCACACGTAACCATAACAAAACAGCTCACCTGACGACGAACACGCAGCTTGAGGACAACGGTAAGATCATACGAACTAGTAGTTCATACTAGTATATATTATATAGTAGTATACCAAAGTCGTTGACACTACCCTTTCATTAACCCAAGAAATGATAGTCTGGCTAGCCAGCTTTTTCAGGGTTTGCTAGCTAACGTGTTAGCTTCTACCACACTAGTAAGCAGCCGTCTTGCTGGGTAGCTAGCTGGGTAGCCAGTCAGCCAACTACCAACTCTGGCTTGTTGATTTTCAACATTTCTCTTTTCGAGAGCATTGATCATTAAGCAATATCACACGAGAGGGGGTGTGTTATACTGAATATCAGCACGACAATCACAGCCGTGATATTCAGTATAACAGCACGACCTCGAGTGTGATATTGCTTTTATACAACAGTTCTACAGCGCGATTTATTAGTTAACAGTAATAAGCGACAACAGATTATGATTTGTTTGTTTATTTAATCATAAAAATAAACAAAAAATAGTTCCGCAACTGAACTTCAAATGGAGAATCAAGGACCCCAATTGAAATAAGCCAGTGGCTTTCTTGGGTTTTTATCCTGTTAGTTGACCTTGTATGTAATATGTACTTTCATGTACCTACTTCTGCAAATCTTCTAATAAAGTTTTCAATCAATCAATCAAACTCTTGCCTAGTAACCTGAAAACAAACAATGTAGTCTAATTAACGGTCATTTAGTAGAACACCTGTGCGGCGGAGTGATACATATAGTTAAAAGTCCCAGTGCTGTTATACTGTATCGTAACTCATGGAATGCCTCTCGTCCAATCAAATTACTTGGTCGGAACTAACTGTTGTATAATATGTAAATAACGGTAGTGAGCTTTTGTGGCTGCAACTGCTAGCGTTTGTCTGTCAGTGGTGGAGCTGTGGCTAGACAATCAATGTATTGCTATTGGGTAGAGTTACTGCACACAACAAAAAAAAAGTTAATATAGATATTAGCTTCAGCCAGCTCTGTCTCAAAACGTATAAATGTCACAGCTTAGAAAGTCACACCGTAGTAATCCTGGGAACCAGATGTACATCTGTATGTTTTGTGTACCTTAAAAGTTGTCGAAAATGGGTTTGAAATGGAAATTCCCAACTGCCAAGTGTGGAGTTTTGAACATTCCACCACTAGAACACACACCACTACATGAAATTCCCAACTGCCAAGTGTGGAGTTTTGAACATTCCACCACTAGAACACACACCACTACATGATTGAAAGCCTCATCGCGCAGAAACGGTCACTCTCTGCGTATGTGGCTGAACATGACCACTGCCCTCAGCTGCCGACTGTCTGCATGATCAGCCATCTCCTACCTTCCTCCCAGGTCTCCTTCAACAGTACATCCTCTTGATAATAGCACTTTTGGATTTGGAAAAAAAACATTTTTGCCATCAGAGATAGATAGAATAAATACTGAGAGGACATGATGCTCAGGACATATTACTTATTAAATTGGTCTTCATGTAAAACATCAGATTTGGGTTGTAGATTTATCATGCATCACACGTTTTGTTTTTACAAAGTAGTTTTTGCTTGTTTTTTTGCAAGCTTTATAAATGAGGCCCCTGATGCCCATTAGAATACTCTGATACCCAATTCAGATTTGATCTGAGATTTATATTTACATTTCTGACATTCAGCAGACGCTTTTTTATTTATTTATTATGATCTGTAAAGGCAAGGAAGAGCTGGAGGCCATGCTGGAGTCCAAAGGCGACCAGGTGGACCTGTTCTCCCTCGCCCAGGAGGACGAAAGGTGGCACAGCTCAACAAGGCCCTGCTGGACTTTGACTCCCGGGTGGGGCCTGGCAAGCTGCACCCCAAGCACCGGCTCATCCCCGACTGGCCGCAGCACCAAGATGCCCATGTATCAGCTGTCACTGACCATCAAGATGCCCATGTATCAGCTGTCACTGACCATCAAGATGCCCATGTATCAGCTGTCACTGACCATCAAGATGCCCATGTATCAGCTGTCACTGACCATCAAGACGCCCGTGGTGTTTGACAAGCTACACTCAGAGGCGTGGAGCATCAGTGCCAAGCTGCACTGGTTCGTCTTTGGGCATGCGCCCCAGGACCCGCGGGAGAAGTTTGAGATCTACTACAAGCTCTTGCCAAGCTGCAATCAATGTACACCTTCTCAGAGAGGACGTTTGAGAGCATTCAGTCAAGCCCTTTCTCCATCAACCTGGATAAGAGCACATCAAGCTCCAATAAGAAGGTGCTGTCAATCCTTGTTGGTTACTTTAATCAGGAGCTGAAGCATGTGGTCGTTGAGCACCTTGGCTCCATTGAAGTACTAAAGGGCACTGCTGAACATCTGGAAAAGGCCCTAGTGACCTTTTTCAAGGAACACACAATTCCATTTACTAACATGGTTAGCATGATGATGGACTCCTGCAACGTCATGCGGGGGAGTAAGTCCGGGCTGGAGACCAGGATAAGGTCCAAGTACTGTCAGAACCTCCCAGATGTTGATGGAGATTCCTGCCACCACATCCACAATGCCGGCAAAATTGGAGATATACAAGATCCACAGTGATATAGTGGAGATATACAAGGAGCACAGTGTTGGTGAGCGAGCAAAGGCCAGGATACAATTTTTCCACCAGGACCCCCCCAAAAATTCTTTAAATTAATCTAATATTGTAAAGGGGAGCCTCAGCTGCCAACAATCTTATGTGATTAATCCTCTTGTATACTGTATGTAGCCCAAAATACATATTGTATTTAATCTCTCTCTTCCAGGAATGACGCAAGTTGGGAAGGACAGGAAAGAAAGGGTGTGGAAGAAGCTCTGGTTTGAGAGTCGCAACACAGACCTCCAGCTGAGCATTTACCTCGGCGTCCTTCCCATCATGAAGGAGTATGTTACGGTGTTCCAGGTGTGTGTTTTCACACTAATGAATTAGTGAATTATCAATCTCTGATAGATAAACTAAATAGGCCCATTCTCTCATCAGTTAGATTGTGATATAAACAGACCCTCAACTGCATGTCTGTGTATGGTAATAGAATTGTTGTAGCATTTTATAATAATGCCATTATTCACAGGGCAGCCAAACCCTTGTCCACAAGCTGCATGACAAGCAGCTTGAAGTTGTGAAAACCTTCATGGGGTGCTTTATCAAGGCTGAGAATCTGCATACCACCCCAAAGAATATCATGGAGTTGGATTTCAACGACAAAATGCTGCCTCTCTGTGAGCTGTATGTCGGACAGGTGGCGGAGAAACTGAAGGCAGGAAATCCACGTAATCAGGTTAGTAAATGTATTAAAAACGGAAAATCAAACATTTATAAATTTCTCCAGGTAAAATGATTTAATTGCAATCGTTTTAATGTTTTACAGAGTGTGCTGCAGTTTCTCGAAACAGCGAAGACTGCATACATGTCGACAGCAGCCTATATGCAGAAAAAGCTGCCACTGGACAGCAGGACCCTGCAGTCACTGTCTGCCTTGGACCCAGTGGTGAGGGGACACTCAGAGACGGGCATCCTCCTGAAGTGGCTGGCAGGGATGATGAGCCACTTGGTGCCACACCCCAATTTGACGTGCCACTGGAAGTTGTCAAATTCAGCACAAATTCCACCCTTCCCCTGTACACTGATGGGGACAACATGGTTAACTGGTGGGCAAATGTCATTGACACTGGAAGTTAACCAGGCCTCAACCATGTGGTTCGAGCAGCGCTCTCCATTTTCCATGGACCAATGGTGGAGTCATCGTTCAGTGCCATGGGAGATATTATTGACTGCAAAAGCACCAGAATGAGCATGGACACCTTTAGGGACAACCAATCCAGACAACCAAGTATGCCCTCAGGTCCAGGGGTCAGACAGCAATACAGATGTTCAGGAGAGAGGATGTCAAGTTCTCAAAGGTAGACAAGGTCCTATGCAGGAACATCCACACTGCAGGCTCAAAAGACAAGGCTCGCAGACAACAGGCCCTGTTGAAGACAAAAGGGAGGCCGGAAGAGTTTGGTTGCCAGCCAACAACCAGTGCTGCACAAAGCAGGAAGACTGCAGTGGAGGATGACAGGCAAGCCACAGTGAGGCACATGGCTGCTCAAAAAAGAAAAAAAAGCACTGGAAGTGCTGGTACAGGCAAAGAAGGCAAAAAAGCACAAGTGATGTGCTTGGTGGGATGGACTTCATCAGAATTGGTTTTATTTGTTAAAAATAAATGTTCAAAATATATTTACAGAGCATCTTCTCCTCTTTCATTTGGGAGAGTAAGTCACCAAGGATTAGCCAACAAGTTTTACAACTTCCATATAATGATGGTGGCTTAAACCTACCGAACCTTAACATTTACTTTCTGGCTGCCCAACTTACCCAGATTAGGCAGTGGTTCTCTAGCTCATCTAGTGCATGGTCAAGACTGGAATCTTATGACATTCTTCCATATGAACTGAGATACCTGCCTTATATTGGTTTACAACAGGTTAAAAAAATCACAAATAATCCTATTATTATTAACAGTTTACTAATATGGAAGAACTCCCATAAACGTATGGGTCACAAGGAACACCTTTCGCCCTATACTCCTATCTGGAGAAACCCCAATTTTACATCTTGTTTTAATGATGACACCTTCAAGTCTTGGTACGACAAGGGGATAAGGGAAATAACACATCTTTACGACAGTGGTACATTTGTTTCTTTCCTTCAGTTAAAGTCAAAATATAATTTATCTTCCACACATTTATTTCGATTTTTTTCAAATCCGCCATATGATACAGACAACTCAAGGCACTCTTGAAGAACCCAAGCCCTCCAAAATAGAAGGCCTTATCAATAAGGAGGTTCAAAGTTCTAAATGTATTTCTCAAGTTTATTTATCTCTGCTTGAATGCTTGTCTACAAGTACAGATGCTACGAGGTGTAAATGGGAAAAGGATTTAGACATGGATATAAGTAAAGAGGACTGGTCTTTCTTTTGTCTTAAAGTTCTTACAATATGAGGCACAGACTCCTTCTTTTTAAAATGTTGCATAGAACTTATTATACACCTGCAAAACTTTATAAAATGAATAATGAAATGTCCTTTTTGTGCTGGCGCTGCAACAGAACAGAAAGGGGACTTTTACCATATGTTTTGGTCATGTAATTTGTTGTTAACATTTTGGAACTTTGTAATTGACACGATAGCATTATGTTTAAATATTCACATTGCAAAATCATCTCGCTTGTGTCTTTTAGGCACAATCAATATGGATCCTTGGAATGAATTTCAAAAAATATATATTGATCTTGCTTTGATTGCTGCAAAGAAGTGTATTGCAATCCATTGGAAATCCGATTACTCTCCTACAATATCACATTGGTTAAATGAAATCTCTAGCTACATTCCATTAGATAAAATATACTATAATATAAGACATAAGAGTCAGGACTTTGTAAAAAATATGGCAACCACATGTAGATTTTATGGCAAGAAGGGCAGCTTCAGGTACTATTGTTTGATGGACAGTGTTTCTTGTAGGGATGCACGGTGATGTGAATTGCTGTTAATATCATAGCGCATCCCTAATGAATGTATTATTGTGTGTGTGTGTGTGTGTGTGTGTGTATGTAGGCATGTGTGTTTTGTCTTATTATTATAATATTTTTGTTGTGTTGTCGTTGGGCGTTGCCGCACAATGGTGGGTGGGGGGGGGGGGGTGGGGGGGATACAAGGGGGCGGGGAAACAAGAAAAAATGTGTTCAATTATATTGTAAAAATGTTTGAATCTTTGAAAAAAAAAGAAGAAAAAAAAGAAAAGAAGAGGCGGCCCCAGGTCATCCAGGAGTTCCAGAGCCCCGCTCCTGACGGCCCCACGATCATGCTGCTGTCACTCAAAGCTGGCGGGGTGGGACTCAACCTGACAGCCGCCTCCCGTGTTTTCCTCATGGATCCAGCGTGGAACCCTGCAGCAGAGGACCAGTGTGTGGATCGCTGTCACCGCCTGGGCCAGAAGAGAGAAGTCTTCATCACCAAGTTCATCGTGAAGGACTCTGTGGAGGAGAACATAGTGAAGATTCAGAGGCAGAAGCAGGATCTGGTGGACAAGGCTTTCGGCTCCAAGAACCCCACCGACAAGAAGGCGTCACGCATTAATGAAATAAAAGCCCTCATGGAGCTGTAGACGTCCCTACGTATGGGAACCTTGTTAAGAAATTCCCATTTTGAAGTTTAGTTTTGATACTGTTTGTTGTGGAATGTTCTCTCAGCACATATGTCCATCGTTACATTCCCACTCACCACACTGCCCTTGGTTAACAAGTCTCATGATACATTTACATTTTTGGGCATTTAACAGATGCCTTTATCCAAAGCGACTTTTCTTTTTGGGGATTGATGTGTGGTTTCATGTATGTGGGAATAAATGTTTTAAGTGACAAACCAAAAAAACAAAAACAAAAACAAACAAAATATATTTACAAAATAAATACATCTTTCTTCTAATTCTAATAGATGCGTTTTCATTATTGTTACCGCTGCTTCATAGGTCTGAATAACACTGACAGGCTTTATATGTGTCCCTTGAACAGAGCTTGTATAGAAAAATTATAGCATGCATCATAGGAAGGTGCCTGGGCGCCGCGCAATGATAATTTCCGTCGTTTTCAGTGAAAATAATTTTGTCACCTTTTTGGGCCAGCACCCCTGCATTCCCAAAAAATGTGATAGAAATGAGCCATTGAATTGTTGCACTCTCTCCAGCAATTCCCAGTTCCCGGTGTACCATTCTGTAAGTATTTTCTTCGTGGGGTAATAAAAAACCTAATAATGTTCTTCCATGAAAATTCTCTCCATTGTCCAGAGCTAGAGGTGGTGGATTGTATTTTACATATGTTCAACCATTCTTCCTCAGTTAGGACTATGTTTGCTTCCTTCTCCCACTTATCCCTAACATATAAGGTGGAGTGATTCTTGGTGGACTGTATACTCTTCTGTATAATTCTTGACACCAGTTTATTGTGGGTGTTGCCCTTATACGCATCAATAAAAATGTTGACGAGACTCATTTCAGAAACCTCATTATTCTTTATATTCTTATAGAAGTAGTAATGCCTCAGTTGTAAATACCTGTAGAAATCTTGTTTCTCTAGGTTGTGATTATCAATAAGATATTGAAAGGCCTGTATTGGATGAAATTAGGTAGGGATGTCCCGATCCCATTTTTTCACTACCGATACCTGGGCTTCAGGTATCTGCGATACCGATATCAATCCGATATTTGTATTTATTGTTTTACTCCTGAATAATAACAAATACTTCCCCAGTATAGTCCACAACATTTGGCTATTAAAGACTGCCAGCCTTTATTCAAGAAACAAAAACAGTACTCACTGAGTCTGTTACTCACTACTCAGTGACCAACTGGTTTCAAGTTAAAACAATTTAAACAGCAGCATTCAGCATTGTAGAAGAAAAATGAGTTACTGTCTGATTTCTAGTTGTAGTGCCTTCAGTTCTCTTTTATGGAGGACCAAGTCTGACAAAATTAACAATAAATATATAGACACATAAATGAATGTATGAACAAATACACATACAAATACACACAGTATACCGCAATACATTTCTATATGTATTTATTCTTTTCCACATTTATTCTTTCTTTTCCACATTCATTCTTTCTTTTCCACATTGTTTTCCACATTCATTCTTTCTTTTCCACATTGTTTTCCACATTCATTCTTTCTTTTCCACATTGTTTTCCACATTCATTCTTTCTTTTCCACATTGTTTTCCACATTGTTTTCCACATTCATTCTTTCTTTTCCACATTCAAGCTTTCATTCTTTCCCCGATTATCAGTAATGTATGCAAATATAGGGGCGTGTCTTGCATGTTGTCCTCGCCCCACGCATTTTCATTGGTTGATGCCCCACGCATTTTCATTGGTTGATACCGCGCGTGACGTGGTAAAAGCGACAAAGTTGACATGTTTTCATTGTTAACATACTGTGTTCAAAACGGTGAAGAACACGTTCATAACAAAATGATTTGGTGCATTTTTGCAGTAATCATATTCCTATCATATATGACAGAAAGCTCACAATAAACTGTTTTTTTGCACAGTGTTTGAGTGACTGTTATTTTGCACTCTATTGACACTCTTCAGTTCCAGCACCTCAGCAAAGTCTGATAATGGATGAGCGGTGGTATTTTCACTATTTGCAGTAATCATATTGACATGTCTAGAAAATATTAGCAGAATATATACAATGAAATGAAATAGACTAGATGCATTGCCTGGGAAGACATTAGATGTGACCATTTCTTAATGTTCTTGCTCTGTACAGAAAGTATGCAGCAACTTCAAAAAGTACATTTGAGGTACACACACTGTCACATTCTGTGCTTCATGTGTTGTGTAGACAGGCATACCCATGCACATACAATTGTAGCCAGTGTTATTTCAGAATTATTTGAGATTTTTCAGACATAATACTGTATTTCGACAGTGACAGTGAAAACAGTGTACATTCCGTCCGTGTTTTGTGATTCAGCATTTGCAGACATTTTTAAGAGATGTATTTCATAGCTATTGGCGAAAACAATCTTAGTTTGGTTCTTTCATTTCTATTCTTGTTCATCACCTGTATTTTCTTTACAGCTTTGATTATACAGTTTTTCTCAATTGCTAAAACACATTTCACAAAACTTCCCTCCATTTTCCCAAAACTCTAAACACAACACACTTTTCTAAAGCTACATAAGCAAAACCACACCTTCTCTCTTCAAAACTCAAACTTTCACACCAAAACAGCTGCTCAAAGCCTGCAAAAATGTAAACACTATATGCATCATTACAGACTACAACAAAACAACTGAAAACACAATGTTCAGTGTGTGAGAATGTTCTTTTTTTTTCACAACTGCCAAAGCACATTTTTAGAAACCTTACAGTATCTGTTCTCAGAATATATCACTGTAGAGTATTGGGCATTCATAGATGTGTGTGTGTTTCATATGAACAATATGTAAATCTACAGAAAATACAGTATGTATTTTACGGTACATGTGGGAATATGGTTCATGTGGGAAAATTAGGGTTAGGGTTAGGTGCTAGGGTGACTTGGTACATGCTGGCATGTCTAACCCTAACCTTAACCCTAACCCTACCCCTAATCCTAGCCCTAACCTTAACCCTAGCACCCTAGCACCTAACCCTAACCCTAGTTTTCCCACATGTACGGTATTCCCACATGTACCGTAACATGTACACTACTGTACTGTATCACAACTCAATGCAAACACTACAGAGGATCCATTACACACAACAATA
Source organism: Nansenia antarctica (assembly GCF_963989245.1). NCBI lineage: Eukaryota > Metazoa > Chordata > Actinopteri > Argentiniformes > Microstomatidae > Nansenia > Nansenia antarctica. Next base: position 54,671,937 of record NC_137675.1, read on the forward strand.
CTCACTGAAAACAATGTTCAGGGTGTAATGTTTTTTTTATTTATTTATGGAACTATACCACACACACACACACACACACACACACGCGCACACACACACACACACACACACACACACACACACACACACACACACACACCACAATCATTTGCAACAAGTGTCTTACATTTTGAGTCGTTATGTTTAATGAATGAAGCCAGGTGTGTTCATTGTGTTCAAATTTTGCTGACTGTGGCAAGCATTTTGCATCACATGAGCTTTAATTTGAGAATTTGAGCAGAGTTTTTTGCAACTTGTGTTTTAGCAAGACAAAATGTGTTTAGACTTATGAGAAAAGGAGGATTGTGTTTTGTGAATTGTGTCTTCATGTGAAATGTGTTTATGGTTTTGGCAAATGGGAGCTAGTTTTATTAAATGTGTTTAGAGAACTGGTCATTTGGTTTAGAGAATTGGCTTTTGTGTATTAGCAATTGGGAAAAACTGTAATTAGATCAATGTGAAAGTCAATTGAGAATATAAGTTCAAAATAAATGTAATAAGGACGCTTAGTAACTAGCTAGATACACATTACCACTAACTCTAAACTAGCTTGCTAGCTAAAGTTACCTGAGGTAACTTACCTCTAAATATGGATCTGACTGGGGCTAAGTTAATTTATTTGAGGGGGTAAACACACACTTTATTTGTTTTTTTTGCTTTGAACAAATTACTTACCAACAAGGCATCTGCCTATGGTCCTAGCGGTCACCAGCAACTAGACTCACTGAACATGTAACTACAGAGATGTGTGAAACCTGGACATAAACAAAACCTTCCAAAAGGGTTTAGGCAAGGCAAGTTTATTTGTATAGCACATTTCATACGACAAGGGCAATTCAAAGTGCATTATATGCACACATTATATAAAGACAATAGCCTACAGTAAGAGGAGTAAGTAAGATTTGTATGTATTGTATGTGTTATTATCCATATTCTAAAGGGTTGCTTAGATTAGTTTTAGATTAGTTTTTACTGATTAGATTTCTATTCTGGAAAAGTCTGTATATTTTACAGATTACAATACAAATTATATATAATGTATAACCCTAACCCTAACCCTAAACCCATGGATGGGTACATGGATCAGAATTTTTAAGTTTAAATATACAAATTATACATTATCTACTTAAAATAGGCATTTTCCCAGACTTTTCTAGGGATGTATAGGAATAAAAAAATCACATCTAGAATTTGCCCACCCAGATGGTAATGAAATGTTCAGGTACTCTTGGCTGAGTGCTTTACCACGTCACGCGCAGTATCAACCAATGAAAATGCGTAGAGTGCATCTAAGATACGCCCCTATATTTGCATACACATCTGACAATGACAAAGACAAACTATTCTATGTGAATAGCTAGGTGAAAACAACATTGTCTTTCGCTTTATCAGTAATGTATGCATTATCAGTAATGTATGCAGCATGTTGTCCACGCCCCTGCGCATTTTCATTGGTTGATACTGCGCGAGACGTGATGAAGCCCTCAGCCGAGAGCAGACACTCCATTCCACATAGCATGTTTTTAAAATAAAAAAAAGGGTTAGGGCATATGAATCATAGTGGAAGTATGATATATCGCATATATATGGCATATATATGGCATATATATATATATATTCTTTGGTGGAAAGGCATTTTTTAAAGCCATTTTTAGTCACCACAAGTCTGTTCAAACCCAGGCAGCGAGACCAGCAGGAAAACACAACTAGATCTTCTATAATTCTAACTGGATAGTACTTCGTTTCCAGTCATAGTCAGCTAGATTGCTTACTTAGCTACTTAGTAATTGTTTTCAGAATTTTTAAGTTTAAATATACAGGATTCTTAATAGGACTGGTTGTTAAAATCCCTAAATATTCAGCACAACAATTGAGTGGAGTTGGAGATGTCCTCTTGGGTGGAGTGGAATTTGGCAATGATCACGTGGTGCCACCAGTACGACACATCTTCAGTTGTGGTCCCCGACCTCATTGGGTGTTTCGGCCAGTTATCACAAGACACCCTCTGCCGAGGTTGGCCCACCACAGGCTGATCAGGCCTGGGTGTGTGTCGGACGGTGGCACCACGTGGTCATTTGGGAGCCCATGTTGGGTCCCTACGTTTCAGCCACAGCCAGTGACTGCTCCGTTCTGCTGCAGTGGACAGTTCTCTGATTGCCTTCCGTTGGGCCTGTCCTCTGATCCCTACTGCCCTCAGGAGCCTTGTGGTGGAGCTGGCTACAAAGCCTCTGCAGCCCACCTCCACTGGCCACACCTTCACGTTCCAGCCCCGCCCCTCTGCTTCGACTGCTAAGTTGGCATACCGCAGCCTCTTCCGTTCGAATGCCTCATCGATGGCCTCCTCCCATGGGACCGTCAGTTCTACGATGAAGACACGCCGGCAGGACTTGGACCAGAGGACTAGGTCTGGGCACAGGTTGGTCACTGCAATTTCGGGTGGGAAGGTGAGCCTCTGGCTGAGGTCTACCCGCATTTCCCAATCCCGGGCTGCGTTCAGTGGGCCTGAGTCTGGAGGTGATGGCTTGGTCCGCTGTTTTTCCCCTTCCCGGATGAAGGTTGTTTTCTGTGGAAAGGTAGTCTGGGCATTTAGAGGCATGGCGTTGGTGGTTACCCTCTTGTGCTCAAGTTCGGCAGCCAAGCACTTTAGCACTTGGTTGTGGCGCCAGGTGTATCTTCCTTGAGTTAGACTGGTCTTGCAACCCACCAAGATGTGTTTGAGGGTTGCTGGGGCTGCACACTGGAGACAGGCTGGGTCCTCTCCATACCAGAGATGTAGGTTGGTAGGAGAGGGCAGGACATCATATGTGGCTCTGATGATGAAACTTAGCCTATTAGACTCCATGCTCCACAGCTCGTTCCACATGATTTTCCTCCTCTCCACGCTCTCCCACTTCATCCAGCGGCCTTGCTGGGCTTGGGAGACTGCCTTGGCGCACCTGGCTGCTTCCTCCTGGTGGCGCACCTCCTCAACCACCATCTTCCGCCGTTCGGTTGGAGTAGCCTTTTGCCATGTGGGTGTTGTTGTTTCTAAGCCAAGGCCCCCTCTGCCATGTTGGACATGCCCCACTATATCCCGGTGTCTGAGGGCGGTCTTTGCCACCGCAACTGCTGCAGATGGCTTCCATTTCCTCCCCGTTGCTAGGATTGGAGCAGCACCTCTGACGAATGGATCCCGTCATTTCCAGCCTTGATTTGGCACATTTGTTCTCCTCCACCAGGCTTGAGATTGGTAGGGAGAGGGCTCCATTGCCATACAGGCCTATGCTGCTAAGGCCTCTCGGCAGTCCAAGCCACTTCCTCACTTGTGCATTCACCAGTCTCTCCAGCCGGTTGGCATGGGATAGTGTGACCTCGTAGATGGAAATTGGCCACATGAGACGGGGCAGCAGTCCAAACTGAAAGCACCACAGCTTCAGCTTCCCAGGGAGAGCAGTGTTTTTGATCTGCTTGAGGCCACTGATTGTATCCTGCTTGAGTTGTTCCACCTGCTTCGAGTCTTTGAGTTCTGCGCTATACCAGCGGCCAAGGCTTTTGATAGGCTTCTCCAGAACTGTTGGTATTGGCTCGTTGTTGACGTGGAACCTCTCATTGGCGAGCTTGCCTTTGACAATGGAGATACTGCGGGACTTACTGGGTTTAATCTCCATTCGTGCCCATTTGATGTTTCCCTGGAGTTTATCCAGCAGGCGTTTGGTGCATGCGTTTGTTGTTGTTATTGTCGTCATGTCATCCATGTACGCCCTGATTGGAGGAAGACGCAGCCCGCTCTTCAACCGTTCCCCTCCAACAACCCATTGTGATGCTCGAATAATGAGCTCCATTGCCATGGTAAAAGCCAGTGGAGAGATGGTGCAGCCCGCCATTATGCCTATCTCGAGGTGCTGCCAAGCAGTTGTACTGGCTTGTGCTGTAACACAAAACTGGAGGTCCTGGAAGTAGGCTTTGACCAGCCTTGTGATGCCCTCTGGGACTTGGAAGAAGTTGAACGCTGTCCACAAAATCTCATGAGGCACTGACCCGAAGGCATTGGCAAGATCTAAGAAAACCACATGCAGGTCTTTCTTCTCCTTCTTGGCCGTTTGTATCTGGTGCCAGATGACATTTGTGTGTTCCAGGCATCCTGAGAATCCACTTATCCCTGCCTTCTGCACTGAGGTGTCGACAAAGTTGTTCTTCTGCAAGAGTACTGAGAGCCTCTGGGCCACAACACTGAAGAAAATCTTTCCTTCCACATTCAGTAGACTGATCTGGCGGAACTGGTCGATGGTTGAGAAATTCTTCTCTTTGGGAATCAGGATCCCTCCTGCCCTTCGCCATGCCTTTGGTATGATTCCCTTTTCCCATACCACTTTCATTAGCTTCCAGAGGTACTTCAAGACGCCTGGACTGTTCTTATATAGCCTGTATGGAACGCCGTTGGGCCCAGGGGCTGAGGCTGTTCTTGCCCGTTTTACTGTGCTCTCAACTTCGCTCCATGTAGGGGGCCTTGTTTCCATCTGGTGCTCAGGTGGTTGGATTGGTGGCATGTCATCCGGAATGCTGGCTGGCACATGCCTCTGGTTGTCAGAGTAGGTCTTCCTCAGGTGCTCCTCTAGTTCCCTTATGGGTACTTTGAGGGTCCCTGTTTTCTCCTTGACAAAGAGGTCTTTGACGAACTTGTAGGGATCTCTGTAGAAGGCAGTCCTCGTTCGCTCTTTCTTCTTGTGTTGCTTTCTCAAGCATTCTGCTCTTCGCAGTGTTGCAAGACGCTGCTTGATGTCGGCCTGTAGTGCCTCAAGTCCTTTCCTTTCCACTTCTGTGGCCTTCTTCCACTGTTTTCTCAGGCACCTTCTTTCTTTCACAAGTCTTTCAATCTCTTGTTGTCTCCTGGACTTGAGATGGGCTGATGGTTCCTTCTGTGTCCCATGGTTCTTACTTTTCACCCCAAATCTCTCTGCTCCATAGCTGTATATGATCTCTCCAATCTTGTCCAGTTTTCTTTCCACGCCCCCTTTCAGACCTTCTAGAAGATGGACAAGGTCTGTGTCGGTGTTTTCCCACTCCTTTTTCTGGCAGGCTTTAGGCCACAAGATTTGAGGCTTTCGTCCATTCATCTTCCTCTCCACTGCTGTCTGTGGCTGGATAGGCTCTGGACTCATGTCCGTTGATGGATCTGTGCTTGGTTGAGCTTCGTCTGGGGTTCTGATACCCTGTGGACTGTGGTGAATATCCTGCCACTGGGCTTCACTCGACTGATTTGCCCTACCTCTGAGGAAGTAGTGGTCAATGCGAGGCACCTCGCTAAGCTCTCTTAGGCACTTTTTCCTGCCCTGGTGGATCTTGAGACCCTTCTCTGATGTTATCTTTTTCCAGCCACAGATGCAGCTTTGTAGCTTGTGTCCTGCCAGTGTTGTTACTCCGTCAACTACCGTGCTGATCATTTGATTCGTTGTCATTTCCGTTCCAGGGTCTGTTACCGTGTGATCCGCCGATGAGTCATCTTCCGCCCCCGCTCTCGCAGACTCTAGGGGTGTTTTTCCTTTTGAATTTTTCGTAGCCATAGTTGGGTGGAACCAAGTCACTGTGTAGTGAAAGGCTCCTGCCAACACGGGTAGCTAACCCATGCCAGCCCCGTTGGGGTCTGTTCCCTCCTGTCAGCTGTCTCTTCAGGCCGTCACCAGGTCTTTCCCAGGTTGTCAGCTGCCCTTTCGCAGCGGTCACTGGTTTTGACACCAGACATCAGGATTCTTAATAGGACTGGTTGTTAAAATCCCTAAATATTCAGCACAACAATTGAGTGGAGTTGGAGATGTCCTCTTGGGTGGAGTGGAATTTGGCAATGATCACGTGGTGCCACCAGTACGACACATCTTCATCTTCAAATTATACATTATCTACTTAAAATAGGCATTTCCCCAGACTTTTCTAGGGATGTATAGGAATAAAAAAATCACATCTAGAATTTGCCCACCCAGATGGTAATGAAATGTTCAGGTACTCTTTTGAAACACACTTCTCCCTTCATCCAGGACACCTTGTGCATATTCTACCCACAAATAGAGTGCTTTATCCCGCATATTTAATAAAGTTACATCATTGACAAAGTTCCAGACTGGGTCTTATCGATGGTTTGCTGTGCTGGGCTGTCACTACCATTTTCACCCACAAGAGTGCAGCGTCTAGCCATTTATGGAGGCCTACATCGACTGAGAGCAGCAGTTCCAATTCACTTTTTAGCCCCATATAGAGTGCCATATGCCCCCAATAAAGTTAGAATTCATTGAAAAAACACTTCTCCCTTCAAGCAGGACACCTTGTGCATTTTCTACCCACAAATAGAGTGCTTTATCCCGCATATTTAATAAAGTTACATCATTGACAAAGTTCCAGCCTGGGTCTTATCGATGGTTTGCTGTGCTGGGCTGTCACTACCATTTTCACCCACAAGAGTGCAGCGTCTAGCCATTTATGGAGGCCTACATCGACTGAGAGCAGCAGTTCCAATTCACTTTTTAGCCCCATATAGAGTGCCATATGCCCCCAATAAAGTTAGAATTCATTGAAACACACTTCTCCCTTCATCCAGGACACCTTGTGCATATTCTACCCACAAATAGAGTGCTTTATCCCGCATATTTAATAAAGTTACATCAACAACAATGTTCCAGGCTGTGTATTATGGATGCTTTGGGTCATGGTACTGTTGCTCACGGCCATACTAGCCTGAATACGCCCGATCTCGTCCGACCTCGGAAGCTAAGCAGGGTGGGTCTTTCCCAGGTTGTCAGCTGCCCTTTCGCAGCGGTCACTGGTTTTGACACCAGACATCAGGATTCTTAATAGGACTGGTTGTTAAAATCCCTAAATATTCAGCACAACAATTGAGTGGAGTTGGAGATGTCCTCTTGGGTGGAGTGGAATTTGGCAATGATCACGTGGTGCCACCAGTACGACACATCTTTATCTTCAAATTATACATTATCTACTTAAAATAGGCATTTCCCCAGACTTTTCTAGGGATGTATAGGAATAAAAAAATCACATCTAGAATTTGCCCACCCAGATGGTAATGAAATGTTCAGGTACTCTTTTGAAACACACTTCTCCCTTCATCCAGGACACCTTGTGCATATTCTACCCACAAATAGAGTGCTTTATCCCGCATATTTAATAAAGTTACATCATTGACAAAGTTCCAGACTGGGTCTTATCGATGGTTTGCTGTGCTGGGCTGTCACTACCATTTTCACCCACAAGAGTGCAGCGTCTAGCCATTTATGGAGGCCTACATCGACTGAGAGCAGCAGTTCCAATTCACTTTTTACCCCAATATAGAGTGCCATATGCCCCCAATAAAGTTAGAATTCATTGAAAAAACACTTCTCCCTTCAAGCAGGACACCTTGTGCATTTTCTACCCACAAATAGAGTGCTTTATCCCGCATATTTAATAAAGTTACATCATTGACAAAGTTCCAGCCTGGGTCTTATCGATGGTTTGCTGTGCTGGGCTGTCACTACCATTTTCACCCACAAGAGTGCAGCGTCTAGCCATTTATGGAGGCCTACATCGACTGAGAGCAGCAGTTCCAATTCACTTTTTAGCCCCATATAGAGTGCCATATGCCCCCAATAAAGTTAGAATTCATTGAAACACACTTCTCCCTTCATCCAGGACACCTTGTGCATATTCTACCCACAAATAGAGTGCTTTATCCCGCATATTTAATAAAGTTACATCAACAACAATGTTCCAGGCTGTGTATTATGGATGCTTTGGGTCATGGTACTGTTGCTCACGGCCATACTAGCCTGAATACGCCCGATCTCGTCCGACCTCGGAAGCTAAGCAGGGTGGGTCTTTCCCAGGTTGTCAGCTGCCCTTTCGCAGCGGTCACTGGTTTTGACACCAGACATCAGGATTCTTAATAGGACTGGTTGTTAAAATCCCTAAATATTCAGCACAACAATTGAGTGGAGTTGGAGATGTCCTCTTGGGTGGAGTGGAATTTGGCAATGATCACGTGGTGCCACCAGTACGACACATCTTCATCTTCAAATTATACATTATCTACTTAAAATAGGCATTTCCCCAGACTTTTCTAGGGATGTATAGGAATAAAAAAATCACATCTAGAATTTGCCCACCCAGATGGTAATGAAATGTTCAGGTACTCTTTTGAAACACACTTCTCCCTTCATCCAGGACACCTTGTGCATATTCTACCCACAAATAGAGTGCTTTATCCCGCATATTTAATAAAGTTACATCATTGACAAAGTTCCAGACTGGGTCTTATCGATGGTTTGCTGTGCTGGGCTGTCACTACCATTTTCACCCACAAGAGTGCAGCGTCTAGCCATTTATGGAGGCCTACATCGACTGAGAGCAGCAGTTCCAATTCACTTTTTACCCCAATATAGAGTGCCATATGCCCCCAATAAAGTTAGAATTCATTGAAAAAACACTTCTCCCTTCAAGCAGGACACCTTGTGCATTTTCTACCCACAAATAGAGTGCTTTATCCCGCATATTTAATAAAGTTACATCATTGACAAAGTTCCAGGCTGGGTCTTATCGATGGTTTGCTGTGCTGGGCTGTCACTACCATTTTCACCCACAAGAGTGCAGCGTCTAGCCATTTATGGAGGCCTACATCGACTGAGAGCAGCAGTTCCAATTCACTTTTTAGCCCCATATAGAGTGCCATATGCCCCCAATAAAGTTAGAATTCATTGAAACACACTTCTCCCTTCATCCAGGACACCTTGTGCATATTCTACCCACAAATAGAGTGCTTTATCCCGCATATTTAATAAAGTTACATCAACAACAATGTTCCAGGCTGTGTATTATGGATGCTTTGGGTCATGGTACTGTTGCTCACGGCCATACTAGCCTGAATACGCCCGATCTCGTCCGACCTCGGAAGCTAAGCAGGGTTGGGCCGTGTTAGTACCTGGATCTTGGCTGAGTGCTTTACCACGTCACGTGCAGTATCAACCAATGAAAATGCGTAGAGTGCGTCCAAGATACGCCCCTATATTTGCATACACATCTGACAATGACAAAGACAAACTATTCTATGTGAATAGCTAGGTGAAAACAACATTGTCTTTCGCTTTATCAGTAATGTATGCATTATCAGTAATGTATGCATTATCAGTAATGTATGCATTATCAGTAATGTATGCAGCATGTTGTCCACGCCCCTGCGCATTTTCATTGGTTGATACTGCGCGAGACGTGATGAAGCCCTCAGCTCTCGCCTCAGATTTTAAATCCTCAATTTTGGCCGCCATTGGCTACAATCTGTAATTTGGCTCTACAAGTGTTAATATGTCATTTTATGAAGTTTTTATGTTTTCAGGCGAGAAAGTAACCATATATATTCACAAAATGTGTCCAGTTTATCAAAATAACCCGTTTATATATCTGATCTGACGTTTTTTCCCCCACTTCTGTGGGAAACTTCGCTAGCAACACGAGTAGAGCTTTGCATCTGCATCGCACGTTGAAGTACGTCAAGTCCATCCCACCAGGTTGCGCCAGAACGGTGGGTCACGGTCCGCGGTGTGCACGGAGCGTTATTGAGTCAACTGGTATTGTGGTTATCACCAAGTTCTCCCATACAGTGCTGATATTCCATGGTAATTATAGGGAGAAAGACGCTGTGAGAGAACAGGGCTATAGACTCTCTTACCCGTCTGTGGTAATAACAGTGTCGCTGCTTTCATACGTCACGCGTGGTATCAACCAATGAAAATGCGTAGGGGCGTGGACAACATGCAAGATACGCCCCCATATATTTGCATACATTACTGATAAAGTGGAAAAGAAAGAATGAATGTGGAAAAGAAAGAATGAATGTGGAAAAGAAAGAATGAATGTGGAAAAGAAAGAATGAAAGAATGAATGTGGAAAAGAAAGAATGAATGTGGAAAAGAAAGAATGAATGTGGAAAAGAAAGAATGAATGTGGAAAACAATGTGGAAAAGAAAGAATGAATGTGGAAAACAATGTGGAAAAGAAAGAATGAATGTGGAAAAGAAAGAATAAATGTGGAAAAGAATAAATACATATAGAAATGTATTGCGGTATACTGTGTGTATTTGTATGTGTATTTGTTCATACATTCATTTATGTGTCTATATATTTATTGTTAATTTTGTCAGACTTGATTAATTTTGTCAGACTTGTCATACTCTTTAGTATTCGTTTCGTATCTCACTATGGGGAACGCCCCCTGCGTGACCTCATCAGAAACTGAATTACACTGCGCCAGCCCATTGGCTGGCCCAGGCGACGCTTGTGTCACGAGGGACGGGACCCTCCGCCTATATAACACGTACACACGGCATCTGTCGTCATTCAAAAGCCTTTGCTCTCTTCTCACTGGAGCTGACAACAACTGTGCGGGTGGCTAGAGCTAAACAGTCCACAGATACGAGCGACCACAACACACACACTGTATGGAAAGTTTGAGCGGCAGTGACGGCCGCGCGCTGCACTTTATTCTTGATTATTTTGAACGTCTCGCTCAGCCCGTCAGTGACGGTGCAGTGTGTGTGTGTTAGCCCGTCAGTGATGGTGCAGTGTGTGTGTGTTAGCCCGTCAGTGACGGTGCAGTGTGTGTGTGTTAGCCCGTCAGTGACGGTGCAGTGTGTGTGTGTTAGCCCTGCTGAGCCGTGCTGTACATTAACAAACACGTTTGTACAGCTGTTCCTTTGTGTCGACCTCCCTCTGTGCCTAGAGACTCTTACACTAACGTTACCACCAGGTGCTAGCTAGCTACGGTAGCTAACGTTACCACCAGGTGCTAAGGTAGCTAATGTTACCACCAGGTGCTAGCTAGCTACGGTAGCTAATGTTACCACCAGGTGCTAGCTAGCTACGGTAGCTAACGTTACCACCAGGTGCTGGCCAGCTACGGTAGCTAATGTTACCACCAGGTGCTAGCTAGCTAAGGTAGCTAACGTTACCACCAGGTGCTAGCTAGCTACGGTAGCTAACGTTACCACCAGGTGCTAGCCAGCTACGGTAGCTAACGTTACCACCAGGTGCTAGCTAGCTACGGTAGCTAACGTTACCACCAGGTGCTAGCTAGCTAAGGTAGCTAACGTTACCACCAGGTGCTAGCTAGCTAAGGTAGCTAACGTTACCGATGCATCATCAGACAGAAATGAGCAACTGCGACTCCGCTGGCAGAAGGGTGAAAGAGGAGAAACGCTTTGAAATGGATACCATTTCCACCGACATAAGAAATATTGCCTCACGTAGGCTATTATGAAGGAGTGCACACAAAGGATACGTGCACACTGCACATATCGTATTCGTCCATGTCCTATACGCATCACACTATATACATATATATTTACTGTTCATATCATATTGATATTCATGCAAATATATTTCCTTTTTACATTCATATTCATTGCACGTATAGCGCGAGGTTGACCACCGTCCGCATTGACTTCACAGTAATGTACGTCTTTGAATGAATGAATGAATGGTCTTTATTGTCATTGCTATAGTACAGGTACCAAACAACGAAATTTAGGAGGGGTGGCTCCCCTGGTGCTAGGAAAGAAAAAAAAACACAAGGGAAGGAGCTGGTTTACATAAATAAAGGCTATGTACACTATCCACTATACTATACTGTACAGATAGACGACTAGGGTTGTCATATTGCACATAGTGTTATTGCACATTCATTTGAAGTGTCGCAGTTTGCAGGCTAGAAATGTACATATTTGTGTCTCTACTACTTTATAAGGGTAACATTCCCGATAAGTCCAATGATTGCAATATCCATACAGTGAAGAACATGAACAGGCCCACTGTAGACAATTGACTATCATCCCCAAGTACGCCTGTATGCATGTTATTTAATTATCTTGTATCCACCTAAGGTAAGGTGACCAGATTTCTCAGATGCAATCTGGGGACATTTCCAACTTTTTAGGAAAAATGTATACATTTTATCATGATGAAATACAGAAACGGGGACAGTTGCTGTTTCATTTATTTTGACCTTATTTTGACCCATTGCTCCAGACACTCTGCTCAACATGATCTCTTGTGACTGCAGAGCAGATGGCTGTGGAGTGTCATGTGGCTGCAGGAAGATGGGGGTACACTGCTCTGCCTTGTGTACAAAGTGCAGTGGTCAAACATGCAACAATGCAGCACCAATGCCATCTTTACTAGATGATGAGGGAGAAACTGAAGAATCAACACCAATTTCTGATGATGAGGATGATGACTGAAGTGATTTATTATTATGAAATGTCTCCATTCAAGAAACTAATGATGAAATTGACTTACTTACCCTAAAAAACATATGTTTACCTTTTAATTGCATTTGTATCAGGTTTTAAGCCTGAGATACGGAAAAATATCCAAATGGCGGCCATTTTGGACGCCATCTTGAATATCTCAGAGAACACAAGGGGGATTCACGGGGACTTTTAGTATGTCATTCCTAAAGGTATTCTGAACATATCCTGAACAATTCAGCTTGTTACAAATTTGTTCCGGGTGTAACCCTATTACTACTGGACTAATTGGATGGAAAGCTTCAACAGTTCATGAAGCTTCATCTCGCCATCACTACTCGCCACCCTGGAGACCATTCGGTTGGTATGCAAACATAAGCCGCTTTTCCATAGGTCGGCCCGGGTCGGGTCAGGTCGGGTCAGGTCGGGTCACTTTTGATCTGTTCTGGTTTCCATTATACACAAACCGACCCGGACTAGTAGGAGGAGTAGAGGATAGTAGGCGGAGTTACGCGTCACACGCAGCCTGGCAAAAAGCTTCCGGGTGTACACAGCAACAGCAGTGATTTTTTTGGAGAGAAAGAGAAAGAGAGAGAGGAAGCTATGTACACATAATAAAGTCATGTTTTTTGAACCCTTAAAACCACTGCCTTCACTTGTCTGCTTTATGAACTGTAGTATCATCATCGGGAAACAGCGACAAGACGCGAATCTACCGGAATTTGACACAGCCGGTGTTATTCACAGACAAACACGGTGCCGTTTGCGGGTTAATAACTTCGGTTTACCGGGGGTTAGGATAACAATTCAAACGTGTCCGGAAAGAGGAGAAGCCAGGGAATTCAAAAAATTTTTTTTGAATGGAGTCGATCCTCCACTCCTATCACCGTGGACACAGCGCGGAGCGAATTCCCTGTTAAAACCGGCATTTGACTCATGAGTGAATGGTGAAAATGGCTGGACGGCTGCGGGCGAACTCCCGGTTCATCGAGTTTACGGTTAAAGGCATAACTTCTCGGGGTGTCAGCGCGGTGGTTAAGGGCTCAAAATGACCGTAGACAGATGGTGAAGTTAGCAAAGGAGTATTGTGTTTTTTTACCACCTCCACAGCCGGTGTTATTCACGGACAAACACGGTGCATAATAGCGATTTGTGTGTTGTGCTTGTTGTAAATAAAAGTTATATGATTCATTGAAATGACATTAAACTAAGATAATACGATGGTCAGAATAATTTTCCGAATCTTTATTAATAAGCTATTACAGAAAATGTAGTGACATTTTCCTAGTGAATGTGGTATTTTCAAGATGGCGGTTGTGAAGAAATAATATGGGATGGGACATGGGATGACGATTGTCCATTGACCAATCAACGGTGTGCAGCGTCACACGTCACTGCGTGCGTCCCAGGTCCCAGGTCCCAGGTCCCTGCTCGGATGTGGTACCTGGGACCTAGGACTGAAGCGACCCGGACCGACGAATGGAAAAGGGGACCGAAGCGGGCTGACCTAGGTCAGCACCAGGTCAGCACCAGGTCTGCAACGTAGTGGAAAAGCACCATAGATGGGTGATCATGGATGCGGTCAGACATCATTAGAAGGGTAAATCATGACAAACCATACTATCAACATGTCCGTGTGTTTGTCTTCAAACAGGAAACATACAACACTGACCTGCAAAGTTGCGTTGTGGTCCTCATGAAGTGTTTTGGTTAGCGATAGTTGCTCAATTGCTGCAGGCAACTTCCGCACTAGATTGCAATCTATTTTTCTACATCGACTGTATGGTCTTGCGTTGAATACTAGGCCTAACTAAACAAACACCAAACGCGTTTCGTTTAATTAATTGTGTCTATCCTGAAACCCTCTGTAAGGAGAAGCACACACTATTTCTACATGAAATATTCCTTCATATTTAGTTTCTGTTGGTAAAAAAAGACAAGTCGTACAGGTCCTTGGTTCTACTGACCATAAGCACATAAGCACAAACGTAGACCTACTAGTATGAAACATACAGTACTCTCCATAAGTATTGGAACGAGGAAGCATTTTGCCTTCTTTTAGCTCTACTCCAAAAGTTTGGATTTAAAATCAATGTTACAATTACTTACAATGAGGTTAAAGTAGAGATTATTTTGTGGTCAAATCAACTCAAATTAACTCTCTGTTTTGGTTGGAAGTTACTTTGAGGTGATTTGAGGTCCCTGTAATTCGTAATTGTAAATCGCTTTGGATTAAAAGCGTCTGCTAAATGGCAAAATTAAATAAAAAAAATGTAATAAAAAAAAATGTATTAAAATGATTATTATAATAACGAATGTTGAACTTTTGTGTTCCCCTATCACTCCCACTGTTTTGGAGTAGCGGGGGCTAAATGCATGTGTGCAGACGGATGCTATTGTTTTGACAGGCCATTTTCACATAGGGGGGGTTGATGTGGGCCTCAGTCAATACCACTAGATGGCAGCATTACCAAACCCATGTGAATGACATCACCTCAAACCTCCCTGTGTGAAGCATGACACCTCCAGAGACTGGGAGCCAGACTGCTACCACAGTGCTTGTGTTGCTGCCTCCCTAAGTATGTGGGGGCAGAAATCATATCATTTAGCTCCAATATGAATGCAAGTATATGCATCATGTTGAGAATGGTACACATTGCCCATAGAGGTTGCAATATCTATATATTTCATGGGTTGTACATCCTTTTACATGTCCACTATCTGAACGGAATCAGGACAGTTCAGGCTACACCTTACAGTTTTTCTCTATCGCTTTACAGTTTTTCTCAGTTGCTAAAACACTAAACCCCATTCTCTGAACCAAATTCTCAGTGGTCTAAACTCATTTGTCGAATCAAACACTCTTTTGGCCAAACCTTCAACACTGTTCAGGTACTTAGACACAATTTGCAAAACTCATCCGCTCTTTGTTGCCAAACCTTAAACACATTCTTAGTCACTAAACACATTTCACACTGTGATACACTTGTGTTGCAAAATTGTGAACACTGGCAGCAGAATGTGAACACAACTCCAACACAGTTGTCATCTGTTACACACAACTCAACATTTAACACACATGTTTCTAATGATGTGATCAGACCAATTGGGCAGGGTAAAAGTCAGTTCAGAGTGCACAGGTGGCACATGTGCATCCATCTACAATGGACGGAAACATACAGAGAGGCAGAGGAGGAAGAGTTCTGCACTTTTCTCCCAACAACAAGAAGCACTCATTGTTGACATGGTCCTTCAAAATAATGCCATCCGACTCTGTGAAATCCAGCAGAGAGTGATTGAAGACAATGTCAACTTTGATGGTGTCCTCACATGCAACGTGTACAGAGTACCCTTTGATCGCAACTCTGCAAGAGTTCTAAGATATCAGCATGTGCAAGTAAGTGTAACCTACACACACTTTCAGCACTGATGCTTCCAGTACAATTCTATGCTCCAGTACAATTCTATGCTCATAGGCCTACTGTTACTGTAGGCTAGTAGTTGCAGTTGCTACGTTTACGGTACTGTAAACTAGGATATTCTTCATACTGAAATGTCACTTTGTGCCGAAACAAGAAACCAGAGCAACATTTTTGTTCAAGCATTGAATCGTATTAAAGTTCACAATATTAACATTTTCGAATCTTGAACGTAACTCTACTGTCGACTCCCAGGTCCACTAATCGATCCATTGCAGACAGAGCAGCGGGACATCGAACTCTCACCAACTTGACAGGGTCAGACATGGCTTAATCGAGCATGGAAATGAGTTTGTTTCTGCAGATGACCTTCTTTACACATCTTCCGCTGTAATTTTCAGTCGATTGGGGGACAAATGTCAAATTGATTATCACGAACGGTGACTATATTTCTAAACATATGCTAGAATGATACTATAGGCCTGACAGTAATCGAACAATAAGAACCCAGTGTTCTATAATGCTGGTCCGGTCATTAATTAAGAATGGGTCACAGTGTAGCTGGATTGACTAGCTACACCGGTGTTACATTGTAACATTGCAAAATAGCTTCTATTAAATGTTCAGTATGCATGCCATTACTCCATTGCAAGGCACATTATCGTTGCAAGGGAAGTGACTAATGCACGCGCCCTTTTCTCTTTGGTTGAAAATGATTGCATTTGCATTGAGGAGGTTGACTCCGTGTGGGGTAAGCGGAACATAACATCAGTCTAATAGTGATATTGATCTGCCTGTTAGCTTGAGTAGTTAAAACAAAGAAGGTCTGGATCCTCTCGGCTATTATTTGGAATCAGATGTACCACATCAAAGCCCTAATGAGACATGCATTACTGCCACAATGCCCTATCAACAACACTATCTTTCCTATTCCCAGGGTCCCACACGGCGATCTCTGCAGCAGGTGGTCCGAGTGTCCAACTGCCCAGTGAATAGACAATGTGTTTACACCAGCTCCTACATGACACAAGCTTCCTCAGTTCTACTGCTCCCCAGACTACCAGCCTCCAACAGGCTGCTGAGCCACAGACCACTGAACTGCTCTGCCGCTCGTCCCTGCCAGGGTCAGCCTGGGGCCCCAGAGAGAGTGGACACGGAGAGGGACCAGAAACGCCTCAGTATGAAAGTCCTCACTCAGGCGCCCAAGCCCGCACTGTACCTGGGCTTATCTGGCCTCATTCCATTCCTAGCCGCCCCTGTCTTTATGGCCGTGACACAGTCCTACTACCCTGAGGTGGCCTATGCACAGGTGGTCTACGGGGCCTGCATCGTGTCCTTCCTGGGCGGGGCCCGCTGGGGGTTTGCCCTGCCTGAAGGAAGCCCGGCCCAGCCTGACTGGATGAACCTGGGCAACAGTGTGGTGCCCTCCCTATTGGCCTGGATGGCGTTGCTGTGCAGGGACAACATCACAGAGGGAGCCCTGCTGGTCGTCATGGGACTGGGCCTCTCCCTGCACTACGACCTGGTCCTGCTGCCCGGATACCCTGGCTGGTTCAAAGCCATGCGGACTATCCTCACTCTTGTGGCTACCTTCTCCTTAGTGGCCACACTGACACTGAAGAAGATGTGTCCAGAGAAAAATATCAAGGCGCTTGAGAATTGACAAGCTATAGTGGCTAGGGAGCTTTCAATAATGACAAAGACCAGACTTTAGTAGCTGTATTTAAGTTGCACTGCAGTGAGATCTCAAAAATCATTGTGACTGAAAGATACAGTGTTTCTCATTGGTTTGGCTGCAAAGGCTCACCTGAGCCCAATACACTTCTGTAAAAATGGATTATGTCAAATAAAGATATAATAAAGACAGAGAGAGACATTTCATAGATATGTGTTTTCATTTAATCAATGTGCTACTGATGACATTGAAGTACATCAATGTGTGAGGGCTAAAATATAAATTAACTTTGTTATCTAGTGATGTTGCTGAATGAAGGGGATAAAAGCTAATAATTCCAACCTCAGTGTTTTAAAACAGTGTTTACTGACTAAAAAGGCACACATATTTACAGTTATACAATGGCTGCATTTCAGCCAACGAGCATTGCATTTGAACATAAATACTGAGTAACCAGTACCAATTAATGCCACTTTTAAAACATTTCAACATCAGTGACTGTTTTTACAGAAGACGTAGCCTCAAATGCACAGCAAAGCATTTTCAATAACAATTTCACATGAGGACCATATAATGTAGCTTAAAGTAGCTTCATGTCAAGTAAGTGGGGTACAAGGTTTAATACGTCTCAGTGTAAACAACTTAGAGTAATAAGCCCCTCAAACACATTGCCATCTACTTTCAGTCCAAAATGTAACGGATAACCCACTTGAAATTTAGAAAACAGTTTTGGTGTTAATTGCACTGTGAGAGATTAAAGGTGGGTCAAAATAATATATAAGTCAAAGTGCACAGGTCGATCAGTTCATATCATGTCAGAGAAAAGAGTGACACTCATGAACATCTTGGAGCACCACTGTATGACGAAATGGTGCAATGAGACTTCTCTCTGTCAATTGAGAGCCATATCTTCACTCATTGAAATTAGGCTACATCCTGAAAGTGCCACAGTTCAGACACACTTGCTAAAAGATCACAGTGCACAATAGAAGCAATTTACCTTGCAATCAAGACACACTGACACACCTCAGTGTA
The DNA here is from genome assembly GCF_963989245.1 of Nansenia antarctica. NCBI lineage: Eukaryota > Metazoa > Chordata > Actinopteri > Argentiniformes > Microstomatidae > Nansenia > Nansenia antarctica. Next base: position 54,690,362 of record NC_137675.1, read on the forward strand.
ACTGACAGAGTGCTAGGTTGCCATTTTGGCTCAGTGTTCAATGTACAATGTCTAGTTCAGCAATATCAGCAACAAACAATCAAACATTCTGTAAATCCACCATCTCAAAGCCTACGGAAACAAGTGCTATTTGACTTTGAACAGCAAATTCCTCTACCAAGAAAAAGGCCCTCCGTTTGTGCTCTGTAAGATGCTGAGCATAATGTCTTGTACATGATCAAGTTTCCACTGTAGCTCACACTTCACTGGCTGGCTGAGGGTACGATGTGTGTGGTCATGGATATGGGAGGTGGGCAAGTAGATTCTACTGTGGCGTCCTGCCACTGTACAACATCTAAATCCATTGCTGGTGAAGGCCATGTTTCAAGCGAAATAGTAATAATGTGTTGGAGGAGGACTCTTCTGTGATATGGCTCTGGATGGAAACAGTGGACCTGTCTCTCAGAGGACGGCCACCCCTCCATCACAGCGGCTGGTGATCATGTTGCCGATCTCAGTCCAGGTGTCCAGGTGGGGGTCATAGATCTCCACTGAGTCCACAGTCACGGGTGGTGAAAAGTCTCCGCTGGTGGCCCGCCCCCCAACAGCGTAGAGCAGACCATTTACGGCTGATACGGACACCCCCGCCCGCGCCACCGCCATAGGTGCCACCTCCACCCACTTCTCCTGTGGAAGGAAAGACACATTATGGTTAAAAGACACACAGTCACAGTCTTTGTACTAGTCAATAATACATGCTCATCTATTGCGATTCATAGAAAAAAAACATCTTTGACATAAATATCTCAGCTCTCTAACCTTTTAGTCTATCTTTTAGTCAATTGGGTAGACTCTGCGGCTTTATCTAAGTATACAGGCACCACCCTCCCCTCTATAGGCGACCATCATTTAGCATGGGCCAAGTCAGTTAACATGTATTTTGTGAAGTATCCCCTTCATGTTATTGTTCAGTCAAAGGTCAATGTCCAATACACTAACTAATTGTACTAATTGTGAAGCCTTCTGTGTGACAGCAGAGACAGACACCAGACAAGAGACAGACAGGCTCCAACCTCCTCAGGACAGTACTTCTCCACCGTCTCCAGGGAGCCCAGCGCCTTGTTCCAGCCTCCCACGGCGTAGATGCAGTTGTTGAGGCAGGCCACGCCCACGTAGGCCCGTCGTGTAACCATGACAGGCAGGGCGCTCCAGCGGTGGGAGATGGGGTCGTACATCTCGGACGAGCGCAGCTCCATCCTCTTGTCACTGAGACCCCCGATCACGTAGATGAACCCTGCAGAGCGATCAAAGGCCACACAGATCTAGTTGGTTCAGAGGACCTTCCTAACAATAACATTACGAGTGTTCATTAAGATCAAAGGGTAAATATGGTGTGAATATGGTATTACATTTTGCTTGTACATGTACTATATATATATATACATTTCTTCTTATTCTTCTTATTTTATTTATTTTTAATTATCACTGAATAAGCATGCTAGTCTCTAAATCATAGGTTCCTTAGTGATCTCTGGGAGAGCCTAACCCTGTAACTCGCAGCAGCCAAAATAGAATCGTGGAACCGCCATGTTTCCGATGATCTCCCACTTGTTCTCTGCCGGGTCGTAGCGCTCCATCGTTTTCCCAATCTCCGATCCGATCCAACCACCTGCAAGATCACAGTAGTGAGGTCACATGATACTCTATTCACATCTACTTCCATGTACTGCATGTCCCAAGTGACAGGCTGGTGTTTACCTAGTGCGTAGAGCGCCCCGTGACAGGGGCAGACGCCAACTCCACAGCGTGGGAAATTCAAAGAGGCTACTGCCGCCCACTGCTTGGTCACTGGGTCATATCTCTCTGTGCAGTCGAATATCATGGAGTCCTCCCTGCCTGGGCAATAGCAAACGGAAAGCACAATTATATTATGTCAAATGGAAATTCCACTGAGAAATATCGACATGTCAAACATGTATGCATACAGTATGACTGTGATTGCATTATGGCACTTGTACATCGTTTTTGTTTTTACTCATGAACTTGAAGGACCACCATCTGTTGATTTCCACACTGTATAACGAAGTTGTTCTACTTCTACCTCTCACAGACAGACAGACAGATAGACAGACAGACTGAGTGCACTGTCTCACCTCCAACCACGTAGACCATGCCCTCCAGCACGGCCACACCCAGCCCACTGCGGGCCTGATGCAGGGAGGACACAGTGGTCCAGTATTGACTGAAGGAGTCAAAGTGCTCCACACAGCTGAGGGCTCTCCCGTCACATCAACGGACGCCCTGCAGCCGAGTGTAGCCTCCTGAGAGGGCGAAACCAGACGTGACGTGAGAGTGTTTTTACTACGCAAACGTAGGGAGATGAGGGCTGTATTGAAACGTGATAATCAAATGATTTTACAGGAACAACAAAGAGGTCTCCCCGCCACTTTTTTTGGTAAACAGCTGAGGGATGGGGCTGGAGAAATTTAACACATCTCAAATTAATAGACTGAGCTATGTATGCTTGGGCTCAAGAATTAATGGCTACAAATGTTTATTTTATTTTTTGATTTAACCTTTATTTAACCAGGCAAACATGTAAGAACAAATTCTTATTTGCAAATGCAGCCTGACCAAAAAGCAGTGGCTCTTTGGGGGGGGGGGGGGGGGGGGGAGCTAGAAATAAAACAAGGTTAAGTAATACAATAAACAATAAAACAATAAAACACTGGCAAATACAGATGCATTAAAATACTAACAGTCAGAGAGAGGGGAGAGAGACAGAGGAGGTAGGGGTGAGGAAGAGCGGAGGTGAGGGATAGCGGGGGTAGTGGAGCAGGGGTACTTAAAATGAGGCAGTGATGGGTTATGGGATGGGTGAGAGACGGTGATCAACAGGTGCATTGATCGACTATGGTTCGCTGCAGGATTTGTTTGAAAGCAGTGAGTGAGGTGAGGGCGGTGAGTTTGAGGGTGTTTTGTAAGGTGTTCCAGTCGTGTGCTGCAGCGAACCGGAAAGCGCTGCGCCCGACAACATTACGGGCTTTGGGGATGGTGAGTCGGACAAGATCACTGGATCTTAGAACGATGACGGGGCGGTGAGAGAGGTAGAAAGGTGTTTTGCAAAGTATGGATTTGTAGATAATATGAAGCCAGTGACAGAGCCGTCTGCTGTGAAGAGATGTCCAGTCTACAAGGGTGTACAGATCACAGTGGTGAGTTGTGAAAGGCGCACCAGTGGCAAAACGAATGGCGGAGTGATGGAGTGTGTCGAGTTTCCTGAGGGCAGACTGAGATGCCATCCTATAGATGGTATCGCCATAGTCGAATATGGGCAGGATGGTCATCTTGACAAGGTTATGTTTGGCTGCACGGGTGAAGGAGGCCTTGTTCCGGTATAAAAAGCTTAGGCGAGCTTTGACTTTTGTCTGCAGGTGCTTTATGTGGGTGGTGAAGGAAAGGGATGAGTCCAGCCAAAGGCCAAGGTATTTGTAACAAGAGACAAACTCCAGCTCGGAACCGTCAACACAGAAGATCTTAGGGGGGCTGCTGACACGAGGTCTCCGGTCGAAAAGAATGCACTTTGTTTTTTTGGTGTTGAGGAGAAGATGGAGGCGATGAAAAGACTGCTCAATGGAGGTGAGGCTGAGTTGTAGAGTGGAAGCCGCAGAGTGGAGTGAAGGGCCTGCACAATACAAGATGGTGTCGTCAGCATAAAGATGGATCTGGGATTTGCCAGCATCTTTTGCTATATCATTGATGTAGATTGAGAACAACGTTGGTCCCAAGATGGAGCCTTGAGGCACCCCTTTAGAGATGGTGAGATGGTCTGACAAGATATTTTCAGTCTTCACTTGCTGAACTCGGTCAGTTAGCTGGCAAACCAGTTGCAAGAGTTTGTCGAGAGACCAATGTTGGAGAGCCTCTGTAGAAGGATGGAATGGATGACAGAATCAAAGGCCTTAGCTAGGTCGATAAAGGCAGCGATGCAGACCTGCTTGGAGTCCAAGGAAGTGAGAATGTCATCCATAACTTTCAAGGTAGCTGTGATGCACCCGTGGCCAGGCCGGAACCCAGACTGCATGTTGGACAGGATGTTGTTTGAGGCCATGAAGTGGCTGAGCTGTTTGAGAGCCAGCTTCTCCAGGACCTTGGCCAGGCACGGCAAGATGGAGATGGGCCTGTAGCAGTTGGGGTCGGAGCTAGAGCCACCTTTAAAGAGGGGAAAGACCAGCGCGGATTTCCAGTCAGGAGGAAAGACAGACAGCTCAAAAGACATGTTGAATAGCCGTGTGATGGGAGCGGAAATGACAGGTGCAGCAGCTTTCAAAAACATGGGTTCGAGCCCATCAAGGCCAGCAGACTTGTTTGAGTCTAGCTTGGTTATCTCCTCTAAAACCTCTGAGGTCAAGACAGGTTTAAAGGAGAAAGCGTCACAGCTGGAAGGAGGAGGAGAATGTGATGAAGCAGCAATGGGGGGAGTAGCTGAGAATACATGGGCCGAGTTGACAAAGTGATGATTAAAAAGCGAAGCCATGTGAGACTTGTCAGTGACAACAGTGTCACCAAAGGTCATTGCACTAGGAAGATGAGGGGAAGTGAGTTTGTTTTCCATGGCTTTGACCGTTTTCCAAAACATATTGGCGTCAGAGCCACAGGATGCAAATTTGTCCAAGAAGTAACTGGTTTTGGCTTTTCTGACAGCCTGAGTGCTTTTATTTCTACACTGCCTAAAGGCAAGCCAGTAAGCAGGAGACTGGGTGGAACGAGCTTTCCGCCATAAGGTGTTCTTCTGGCGGATCAACTCAGCCAAGTCATGGGAAAACCAGGGGCTGAAGCGATCCTTTATCCGTGATTTTATGAGTGGGGCGTGTTTGTTGATGATCTGATTAAAAGTTATCTTAAAATAGGACCAGGCGTCATCCACAGTGGAGACTGAATTAATTCGGTCCCAGTTTTCTGCTGCAACATTGTGGAGAAAGGCCCCCAGCTCAAACTTCTTCAGAGAGCGCTTGGTTACGATCACTGATGGTCGCTTGATTGAGGAGCCAGAGCGTATGCATGCAATGGCACAGTGATCACTCAGATCTTGACACCAGATTTATAATTAGAAGGGGCATTCGTAAGGATGACATCAATCAGCGTGGCAGATGAAGGGGATTTCTGATTGTGTCTGGTGGGCTCAGATATGATTTGGGAAAGGTTCAGAGCATCGAATTGCTGCGTGACTACGTCTGGGGGGTTGAACATGTCCCAGTTGAGATCACCCAGGAGGACAAACTCAGAGGAAACGTGTGGGGCCAGGAGTACACCAAGTGCAGTTAGGGTGCAAGCTGGGGCAGAGGGTGGTCTGTAGCAGACAGCGACAGAGAGAAAGAAATTGGAAGACAGTTTGATCCTTAACACTAGCAGTTCAAATTGTTTGGGGACAGACTTGGAAATTAAGATAGAACATTGCAGATGGTCTTTAACAAACAAAACTACACCACCACCTTTGGTGGCTCTGTCCTGGCGAAAAATGTTGTAACCTGGTATGGAGATGTCTAGATTGAAAACACTGTTCTTAAGCCATGATTCTGAAATAGCTAGAACATCAGGAGTAGCAGTGTGTGCCCAGGACTTTAGCAGGTCTAGTTTGGGTAACAGGCTACGGATGTTAATGTGTAGAAAGCCCATAGACTTGCGATCACAAAAATCATTGAATGACAGGTCAGAGATGGCATGATCAACAATAGCTGGGCCTGGATTGGGATGTACATTACCAGAGATGAAAAGGATGAGGCTAATCAAAATGCGACTAAGTATGGAGCCATAGCATTGCTTAAGATGATTGTTATTTTTCATGGGGGGTTTGGCATGGATTGGGAGAGGAGGGTCAATAAATTGCTGCAACAGTATGAAGGAATACAATGGAGAGCATGGCACAGACAGACTAGGAAGACATGTATTCTTTGTAATCCAGAAAGTGGAGACCTCTCTGGGCAGTAGACTGAAATCAAGCGTGCCACCACCATAGGAAACTATGGCTGGCCTGTGTAAACGCCCGGGTGCAACCTCAGGAGATTGGGCCAGAGTGAGCAGACAAGTAACCAGCAGTGTAGGCCAGAAGGCCACAGGAAAATACATGCCAACAAACACCGGAACCAAACAAAAGTTACAGAAATTAGCAGTCCTCAGTTCAGCAAGCCAACTGATTGGCTAACTAACAAGTAGATAGCAGCAGGTAGGTAGCAGCCAGGAGCAGGTGGGTAGCAGCAGAGAACAGGCAGCGTAGCTTGCAGCACAAAAAAGTCAAAAGCATTTGATCCTATCTTGTAGAATTCTCAATTGCAATTTGATATTAAATGCATCAAGATACGTTGTTATTGTAGTAATTCCCCTTTAGCTTCAACACGTGCCTGATCAATTGAGAAGTACCACTACAACTCAATCTGATGACTGACCTATGGCTGGGATTGTCGTTTCCCTTTGGGGTAGTCGTAGTGACATTCGTGGAAGCAGGAGTCAAAGTTGTTGCTTTAGCAGGCGGCACATGCACCTTGAATAAAGAGGAGACCATCAGGGGAATATTCTGTCAACATCGCTTAACGAAGTCTCATGAGACTTGTCAAAATAGGCCTGGATTTCCCTTTAGCGACGTTGATGGAATACCACCCAGGTTTTTGAGTTCCAACAGTACAATTATCCTTTGGAATTATTGGAATCATTGAAGGATTATTTGTCTTCATTGTCACACACCTTTGGGGGTTTCCTGACATTCTCCATGGCCTGGTTGACAGCTGCAAACTTGTTGGAGATGCAGGCAATCTTTTTCTGCAGGCTGTTGACTACACTCTCGTGTTTGGAATAGTCCATTTTGTCCACCCTGTCACGGAGCTCCTGAAGGCTCTTGTCAAAGATTGTGAGCTTAAGTAGGCAACTCACCAGGTGCCTCAGATCACCCAATCAAGCCTCTGCCCAGCCAGGACCTGCAGCAACCAATCCATATATGGTATGAGCCCACAGCACATAGTGAGAGGGCTGCCACATCCCCCCCCTCAAAAACCCAATAGTCCCCCCAATAACCAAATAAAAAACAACAAAAATTCATACATTCCCAGTAACCCATGAGACATTCTCAGTCCTTTCTGCAGCAGCTGAGACTGTATCATGGCCTTTATGTTCAACCACGGAACACAGATAACAGATACACTGCTGATCAGTGCGACAGAACATCTTCATCACTTCATCATGACGAGAGAAGATCTTCTCCTGCAGTTGTGTGGAGGCTTTGACCAACTTGTGCTTCTTAAAGGCAGGAGATTCGTAGTGAGGCTGGAGGTGAGTCTCACAGTAAGAGGCCAGGCACACCAGACAGGACATGAGGGCTTTCTGCTTTCTCCCAGTGCAGACATCACACGCCACATCTCCAGGTCCAGCATAACAGTGAGCAGGAGGAGCAGCTTGGAGTCCTGTCTTCTTCCGTTTCTCCACTAATTCAGCCAGTAGAGTGTTTCTCCTCAGAACAGGCCTTGGGATGAAGCTTTCCTTACACATGGGACAGCTGTAGACCCCTTTGTGATCATCCAGATCCCACCAGCCCTTAATACAGCCCATACAGTAGCTGTGTCCACAGGGAATAGCCACCGGATCCGTCAGTATATCCAGACAGATCGGACAGCTGAAGGAGTCCATGCTCTCTGCCATGTTTGCTTCACACACGACCGCCGGTCGCCGGGGCGCTTTTACGGGCTGCTTCCTTGGGGCTTTGCCACCGGTGGACTTACGAGCGGTTTGCTTGGTTCTGTCCATGGCGATATCTTCCTTCGGTCAGTTGGAGTATAACCAGTCTTAACAGAACGTTGTATATTTATAAACCCCCAGTCGTGCCCCGATTGGTTGGCTACTATAGACGAGCTCATTGGCTCGTTGTTGCCTCCTTCTCAGGCTGCCATTGGACACGAGCACCGTCCGTGCCGTTGCCGCCACAAACCATAAAGATAACAACTAAACAATGGACAATCAACAATAACAATCAAGTTACAAATAAAAAATCGCAACGCGTACAAACATACTTATTCATATTTCCCTGGATTTCAAGAACTTCAGGATACCTGACAGATATTTCTGACCATTGTTTTCAAGTACCGTACTCTCCTTCCTGTCAGCCTAAATCCAGCTCTAGCTCCTCGAACGAGGACGCCGTGGAGCTCCTGTCGCTGCGGTCGTCCTCACGCCCTCGGTCATGGCGGGGCAGCGAGGGGACGGAGGACGGGGCGCGGGACGTCCCCCTGCTGTCTGACAGGAACACGCCGCTCCCAGAGCTGCTGCACTCGCTGTTAGAGTCTGCACCTGTGATGTCAGACATCCTGTCCTCGTCTGACTCCTCCCCCTCTGGCAGCCTCCGTTCAGCTGGACGGACCTCTGGCACGTAGAAGTCCCCCTGGCGAACCACACACCCCCTGTAGATCTCCAGGAATGGGTGGGCACACCGATTTCTATCCTTGATGTAGCACACCAGCTGGGGGTAGACCTTCCCACTAATTTATTACACAAAACAAAAAAACACTACAACACAACCAGAATAACCAAAATTAACAGCCTATTCGACACTGCACACCAACACTGACCAACCTGTTGCTTGTTAGGATCAAAGCTGCGGCAGCTCAAGAAAAATGTGTGTGAACAGGAACGAGGGATCAGCTGATCCCAGCACAGACAACATTCTTTCCATCAACTCCGACGGTTTGCCGTCGCCGAGACCACTGAGTGACAGCAGGCGGTCTGCTTTCTCTAGTTCCGACAGCTCACAAAGTTTTAGCAGGAATGTCTTTAGTGCATCGTACTTGCCGACAGCCGGTGGATCCTCCAACAGCATCATCGCTCGTGCCGTTGTCGAAGCATCTAACGCAGAAACCACATGGAAGTATTTAGTCCCATCCTGCGTTATTCCTCTCAGCCGGAATTGGGCTTCGATGTGATGAAACCACGGCCGTGGGTTCTGCTGCCAAAAGTCGGGCAGCCTGACGGTTGCAGCGTAGATGTTAGCATTGTCCGGTGCGGGCGCTGTGGGCACCGCGGCGTCGTCACCGGCGTTCTCGTTGTCAGACATCTCGTTCGCTTTCGTCGGGGTCACCAATGTGGGAGTTGTAACAATGAGACGACAGACGTAGGTTGGAGTCGAGGTCGTTTACTTCTCCTCACTTTCTGATACATGCCAAACATACACTCAGTGACAACGATAGTTATGGAGATATGTTGGGGGCCGGCCGAGGCAGACGTGGCAGAAGTCGTGCTTGTCCTCCGCTGCTAGGAAGTCGCAGCGGCAGGCGTCCCGGAGGAACTGCTTCGGGGTCGGCGGCGGACGATCCATCGCTGAAGGGAAGTGTCTGGCGGGTTCTCCAGTCTCTTGTAGTCGTCCTTCTTGCAGTCTCAGATGTAAACCCGTGCTGACATTTTTTGGGAGAATGAGGTAACGGAGGACGCCCCTTTTATAGCACCCCAGGGCGGGCGCGGACATCGAAAAATGCAGTCATTTGCTACTTTAGGTAGCGGGGTAAACCAATAGGAGCAGAGCTCCCCTATGGGGCGGAGCTCCACGATATAGAACAACAATAACATTACCCGGAACCGGAAACACTTGCCCCTTTAACCCCCACTCTTAAAGGTACAAACACTCCTTGGTGAATGTCTCTCCTATTAACTTAATGTGAATCACCACAATGTGACCTCTTCGGCCCTATTAGTACCTTTTCCACAAAAGATTTGTAGTGCCTTTTGAAGTACATACAGTACAGGCCAAAAGTTTGGACACACCTTCTCATTCAATGCGTTTCCTTTATTTTCATGACTATTTGGTACATTGTAGATTCTCACTGAAGGCATCAAAACTATGAATGAACACATAGGAATTATGTATTTAACAATAAAGTGTGAAATAACTCTAAATATGTCTTATATTTTAGATTCCTCAAAGTAGCCACCCTTTGCTTTTTTGTTGTTAATAAAATATATAATAATAATATTTAATATAATATGTGTTAATAATAATATGTTATTATATATATATATATTTAATATTATTATTATATATTTTATTAACAAAAAAACTCTGCTCTGCTGCCTCCACTCATGTTTGGAGGATGACCCAAGCTACCAGCTCCTCTTGCTGACTCAGCCACTGATCCACCCTTAGATTAGTGATGGCGAGATGAAGCTTCTTGAACTGTTGAAGCTTTCCATCAAATTGCGTCACACATGGACCGAAGCTTCATGTTGCTTCATTTGCTCTACTGCGCCATCAAGTGGACAATAAATGTCTAGCAGGCAGAGTGATGATGACACCGTGGCTTTGGTGTGTGAAGCTTTGAATTGAATAAATGTGCTTGTGTTATGAATGAATGAATGGTCTTTATTGTCATTGCTATAGTACAGGTACCAAACAACGAAATTTTAGGAGGGGTGGCTCCCCTGGTGCTAGGAAAGAAAAAAATACTAAAAAAAACACAAGAAGGGAAGGAGCTGGTTTACATAAATAAAGGCTATGTACACTATCCACTATACTATACTGTACAGATAGACGACTAGGGTTGTCATATTGCACATAGTGTTATTGCACATTCATTTGAAGTGTCGCAGTTTGCAGGCTTGAAATGTACATATTTGTGCCTCAGCACTACACCTGATTTTTTCAGTCCAGCAGCTGCCATCAATCCGTCCAGATTGTTACTAGGAACAACAACATTTTATTCATTTATTCATTTTTATTTAAAAATAACAATTTCTCCACAGTGCTGGGCTTCAGGCGGTTTCTTTTTTTGAGACGATTTCACCTGCTTTTGAAAAGTTCACAGGGCACAGATGAAGCTGGGGTACATAGATAATTAACGGCAAGTTTATACAAATTAGGATACACATGTTTGTGTTCTTCCCAATACTGTAGGGGGTTCTGCATCCTTTCGATGTTTGGTTCAGCCAGGTCGGTATGGACCTCCACTGTTGCGTCTGCAGTTACATTTTGGGTCCTCGCCTGCAGGACTGTGGTGTCTAAACGACGCCACAGTTTGTTACCTAAAACAGACAAACAGGCTGTCAGTGTCAGTGAATATATACAATAAGACAATTAGAATGTATCCAGTATACATTACCTTGAGTCACAGGCTGCGAAGCTTCTGATATGGGGGGTTGTGATGACGAGGAGGAGGAGGAGGAGGAGGCGGAGGCGGAGTCAAATCCGAGCCACTTCCCGAATCGGTCACGTGGTACGGCCGGAAGGCGAAGCGTCGCTTCGTACCATATACGTCATCAACACACGCCTCGGTACGCGCTTCACAAAAATCTGCCTCTGTTACTCGACACACGCTCCGAAGCGTCGGCTTCATCTCGCCATCACTACCTTAGATACCAGCTCAGAACCATAACCAGTATCTGGTCTGCTGCCTCCACTCAAGCTTAGAGGAGGCTCCATGCTCCTAGCTCCTCTTGCTGACTCAGCCACTGATCCACCCTTAGATACCAGCTCAGATCCATAACTAGCATCTGGTCTGCTGCCTCCACTCATGTTCGGAGGCAACCGTATGCTGTTAGCTTTTCTTGGTGCCAGTGAAGGTTGACCCCCCATCTGACTCTCAGGATAAAACACATCTCCACTGTTCACTGCCACCATCTCATCTATCTTCTCCAGCAGCTCTGTGACCTGAGTGCCGTCACCCCTGTTCTCATTGTTGAGGACATGATACCTGTTCCCACATTTCTCAACAAGCCCCTGGAGGGCCTTCCCTTCACTCTCAATGTGCTGCTCAATGGTTGTGTCTCCCAGACAGTCCCCACAGGTGAACAGCACTATAGTGTGACTCCACACTCCCTCACTGAGAAGTCTCAGGTGTTCCTCTATTGAACTCCTAATTTCCTCAGTGAATGAAACATCCACCTGTATGACCAGGAGGAGAGTGTGAGGTCCTGGAGGACAGAGACACACTGCTTACAATCTCCTGTTTAACCAGCTGAGGAGTGTTCTCTACAGGGTGATTACACCACCAGCCTGGAGTGTCGACCACAGTGACCTGCCTCCCTGCTACCTCTCCCTGTCTCTTCACACACTGAGCAGCTGTCCCCAGGTCAAACTCCTCTCTGCCCAGGATGGTGTTTCCTGATGAACTCTTCCCTGCAGCCCTGGACCCCAGCAGCACGATCCTCAGCTCTGAGAGATGGAGGGAGTCACCCTTTAGTGATCTGAGGGTCTCACTCTGTTCCTGCACCTTCTTCAGTCTCTGTTTCGCTCTCTCTTCCACTGCCCTCCTTTCCTGTTCTATCTTCTCCAGTATCTGTCTCTCTATCTCATAATGGCCTCCTCTGTTTCCTGCCACCATCTCCTCTATCTTCTCCAGCAGCTCTGTTACCTGAGTGCCATCACCCCTGTTCTTATTGTTGAGGACATGATACCTGTTCCCACATTTCTCAACAAGCCACTGGAGGGCCTTCCCTTCTCTCTCAATGTGCTGCTCAATGGTTGTGTCTCCCAGACAGTCCCCACAGGTGAACAGCACTATAGTGTGACTCCACACTCTCTCACTGAGAAGTCTCAGGTGTTCCTCTACTGAACTTCTAATTTCCTCAGTGAATGAAAGATCATCTTCTATGACCAGGAGGAGAGTGTGAGGTCCTGGAGGACACAGAGACACACTGCTTACAATCTCCTGTTTAACCAGCTCAGGAGTCAGCTCTACAGGGACATTACTCCACTGTCACGAGGCCGAACAGTATCATGGTGCAGAGATTCAGGTGTGTGTTGTTTAGGTTGAACATCCATTGCAGCCTGTATCCATACATCAAGTTCATCTTGAAATTCCATAAAACGTTTAATTTTTGGTTCATACCAGTCCGTCTGGTCGTACCCTTTCTCCTCCTCAGGGAGAAGCACTTGCACTGATTTATGAAGTCGTTTGAATTCATTGAGATTTGTATTGAACACATCCATACGATTGACAACATTTTCAACATCATTCTCTTGCATCAGAGCTTTTATTTCGTTCATTTTTCTTGTCAAAGCACTCAGATTCCCTCTGCGTGTCCCAATTAATTTAGTTAATGTTTCATTAGCATTTTGAATTGGACCTTCGTCCGGTTTTGTGTTACTTTCGACGTCCATTACGTCGCACAAGTCCTCTATTTAGATACAATTCATAAATTCCCAGTAACCCATGAGACAAATGGCTACACCAATGTGGTAAGTATACCGAAGACGTACATTACCATTTACTGCTCATGGCTCAAAATGCCCGAGACAGAGCATCAGCCATCACAATCATGTGGAACAGCTAGATGTCATAGTTCAAGATAGATAGAGCCGTAATGTTGTTTTATTGCATGGAACAACGTGACAGTTTTATATTGACGGTGAAAAGCAGCGCTTTCATTGAGGTACGTAAGCGCTTGAATTCCTTCCCGCCCCAATTATTCAATTGTCGGCTTTGACAGACATCCACGTTATCAACACTTCACAAGCGCTTCCATCAAACATCAAACATTGTATCAAACAATTTGTCCCATGGCAGAGCAGAGCATGGGCATTTCAGCTTTGTTCTACTACTACTAATAATAATGGATTGTATTTATAAAGCACTTTACATTCCAAGAATCTCAAAGTGCTACAGTCAATAAAAGAAATAAAAACAGCACAACACAATAAAGATCACTAAAAACATCAAAAGCAGAAAGGTTAAAAAGACACTGTGGCATAAAACTAAAGAAAAAATAAATAAATAAATAAAAACAAATCTGGCTACTGGAACGCTTTGTTAAAAAGATGAGTCTTAAGTCCGCTCTTAAAAGAGTCGACCGACTGTGGTGCTCTCAGGTGGGCAGGGAGGGCGTTCCACAGTTCGGGGGCGATGGAGCAGAAGGCCCGGTCTCCCATGGAGCGGAGGTGGGTTTTGGTGGGTTTGAGGAGGTTTGCATTTGATGAGCGGAGAGTGCGAGTGGAGAGGCTGTGGGATTTGACCAGGTCCTTGAGGTAAGGGGGTGCGTTGCCGTAAATGCATTGATGAGTTAACAGTGAGATTTTGTAAATGATCCGAGAGGAGATGGGAAGCCAGTGTAGTGAGTGGAGGATGGGTGTCATGTGATCGTATTTGCGCACTCTCATCAGGATCCTAGCAGCGCTGTTCTGAATGTACCGGAGCTTCTGAAGGCTCTTGCTAGGGATCCCGATGAGAAGTGCGTTGCAGTAGTCGAGCCTGGAGGAGACAAAGGCATGGACTAACTTCTCGGCATCGGGCAAAGACAGGGTGGGGCGGAGTTTTGCTATATTTCTAAGATGGAAGAATGACGTTTTGGATATGTGTTTAATGTGGGCCTCGTAGTTGAGGTGGGGGTCCATTCGAACACCAAGGTTGGTGACGACGGCTGACAGAGGGATAACCTGTCCAGAGAAAGTGATGCTTGTTATGGGGGATGATTTAACCTGGTGAGGGGTGCCGATGAGGATGGCTTCTGTTTTGCAGCTATTTAATTGGAGGAAGTTAACTCTCATCCACGCCTTTATCTCCTCCAGGCAGATGGTGAGTGCAGATGAGGTTGACTGAGGGGTTGGGTCCAGTTTAATGTAGAGTTGTGTGTCGTCAGCATAGCAATGGTAGGGGATACCATGCTTGCTGATGACACGGCCGAGGGGTAACATGTACAGGGTGAAGAGGGTGGGTCCGAGTACGGATCCTTGGGGGACACCACAGGTGACAGGCTGGGTCCGGGACTTTGCACCTCCCAAGGAGATGCACTCGGTGCGTTCGGAAAGATAGGATGTGAACCAGTCCAGAACAGTGTAGCAGAGTCCGATAGTGGACTGAAGGCGGTCTAGGAGGATGGTGTGGTCGACGGTGTCAAAGGCGGCTGTGAGGTCCAGGAGGATGAGGAGAGAAGGAGAGCCGGCATCGGCTGCCATGAGAATGTCGTTTGTCACCCTGACCAGTGCTGTTTCAGTGCTATGGGCGGAGCGGAAACCAGACTGGAATTTTTCTGCAATGTTATTGCTGCTGAGGTGATGTTGGAGTTGGGTGGCGACTATGTTCTCCAGGACCTTGGAGAGGAACGGGAGGTTAGAAATGGGTCTGTAGTTTGCGAGGGTATCCGGGTCTAGGGTCGGTTTCTTAAGAAGGGGAGTAATGATGGCTGTTTTCAGAGCTGATGGGACATGGCCAGACAGTAGGGAGTGATTGATGGTTTTGGTGATCAAGGGGCTTATGGCTTGGATGTTCAGTTTGACGAGTGCTGTGGGAAGGGGGTCCAGGGTGCAGGTGGAAGGTTTCATGCGACTGATGATTTTCTCGACTTCATGCTGTGTAGTGGGGGAAAAGCAGTGGAGAGGCTGGGGCGGCCCAGGCTGTGGGCTGGCAGTCGGGGCAGATGGAGTAGGTGTGGCAGAGAGGGAGGAGCGAATAGTGTCAACTTTTGTTCTGAAGAACGAAAGGAAGTTGTTACATTGTTCAGTTGTGGTTGTTTTGTTTGTGGGAATTCGTGGTTTCAGGAAGTGATTTATTGTTGAGAAAAGCTGCTTTGAGTTGCCGGGACTGTTGTTGATGATGTTTGAGTAGAAGTTTGCCTGCGCCTCCCTGAGGGACTTAGAGTAGGCCTTTTGATGATCCCTGTAGGCCATTTTATGGACTGTAAGTTCCGAGGCAATGAACCACCGCTCCAGGACACGCCCAGCCGCCTTCATTTTCCGAAGCTCGCTGGTGAACCAGGGAGCTGAACGAGAAAAGGAAACAGTTCGAGTTTGTAGTGGGGCATGGGTGTCCAGGAGGCTGCTCAGGGATGTATTGTAGAATGCCACCGATTCAGTAGCTGATGAATGGGTGGCAGAGGAGAGATGATTGAGGTCTGAAGTCAGGGTTTCTGCGTTTCAGATTTCTGAAGTGTATTTGGCGTTTTGGTTTGGTATGGGAGGGAGGGAATGGTAGAACCATGGAAATGACCTTGTGGTCGGACACTCCCATTTCATAGGCAACTAGGTTGCTGACCGGGGTGGTGGTGTCAGTGATGACCAAGTCCAGTGTGTGGCCCTTCCTGTGAGTAGGGACATGGACGTTGTGAGAGGTTGAGGCAGTCGAGGAGTTGCAGGAATTCACGAGCAAAGGGGCAGGAGGGATTGTCAACGTGGATATTTGCGTCACCAAGAACTACGATATTGGAAGATGAAGTGCAGAGTGATGTGAGAAGGTCATGTATTTCTGAGATGAAGACTGAATTTGGTTTAAGTTTAGGTGGCCGGTAGATGAGTAATAATGTCATGGAAAAAGGTGGTTTACATTTAACAGCAAGGCATTCAAATGAAGATGGTGAGGGGAGGGGGAGGGGTGTTATTTCCAGCTCATTTTTATGAAAAATGGCTAAGCCGCCACCCACCCGACCAGTACTGCGGGCTTTCTGAGTATAGCTATAGCCAGGTGGACAGGCTATATTCAGGCTAGAATAAACCTCAGGCTGGTGCCAGGTTTCACTAAGACACATCAGGTCTAAGCCCTTGTCCAGAATATGTTCATTTATGAGTGGTGCTTTAAGGGTAAGTGATTGGGTGTTAAAAAGCTCTATTTTGACTGTTGGTAAGGTGGTGAGTCTCTGTAGTGGAATGACAACACGAAAATCCACTCCACGTTTTTCATGCTGCTGCTTGGGTTGTAGTGCTCTCGCGGTGATTCCGTTGCTACAAACTCCAGACGCGACAGTGTTCTGATGACGTGAAACAGATGCGACGGAGCGCTCAGCTGAGCGGATGGATGGTATGTTGTGACCGGTCTGACAGTACACAAACTGACGACGGGTGCTTCTATGGATATATCGTGGGCGGTGGAAAAGACCAAGGTTTTTGGTAACTGAAACACACGCTGGAATTGTGTGATTTCTCAGCTCCAGTAAGCGGGGGATGGAATATGTCAGCATCATGCCGGTCCGCGGGATACAGAACCTGTTGACTGACTGTTAGCCGTTAGCCAGGCTAGCCGAGATGCGTTGGCGGCGGTGTTGCGGTCCAGGCAACTGTGGCCTGGCCGCTTTAGCCTCCGAGCAGTGCTGTGAAGAGCCGAGAAATAGGATCCTGTTGGAACTTGGAGGTGATCCTTGGCTCCGAGGGAAGTGAAGGACTGGAACCAGCCGAGGTTGCAGGACGGCAGGTAGGCAACAATGGCTTGCTGTTGCTAGTGGCCAAAAGTTGCCGAAAAGTTGCCGGAGAGTAACAAAGACACGCTAAAATACTATATGCTAAAATACTAACTTTAGTACTGATTAAAAAGTAAAATAAAGACTGGAGCTAAGCTAGCTCTGGTGGAGAAGCGGCGAACATTCAGCGCCTGCGTCCTCTCCTGCCAGGTGAACCTGGCCTTGCATGGTAGCTTGCCGCCATTCAATCGAGATCCAAGATGACTCACGAAACGATGGTCATATAGCGCGTTCTGTGATCCACTTGCGTTGTCCTTCCAAACAATAGATACAACGTTTTCGAGCAGGTGCGTAAAGTTTCCACTTGAATGCACCTGCGTTGTCCTTCCAAAACAATAGAGCGAAAGTTTCAACTTAAATGTAGAGGCTTCTTAATTATCCAAATAGACTCTACATTGGGTGAGTCGTAGGTTCCAACAAACAGTATCCAAAAAAGGCAGAGTGACGCGTGTATAAAAATAAACACGTTCCTTTATTTACTCAAAATAAATATATCTCCATCAGCATAGTCCACATTAACGATCCTGTCAGTAAGTCTATAGCTGTCCACAAAACTGTCCATTAGTATTGAACTGTCAATTACTGTTCACAACCGTGTTGTCCTGAACTGTCAATTACTGTCCACAACCGTGTTGTCCTGAACTGTCAATTACTGTCGTTGAAACTTTGTTTGCTCCCAATTAACAATCCCCTTCCTGTTCCCTTATATCCCCAATATTCATTCATCCCAACCACCAGGGGGAATGACCACAAGGAACAATCTAAATAACATAAAATAGGGAAATATAGGCTTAGAAGCAAATATTATCATAATTAAATTAAAGCAATCAATATCATGAATCAATAACTCAAAATTCATATTAGAAGATTAACATAAATAACATGTAGGACTAAAATGGCTCCTACAGAAGGACTCACGCTTTCCCGGGTGTTTTTAGCCAAAAACTCCTTCGCCTCCGTTGGTGTTTTCAACAGGTGTATCCTCCCATTGTATAGGACTCTCATCTTGCATGGATTTAGCTGGAAGCCGCGGTATGCACCTATTGCGGTGAAATAGCCCCTGATCTCGTCAAACTCACGGCGCCGACGCATGGTTTCAGCTGAGAGATCCTGGACGAAGATGAGCTTGCTTCCGTCATGTGTGATGGTAGCCTGTTTAATGGACTGATACACAAACTCCCGGTCCTGGAATTTATGGAACCGGATGATGACTGCTCGGTTCTGGTTGTGTCTCGGCGGGGCCAAGGTCCCAATTTAATATTAATCAAAGAGGAATTAAAGAAATTTCTTATTGTAAAATATATAGCACCTAATTTATGTAAGCCCTTTTTAGAGCCCAAGGGATTTGCCGTTTCAAAGTCGTCATAAAACAGCTGAATCTGCAAGGCATCTTTTTCTACAGAAAATAGGGGACTTTCTTTCAAATAGGTGGCATCTCTTAAATCTGCATACACACCTTCCTTGTGAATGTGCCTGGGCTTGAACATGTCTGCAAGTTCTGGAATTTGAAAAATGTTCTTAAGTGTTTCCAAAATGGGAACATATGCAAACTTATCAGTTACAATAACCTGGTCATATTTATGTTCTTGTAGTTCTGTTTCTTCTACTGTCAAATCGTGTGCCAAGCACCTTTTCAATAGGTACAACACTTCCCCATTTTCCTTTTAAGTGTTTGTTTCTTTTAGCTTCAGAATTTAAAGGTGTGAATGGGTTTTCCAATTTTTTTAAAGGATTGTTCTATCTTTTCTTTACTATCTGTGTCCTGTGAGGATACGCACTGTAAAGCTGCATCTTTAGCCTGACTATGAATATCAAAAAAGACTTCTTCTGGGAAATCCTACCACTCTCCTTGATAGGAAGAATAGAAAGTATAAGAATGAATATTTTACCAAGGTTGCTATTCCTCTTCCAATCACTACCTATTTATGTTCCTGTTTCCACCTTCTCTGTATTGGATAAATGGTTGTCCAGGTTCATTTGGCAAGGCAAACGACCCAGACTTAAATTTAAAAGACTACTCTGCACAAAAGAAAGAGGAGGTCTGGACCTACCTAGCCTGAAAAAATATTACTGGGCAGCCCAACTCAGAGCAATGATTGCATGGATATCCCAAGACACTGACACTATATGGGTGGGAATGGAGCAGAGTGAATGCCCAAATGTACCTTTACATACAATACCATTCTTAAACCAAGACATATGGGGGGAAAATAAAGTTACAAATGTATGGAGCAAAAACACTTTACAAATATGGTCAACTGTGAGGAAAAAGCTACAACTTCCCATGGCCACTTCCAGAGCTATAATGATAGCAAACAACTGTGAGTTTCCTCCAGCTAGGTTAGACAAGGGATTCCTGAAATGGAAGGAAAGGGGTTTAGTGGTTCTGGACCAGCTATTTGACAAAGCAGTCCTCAAATCATTTGAACAACTCAAAGAGGAATATGACTTACCAAATCAAGACTTCTATAGATACTTGCAAATTAGACACTATTTACAACATCACCAAGAATGGGAACAGCTCTGCTCATTACCAACACAACTAGAACACCTCTTTATATTAACAACTAAAGGAACAGTGAAGACAAAGTTCATATCACGTATCTATATTGCAGGAAGAGTTAAAAGAAGATAACTTAGATATTAAAGAAAAATGGGAACTAGAAATGAACACAATCATTTCAGATGAGCAATGGGAGATTTCATGCAGTCAGGGACATAAGGTAACCAATAGCCCAAACTGGAAGGAATTTGGATGGAAAATTAAAATGAGATACTTTTACACTCCACTTATAACATCGAAATGGAGCACCACCTCAGATCACTGCTGGAGGGGTTGTGACATGGTTGGAGATCACACGCATATATTTTGGGACTGCCCAAAGATATTAGAATACTGGCAAAATATACAAAGAGAAATTAAAAAATGTCTCTCTATAGATCTACCTCTAGAACCATCACATTTCATATTAGGGATACTCCCAGCTGATCTTGAAGAAAACAGCCAAACATACCAACTGAGAATCCTTCTCTTAATAGCTAACAAGGCAATCACAACCTCCTGGCTGAAGCCACCCCCCCCAACAGTTATACAATGGAGGGAAAGAATCCAACAAGTCTACAACATGGAACGTACAACAGCACTATTGAAATTAAAATTAGACACATTCCTTAATAGATGGTCATCCATTGCACTACATTTTCATTTGATCTGACTGATATGCAGATGTGTTTATTTATATTTTTATTTTTATTTATTTTTTCCCTTTCTTTTCTCTTACCATTGTTGGTTGTTGTTATTGTTACTGTTGTCACACTGCTGCTGTTGTTGATAATGGTGATAATGATTATGTTTATTGGCTGTTGTGGTTGTTAATGCCAGCGAGGAAATTAGGGATTATTTTTGTTGTTGTTTGTTTTTTTTTCTTTTACTTTATTGTTATTATTTATTTTTAAGAAAGATATTCATGGACTGTTATTCCTTTGCGACTTACCCGTGACACCTTTATGTAACATCAATATGTTGTGAAATATTGTTTGACTGCACTTGAGAAAAGAAAATGATAATAAAAATTTAAAGTAAAAAAAAAAAAAAAGACTTCTTCCATGGATGACACAAAACTATTTACACTAGACTGACTTAATCCACCTGCTTTGAGTTGTGCGACAGCAGTGGCACATATCTATGGTGCTCTTATTGGACTTTCTTAAAAGATAAGATGTCGACGTCTCAACTAGACCATCTGTCACCCCCTCTTCTACACTGCTTAAAGGAACATCAGTGTCAACCTGTTGGTCAAAATTATCAGTGTGTTTAGTGTTTAAATGTTTCCTAAAACCAGAAAAAGTACCAAACACACAGCTACATCCAGTGTGAACACATTTCTTAGCGCCCGGTGTTTCGCCCTTTCGGCTCTCTGTTGCCACATGACTTTCACCTGTGTGTGTTTGTCCCTCTTGGCTCGTTCCTCTGCCTGCTCTCCGGATTCCTCTGTCTCATTCCCTGCCAAGAGGGACAAACACACAGGTGAAATAGTCATGTGGATGATGGTTTGACTGGCGACACCTGCTGCCAATCATCCCATCATCCCCATTCCACTAAAGCTTAGCTCTACCTGCAGGCTAGAATGCGCCATGTCCCCCACAGTGCATTTGATGTGAATTTGTATATGATGGTATAATCTCCATCTTTTCATATTTTGGGCTCACATGGTTGGGAGCTGAAAATAAAGTTGTTGAATGCATTAATTTGTGTTAAGTTGTCATTTTTACTCACTTCATGGAATATTTGTAGTTAGACTTTTAAACTACCGGTAAGTGTAAAAATAACACCACACAGATTTTATTTAACAAATAGTGGCAAGTTTCTTTGACACCATGCAGTGTTAATTGATGTTAAAATTCTACTCTATCAGAGTTGGTTTTTCACTGTAAGAGAGTAAATTATCAACACAGCAGTGTGTAAAATCAACACTTATCTGAGTCAACTGACCCTCCAGTGTTAACGTTTAATAACTCAATGCAGTGTTAAACGTTTTTGAAAATAGACATGTCATTGAAAGTGCTTGAATTCCCCTCTCTCTCTCTCTCTCTCTCTAAAAAATTATAATATATACTGTATATTCAAAAGTGTTTTACTTAGCTAGTCAACTAGTAAATAAGTCTCTGTATTGCTTAATTTTACACAGATTTCACAATATATTGTTTTGCTGTGCTGTGGTAGAGAAGGCAAGATACCATCTAGTGTTCACACATTCAAGCCTCTCTTTTTAATTGTTGTCTGTGAGCGGATAGTTCTTATTATTCTTTTCCTGGCTTTGGTCAAATAGCTCAAAAAGTCCCTGACCAAAAATGCTATGAATTTGCATGCCACGGCCCCGCGGTGGTGTAGCGGTCTACGCACTAGCCGCTAGTGCATGCTGCCCACCGGGGCCGGGGTTCGTATCCCGGCTCGCCAGATCCAGATAATGGCCGAGGCACACGGGAAGCGGCATATTGGCCGGCCGCTTCCGAGGGGGGGGTATAGGAGTATTTCTGGACTAGGATCCGTCGCGCAACACCGCCCCCTGGGGTGCCGGAATAACGGTACTGGGCTCGAGGAGCCAGTCAGCCTAGTCTGCCTGGCGCCCTCCTCTGGGACTGCCGGCCACGGGGTCGGGCGGCGGATCCAATGCAATAGGCAGGGGATAATTGGATGCTAAGTTGGGTTAAATTGGCTACCAAATTGGGTGAAAAAGGGATAAAATCTGAAAAACAAATATTAGAAGAAAAAAAAAGAATTTGCATGCCACAACTATGCCACATATTGCAGGGGATTTTGGCACATTCTTTTTGGGGCCGCTACCCACACGTTTAGCTGTGTTGCTCATTCCACGAATGCATGATCCTTACAACGTGTACCTCGTTGTAAAGGTGACTAATCAGGCTTTCCAACGATATAAAATACAATACCGATTGGCATTATTAAAGGGGAGGAAGAATCGACTGAAATAACGTTTCCAAACTTTTTTTTTTGTTGAGGAGTTTATCTTGTCATGACAGAAATCAACGTGATAATGACGTCTGCTGCGTGGCACCACGTGATGTCTGATTGACACCTGCACGTGCTGCTGTCTGATTAACACGTGCACGCGCGTTGCTGATCGAAGAGTCACTGTGGAGGACTGTTTCATTCTTCTTTATTTAACTTATCTTTGGAAGGTAAATAATAATAATAATAATAATGATGATTATCTAATTTGGCTGAACTTAGACAAGTCTAAATGAACAACCTGTATATGAATAGATAGCTTAGTAAGTATTCTACAAGCTGTAACTGTCGTACAAGTTTGATAAGACAGATGCGCCATAGCAGCGCTAGTTAACTAGCTAGGTTACTAGCTCAAGTGTGAGAACAGCGACTTAAAAACCACTGCAAAAATTAAATACACGACTTTAGTTGATGTTATTTACTTCTCTCTCGTGAATAATCGACTTCGCTAACTGCATTGCATCCATAGAAGACACCAGGGCTGGACTGGGACAAAAATTAGGCCCTGCCATGTGGCTCAGACCGGCCCAACACAATCGGTCCGACACCGCCGATCAACATGCTGGCAGTCTGTTGAATATACCATTTGTAAAACCCCCTATAGAGTGGAGTAAGTGACATAGACAGCAAGTATACCAATGCAAGTGTGAACCAGTGTACTCACTCACTGTTGACGTACTCCACGGTGATGAGACATGGCTGCTGTGCTGAGCAAACAATACCCATACTCAATACTGTTAAGTAGTTGTATAACAAAAAGCTCGGCAGTCATAGGAATAATTACAATTATTTATTAACATTCTAATACTGTTAGAACAATATCAAATATCACTCAATATAACACCACTGTAAAAAATTTGCAGACAATGCAATAGGGAAGAGAGAGAAAGACACACACACACACACACAAGAGAAATGTGAGACATGGTACAGCAACACATGTAAAAGATGGCTATAGCTGAAAAGATTGGATACTTTTCCATGGAAATGAACTATTATTGCTTGCTGATGTGCTTGAATAAATATTATCTTAATGAACAGTTCAGTAGTGGTGCCTAATATTTGATTGGATCATTTTATCTTAAGAAGTGATATCAAGGACGTCTCGTTGAGATTAAACGAACTCGCTTATAAGTGACGACTCAATTAAATCGATTCTGGAGAAGTTGATCGCCTTACATGTGGGGAGTGAGTTTTGCACTTTAAAAGCACCTTGTGTGTTTCTTCAAATCACAGAGGTTGGGACAGAACCCATATCTACCTTTTAAATTAATTATTCCTGTCAGTAGTTTGCACAAATAATTTTGTACAAACAAATTGCCTTTGCACATGGTTGGGGGAGGGGAAATGAAGTCTCTCCAAATGTTGAGACTCTCTTACACATTGAGTGTGTGGTGTGTGTGGAGTGAGTTTTGCACTTTAAAAGCACCTTGTGTGTTTCTTCAAATCGCAGAGGTTGGGACAGAACCCATATCTACCTTTTAAATTAATTATTCCTGTCAGTAGTTTGCACAAATAATTTTGTACAAACAAATTGCCTTTGCACATGGTTGGGGGAGGGGAAATGAAGTCTCTCCAAATGTTGAGACTCTCTTACACATTGAGTGTGTGGTGTGTGTGGAGTGAGTTTTGCACTTTAAAAGCACCTTGTGTGTTTCTTCAAATCACAGAGGTTGGGACAGAACCCATATCTACCTTTTAAATTAATTATTCCTGTCAGTAGTTTGCACAAATAATTTTGTACAAACAAATTGCCTTTGCACATGTTGGCTAGGCAAAGGAAGAAGAGCATCCCACTCAACAAGTTGACTACTCATGACTCTGTGCATTCAATACACAGACAAGACAAGGAGATTAACTACTTCAGCTAACCTCTGTGTGGAAAATGATGTGTTTGAAAAGTGTTTCAGTGTTAAACCCACTTTCCCTGCAGGGACCTAGATCCAGCTAGTAGTTCACAACCAGCTGGTAGCTATAGTGATAACAATTATTCAGACTCTTCTGAACCTAAAACGGATGACAGTAATAAAGAATGGATGGAAATGAATGAACCTCAGTTATTGGGAAGAAACACTTGAGTTACCCAGTTTGTGTTTAAAAAAAAATCTGTTCAAAAAGGAGACTTGAAGAGACACATGATAGTTCACACAGGAGAGAAACCATTTATTTGTTCAGTGTGTGGTAAATGTTTTGCTCAAAAAGGCGAGTTGCAATCACACATGCATTTCACCTTGAGTGTTGAAGCGTCCAGCTTCTTTAATTTTGATGACATTGAAAGAAAAAACAACAACAAGTTTGACAAGGCTGTGGGATAGATTCCCAGGTCCTAGCATGACTGATGTATAGATAATGCACTTACTTAGACAAATGTAAATCCTCTAACTAGCATGTTTTCCAGTGTCAGTTTGAACTAATTATTAGTTTAGTATCTCTCGTACCAGAAGATTATCTCCCAGAGATTCACTAGTTTCTATTTCCATACGTCACTGGGAACTTGGCTCGCGGCTCACAACAAGCGACGCTCGCGGACCGACTTCGCGCTCTGAGAGGAGACTATTGACTGCCTAATTTATATTAAACGGTTATTATTTATATGACATGGTTATTATTTATATGACATGGTTATTATTTATATGACATGGTTATTATTTAGCGAGGTGCCGTCTTGTATCTCGTAGCCGTGCAGAGTTCAGAATAGCTAGGCTAGCTCGGACATCGCCGAGGTAAAGATGTGAAATGAAAATGAATGAAACTCACCTTCGCTGTCTTCTCGGTCGGTGTGCTGTCAGCTATGGTTGTTTTAATTAAAGAGTTGATGGGGGAAAATCGTCTTTAATTTTATAATTCGTTACTTTCAAAACTTTGAACCTGTCGAGTGTCCAGGTTTGTCTGTGTCTCTGTTTGCGGTTGGGGGGCAGGGGGGTGTCTGAGGTGGTGGGGGGCGGTTGTGGGTCTCTGGAAGGAGCGAGGGGGGTGTCTGTGGTGGTGGGGGGAGGTTGTGGGCCTCTGGAAGACGTCTCTGGTCTGATCACTCCTGTCCTCAGCAGTCTGACGTACTCCTCATGGTGGCATCTCTTCACATGCTTGTGGAGGAACGTCTGGGAGGTGTAGGAGAACGGACACAGAGAGCAGGAGAACGCCTGGGACCCCCCGCTCACCTGTTTGGAGGAGCTCTTCACGTCCCACAGGAGGTCGAAGGAGATCCCCAGCTCTCTGGCGTACTCTTCACCATACCTGCCCAGCAGCCACAGGCTGACAGCAGCGGTACATGATGGTTCCTCTATACTGGAACGCCACCAAGTTCTGCTCCTGCTCTGTACGGGCACAGTTCACATACCTCATCCAATTTGAGTGGGTCTCTCTCCTGGCATCAATATAGTCATCCCTGTGTCTACATTAGATGATTATGAACTGGGCGTTCTTGGTTTGTTGGTCTTATAGATCAGCCAGGAGTATCCACTCTTCACAGCCAGCTCCGGGTCAGTCAGCTCTCCTTCATAAGGGCCATAGTGTGTTCCTACAGCCAGGCTGGGTCCAAAGCTGAACACCCCCCAGGCCGGCTCCTGGGATGCCTGAGGTCCTCACCTCCAGGCCAGGGGGCAGGGTGAGCCCAGGCCCGGATTAACCCCCTAGGGTGCCCTAGGGTGACCAGACTTGATGTGTGCCCCCCCCCCCAACACACACACTTTATTTTTTTTATTTTTTTTTACTTTGCAAGTGAAAATTTGATATTTACAAAAACCATAGATTTACAAGAGCATATTACTACAGTACAGGCTCATCCCAGTTGGGCCTAATGCCGTAGTATAGCCTTGACACTGATGCTCAAATCTGAATGCAACTCACATCCCAATGCAACACGACTTTCTAAATATAGGCTAATTATTTCCATCATAAATGGCCTGAGACTACATGCAAAACCATAACAAAGGGGGAAAATGCACATACAAGCTCAATACCAACCAAGTCCAAAAATGGAAATAAACAGCGCCTCTCTCTTTGCCGCTCTGCTCACCTTCGTGATGCTGTATCAGACAGGCTATAGCCCTGTGCATCACACAGGCCCAAATCAGCCACAGCGTCATATTAGCCCCAAATAATCATAAGTAAGCCTTACCTTTAGCAGAACTTATTTTTTCTTGATTTTCTCTCGCCCTCGCAGTTGGTAACTGGCAGGGTAAGGAAGAGCCTCAGTGCGACAAACACACATTGGAACGTCGTCTGTAGTCCATGTATTCTCAGGATTTGAAGCATCTCCTCTGGTGAACGGGTTGTCTCCTCCCGCACAAAATCCTTGAACTGAATAAGTTCATCTCCAAAGTTTTTGTCCAGGTCATCTGGATATGTGGAGGAGAGCGCAGTAGCGCGTTTACGCACAGAATCGCGGTCCATGTCGGAATCAAACAAAACGCCAAATAGTCCATTCAGGGCCCTGTATGCATCAATGCGCTGAACAAGACAGGATTGCTTAATTTTTCGCTTGGCAGAGCCACTCAGTTGTCGCCTGTCCATTTTGATTTCTTAGTTGATAGTTTGGCGTCACTGCGTCATCGCGCACCTGTCTGTGATTGGGGGGGGGCACTTGTCTGTGACTGGGGGTGGGGCACTCGCAATTATTTATCTTATTATTTATATGATAGCCTAAATATAACCGTTAGTTTTGTACCTGTGTGGATGTCTTCCAGTAAATATAGCCTATATTTTAAAAATGTGCCCAAAATATTTTAAAGGTCTATTCATTGTCCGAATAATTTGGTGCCCCCCCATTGGCTGGTGCCCCAGGGCATTCACCCGATGCAATATATGGATAATCCGGGCTTGGCAACTTAAGTATGGCGATGACAAACTATGGCGGTGGGCAAAACAGCAAGAGAAAAGGTGATATCCATCTCTTTAACACAAGCCAGTAAGGCAGTGCTACAGAACGAGAGTCTCAGTTCAGATACGGAGAGTGGAATTAGTTCCAAGGCGCACTCTTTTTTTGTGATCAAATGTTTATTCATTTTCTTTTAAAGCACATAACAACAAAACAAGACAACAAGGCTACATCTTGCAACCAACTGCCCCAACAACTCATAAAACCACACCCAAACACACAAATACACTGTAATATGAAACCACACCACAATTACAATGTCGCCTTCTAGGTACTAGGGACATAGGCTACATTACAAGTCCGCAACCAAAACAAAAAAGAAAGTATATCAGATAAGCCTCACCCACCCACGAGCCTGGCCCTGTCTGCAGCCCCCAGGGGGTCGGGGCTGTCTGGGATGAAGAGGGGGGGGCCGTGCACCTCACACTCCTCAAGGAAGAAGTCTTGGCACTCCTCACAGTAGAGGTAGTGGTCATCCTTCGGTACCTCCTCTTCCGTGTAGGAGACCCTGGGTCGGTCCCTCAGGCTCCCGCCCCGGGTGTGTGTTCATGCCCGAGGTTGATGGTGTCGGGTCCGGCTGGTGTCTGTTGAGACTACCCTTTGTAGTGAAGCCCCTCCCACACAGATCACAGTGGTGAGGTCCAGGTTTGTCTGTGTCACTGTTTGCGGTTGGGGGGCAGGGGGGTGTCTGAGGTGGTGGGGGGCGGTTGTGGGCCTCTGGAAGGAGCGAGGGGGGTGTCTGTGGTGGTGGGGGGAGGTTGTGGGCCTCTGGAAGACGTCTCTGGTCTGATCACTCCTGTCCTCAGCAGTCTGACGTACTCCTCATGGTGGCATCTCTTCACATGCTTGTGGAGGAACGTCTGGGAGGTGTAGGAGAACGGACACAGAGAGCAGGAGAACGCCTGGGACCCCCCGCTCACCTGTTTGGAGGAGCTCTTCACGTCCCACAGGAGGTCGAAGGAGATCCCCAGCTCTCTATCACACAGACCCGTTTTGGCCCCTGAGCGCTCATTTAACTAGCGGCTGAAAATATACAAAAATCCTGTAAGATCACTTTAATACCTTAATACCTTTTTTACTATTATAATCTGCCAAGTAAGAATGAAACAATAAAGCTAAAGTATATCAATATTAAACATTTGCGAAATTTGCAATTGCATTCCAAAATTGTACATTTACAATACATTCATGTATTAAAACCAAGCACACATTAACTCTTACATAATCTCTTACTTCCAAATAGCTAAACTAGAACAATGTATTTTAAATTTAAAACAGTCCGGAGGCAGGAACAGGTGTTACGTTTTGGTATAAAGTTCTAGAGGTAGAATGGTGTTGGACCCATGTGCGGTGCAGCTCGGATGAAAGGAGGTCGAGACAGTGATAAAATAAGTTTCTCTTTACTGAGCGGCAATGAACAGTCACAACAGGGCAGAACCAAAAGTAAAGGGGAGCTCTTGAGTTGCGAGTAAATCATAAAAGCGGATACAAAACCAACTAGCGTATCGACAAAACAAAAGGAGAGCAATCAAGGCTCCATCAGCTAACCGCAAGAATAATGCAAATACAAAGAAAATAACGAACACTAAATACAATCACTATACCTGGGAATAGCGACAGGTAAATTAAGTCCTCCAGGACAGAACAGACAGAGTCAAAATAGCAGACACGGTATTTTCCATATGACATGCAAGGGTTCTCATCACGTCAACAAACACGAACAACTGACAAGGGAACAAGGAAATGGGACACACCTAAATACACAGACAAACACTCACAGGTGACAATCATAACGTAATTAGTCCAGGGCTGGAGTAATGTCGCTCTTCAACCAGCAGAGGCGTTGGGGAGTGATCCTCGCTGACCCCCCTCGTAACAGTGCCCCCCCCCCGACGAACGGCACCAGAAGTTCACCCGGGTGCCTCGGGATGGAGCCGGCGAAAGTCCGTAATGAGGCTCGGATCCAGTATATCCCGCCGAGGCACCCAGGTACGCTCCTCAGGCCCATAACCCTCCCAGTCCACCAGAAATTGGAGGCCCCTACCCACCTTCCGGCAGTCAATGATTCTGTTGACCGTGTAGGCCGGCTGTAATGTCTTTCTCGAGAAGCCTGTTCTTCCTGAGGTCCACAGTGATGTCGAGGGTTGAACACTGCAGCAGGTAGAGGAGGACCTTCCAGTCCAGAGTGCAGGAGGTCAGGTCTCCACCAACCTTCGACTGAGTCAGGTCCTGGTCTTGTGCTTCGTATACGACTACAAGCAACAGCTTCTCTGTCTCAGAAGACAATTTCAAAGTCAGAGGACCTTGGTGACCAAGGAGGGTGAAGAGAGAGTGACCAGGGAGGCAGCACCCAGTCAGGTCCAGACACTGCACTGTGCAGAGTCTCAGCAGGGAGGCCACACTACTCACAACCCTGGACAACTCTCTCTCTGGTGGCTGGGGGCTCTTTAGGACTAAGGAGAGCTTGTGGATTGTCAATGAAGCGCTGCCTCTCCATGTCCCTGTTACCAGTCTGGCCAGTTTCACTGCCATGCTCTGATTCAGTCTGAGCTTGTGTAGCCGTGCCACATGTGTGAAGAGAAGTGAGGCTCCCATGAGAGAGATCTTGCTGGGTGTGAGAGTGAGCTCCACTCTGGAGGCACAGAGGCCCAGGACTCTCCCCACAGACCTGCAGGTTTGCCTGGGTTACATTGACATTTTTGATCAAATAATGGTTGTGGTAATGTATTATTAGCGACCCCCACAGATGTATGATTTGACTGCTTTCATGGGAGCTCAGACCTTTTTTATGGGGGCTCAGCTCCCATTGGCTCCCACATAACTCGAACCCTGTTCTTACCACACTGGGAGCAGTGAAAAGCCTTCTCTCCAGTGTGGGCCTCTGGAAGGAGCGAGGGGGGTGTCTGTGGTGGTGGGGGGAGGTTGTGGGCCTCTGGAAGACGTCTCTGGTCTGATCACTCCTGTCCTCAGCAGTCTGACGTACTCCTCATGGTGGCATCTCTTCACATGCTTGTGGAGGAACGTCTGGGAGGTGTAGGAGAACGGACACAGAGAGCAGGAGAACGCCTGGGACCCCCCGCTCACCTGTTTGGAGGAGCTCTTCACGTCCCACAGGAGGTCGAAGGAGATCCCCAGCTCTCTGGCGTACTCTTCACCATACCAGACCAGCAGCTCCTGCCCAGCAGCCACAGGCTGACAGCAGCGGTACATGATGGTTCCTCTATACTGGAACGCCACCAAGTTCTGCTCCTGCTCTGTACGGGCACAGTTCACATACCTCATCCGATTTGAGTGGGTCTCTCTCCTGGCATCAATATAGTCATCCCTGTGTCTACATGAGATGATTATGAACTGGGCGTTCTTGGTTTGTTGGTCTTATAGATCAGCCAGGAGTATCCACTCTTCACAGCCAGCTCCGGGTCAGTCAGCTCTCCTTCATAAGGGCCATAGTGTATTCCTACAGCCAGGCTGGGTCCAGAGCTGAACACCCCCAGGCCCGCTCCAGGCCGATATAAAGTCCAGAGAAATATGGGACCAGGGGCGTTTGGGGATGGACAAGGGACGCAGGAGTCCCACCGGCCGTTGCCGGGAGGTCTTACTGCGCGCATAGAGGACAGGCTGCCACAAAGGCCCGCGTATCCCCCTCTGCTGTGGGCCACCAGAACCTGCTCCGAATGAAGTCCAATGTCCTGGTGGCCCCCGGATGGCTGGTGAGGGAGGACGCGTGTGCCCACTGCAGCAGCCGTGCGCGCGCAGTCTTCGGCACGTACAGCCTACCCGGCGGACCCCCGCCCTGGTCGGGCTCCCGCCTCAATGCCGTCTTCACCACCCTGACGATCCCCCAGGAAACGGGGGCGACGACCAGGCCAGTGGGGATGATGGACTCTGTACTCTCCACCAGGTCCACAGGATCGAACTGCCTAGACAGCGCGTCGGGCTTGATGTTTTTGGAGCCCGGCCTGTAGGAGATCGTAAACTGGAACCTGGTGAAGAATAGTGCCCACCTGGCCTGTCGAGAGTTCAATCGCTTGGCCCCCTGGATGTACGCCAGGTTCTTGTGGTCCGTCCACACAAGGAAAGGGTACACAGACCCCTCCAACCAGTGCCTCCACTCTTCCAGCGCGAGTTTAATCGCCAGCAGTTCCCGGTTCCCCACGTCATAGTTCCGCTCCGCTGCGGACAGGCGACGGGAAAAAAAGGCACAGGGGTGAGTTTTACTGTCATTCGTACACCTTTGAGAGAGAACCGCCCCCACCGCCATGTCAGAAGCGTCCACCTCCACAACAAACGGTAGGGACGGGTCCGGGTGCACCAAGATGGGGGCTGAGGTGAAGCGCTGTTTTAAACATCATCCCTACTCTGAACTCTGTCCTCAGTCACAGATGGTCCACCTGCATCACTGTCCTCAGTCATGGATGGTCCACCTGTATTATCCACCTGCATTATAACAAAAATAGTATTTAAAATCAGAATCTTCTTGGTAGCCCTTTAAATTACAGGCCGTTAATTAAGCAGTAATTACTGGAAATAACCAAGTAATATTCATGTAAAATAGACATGTAGATTAGAATGCTAGTAATTGCATTACAATGACTAGTTATTACGTATCTGCTCACAGCTTATCACAAATTGCATGTTTGTTTTTCCCCCCCAAAGGAAAATGGGGGTGACATGGCTTTTTATTTCACATTTGTTTTTGAATGCTTAGCACTGACCTGAGTTCCTCTGTGGGGAGCATATCTCAGCGTATCTGATATGCAGGTTTCCAATATCTTCTGCAGGGTCTTGGGGTGGTTCTTCTGGCAGGCCTCTAAAGATAAAGACAGAGAAAAAAAGATCTAGAAAAGCAGATAGTTTAAGTGTTTTAAGCAGTACTTTATGTAGCATAAGCAAGCTGGACTTAAGTTCTTGAGGCAGTAGTTGAATTAGCTGAAGCAGTATCTGAAATGCTTGAAGCTGTAGTGGAATACCTCAGGCAATACAGTGGAAGTCATCTTTAATTGCCTCTCCCAGCCGAAAGCCATTCAGCTGCTAGCCGGGTGAACTGAACTTTGTTACACCATAAGGGTCATTGCTTTAGAAAAACTAAGGACATCTATAATGTTTATTAAGAAGTTGAATTGGTTCAAGTTATGATAAGTCGAGTTAAGTACATTAAGTTAAGTTTCTGTTATCTTTGTTTAACATGCCAAGGATCTATCAAGGACCAGTCAGGGAAAAGCAGCATCTGTAGCTGATAGAACAGTACTTGAAGTACCAGAGTAAGTAACTCATTCCTTATGGCTCTGGCCATTCGTTTTAGCCTTTCGTTTGTAAACAAGTCTCTTACTGCAATCTAGTGGAATTTACTGGTAAAATAAAACCATACATTTCAGCTTTAAAAGGTCTTTGTTGGGTCTCAAAGGATTGCAGTGAGGTGAGTAGAATTAAAAAAAATAAAACATAAAAACTTACGGACTATGACCGGATATATAGCCAGGTCCTGGAAAAAATGTTTCCCCTTGCGACCCTTCAAGCTGTAGTTTGCCCAAAGGGCATTGGTTCCAATCGTCCGCATAATTCTTCGAACAGAGTCACCAGGGGTTGTACCTCCCAGAAGAGACAGGTAATTGACCTGAAAAGAGAAACAATGCCGAAAATTATTTATCTTATAAGATCGGTTTACCTACAGCTATCTTCTATTGTTCTCTCAGTGTTCCTTTTGTTAGGTCTGACTGTTCCAACTAATAAAAATTCTCGAACACCTTGTCCTAACAGCACGTAGTGAGCGTGTTAAAAGCAACATCTGTTTGCACATACCACTTTCTTTCTGTAAGCTGCGTCACTGAGCTTTTCACAAGCCTCTTGAAGTTCTGCTGCAGTCTTTAGTGGCCTGGTGAGCTCTTCAATCTCAGGGTCATCAGACCTCATATCTTTTTAAAAAATGGACTTAATGGTCAAGAGAGACTCTTCAATCTTGTCCAGCCTCATAAAGATGGACCTCACATATGATGGTATGCAGGAATCATCATCTAAAATATAAAGAATACACAATTCATTCATAGCAAGTCATCCTTTTATAGTTTTCCTGTCTTTGGCAACTAGGGCTGGGCAATATGGACCAAAAATAAATAGATATTTTTAGGTTGAATGGCGATACACATCTGTATTTTCTATTAAGTGGGCTAAATGTTCAGTTCTAACTTTGTGCTTCCACAAAATATTTGTGAGAGCAAAAAAAAGGGTGTTACTTTTAAGCTACTTTGACACTTGCATGGCAAATGATCAAGAAGGCAACTTACTTTGAGTGCTTGGAGTTGTTTTTTGGAGTGCTGGTGAGGGAGGGACCTGGAGTGCTGGTGAGGGAGGGACCTGGAGTGCTGGTGAGGGAGGGACCTGGAGTGCTGGTGAGGGAGGGACCTGGAGTGCTGGTGAGGGAGGGACCTGGAGTGCTGGTGAGGGAGGGACCTGGAGTGCTGGTGAGGGAGGGACCTGGAGTGCTGATGAGGGAGGGACCTACATTTGTGCAAAATAAACAAGTTAAAGTCGTGTACAATTGGATCATGACACCATATGCAAGTTGCTTAGTGACTACAGGCGTACCTTGGCCACTGCTGAAAAGTCCCAGTTTACTGAAAGTTCCAGGATGCCATTGGTATTTGAAAAGAGCAACTAGTTGTGTATTACTTTTAAGCTACTTTGACACTTGCATGGCAATGATCAAGAAGCCAACTTACTTTGAGTGCTTGGAGTTGAGTTAATATGAAATCCCATAGGTGATTATGTCAATATAAATATGATTATTAGTGGGGTCAGGACAAATCATCGGCTGTGCTGCCGTATACGGAAATATGGATAATAGACAATGGTGCATGTGGATCATGTTGGGGGTGGGGTCCTCCCTGTTCGCATGAAAGCAAATGCAGAAAGGTTTGCCTAAGGAAGAACCCCGGAGAGAACGCGGAACGGGGAAGTCCTCGGGAGAGGGGGCTTGTTTTGGAGCACGCACTGGCGAGAGGGTGAGAGCCAAAAGCCCGGCACCGTGCATGAACGGCAAACGGACACTTGGCCGGTGACTCCTGATCCTTTGAGAGAGAACCGACAAAACTGAACGACCGGAGCTGAGGAGCACGCAGGGGCTGGCCCAGTTGTGAGTGCACTGTGGGGCTGAGACAATGTTATACTAATGTGTTGTAATGGAGACTTACTTGGGCTATTCTGGTCGTCTCTGGCTGAAAAAAAATCCATTGATGGGTTGACTAAAAAATAAAAAAGGTCACAGAAAGTTAGAAAGTCAACACAGTTCACTGAAAGAGCTTATATCGGTACACACAGTATATCTTCTAGAATTGATGTGCAATTCTAGGTTTAATAGTGTCAGAGTGCAGTGCACTTACGTGTGCTCATTAAAATACGACTGGCAATGAATCCATCCAAGTTAACGTTATTCATGTTGTGCCTAACCTTAATAATTACTTAGCAATAAAGCTATCACCTGTTACAAAACAATAGGGCTAGATTTGCCCTCTAGTGGACAGAAATGTACATAACCACATGCTCATAGTTTTAGGCAATAGGCAGTGGCATAAGCCTAGATTAGGTACATAGTAATAGGCTACATTTGAGCACACATTATTATTATTTTTTTATATTAAAAAGAATAAGCACTGAAATTTGAATGGGATTATAGAGGAAGATTGACAGCCCAGCCCGAGTGGTTACCCAGTACCATTTACTTACAGGAAGGCATTGTCGGCATCTGTGGTACTGAGGTACTCTCCTTTATGGAAGTTGTAGTTTTTTTCACCCGTTTGACTACAGGCTCATCTATTTCGGTATCTAATGGAGAGATATTCAAACATATCTGTCAGGTAAGAATATACAGTAGCGTTAGATATTTTCTGGGGAAAAACCCCCACAATCAAGCAATCTTACCAGAATCTTGTGTGTACCGCACAGGCAGAACAATCTTCTTGCCAGACATTTCCTCTTCCTCGTCACTCTCCAAATTTGACGTGACTACTGCTATGTTGACCTTGTCTCTGGCCTTTGTGTATGTGTCTACAAAATATGGGTGGAGATCAGAGCAGATACACATATTATTTATATATACATACACACACACATAAATACATTAGGGCTGTCAAATTAACGCATTCACTTTGATTCAATAATTATAAAATGACATGTTGTGATAAGTGATAAGCATGTTGTGACGAGTGATAAGCTTAATCTTTAGAAAATAAATTAATTTATGGAAGCATTTTAGGCTAAGTGATAAGCTTTTGTTCAATGATTAAAAGGCCAATCATTTGGAAAAAAACTGATGGGAAATAAAACAATTTATAGAGGAATGCCCCCTTTTGATATTTATATTCAATGCTTTACTCGTGCCACAATAATGTCATGTTTTCAAGTTGAAATAACTTCATTTGGGGGCTTACACAGTTATGAGACCGACATACGGACGGACACCTCATGAAAGCCATGTATAGAAGCGGTTGCACCGCTTAAAATTGTGATACTTAAAGTTTTTTTTATCCCACTCCTAGTAATTTCACATTTTTGTTTTGAACAAAATAAAACAAGTAGAACACTTGGAATTCTAATGGAGCTTGCGTTTTGAGTTTTTTCCCCCACTAAGATCACTTGAGTTTGAGGAGAGTGAACAAAGTTTGCTCTCCTCAAAGTCACTGCTATAATTTAGGTGGAAGCATGAGGGCTTTTTAAAAAAGGTGTTTGTTGGCTTAGTTCTGAAGATTAAACAGTACAATACAATACCTAACCTGTGATTTTTAAAATCTTGACTTTATTTTTGCTCCAACGTGCTTGGTCCGGGATTTCTCTCCTCTTAACTTTGGGTGTCACATTCTTGTCAGGTTTTGGCCAGTAGCTGTACACAGTCTGCAGAAAATATAACAAGAAGATACAGTACGCTAGCTGCTACTGGCTGCAGTTCACATTATATCTTGCATAAATAAGTTAGGATTAGGAAATACCTTGTTAGTCTTCCCAAGCCAGTTTGTTGGCACGATATCCACTGTGTTTGTTTCGAGGAAGAGCACAACAGCAAACAGGTGTGTGTCCTGGAAGAAAAAGGAAATGTTGTCACATTCTACCCTCCGTGCACACCCCCAATTTATATTCATATATACTTTCATATAATTACCGCTTGGATGCGTGTGCTGTTTGATTTATTTCCACACATTGTAAAAGAGAAAAAAAGAGAAAAAAAATGGGGTGGGCAACTGGTAGTGTGGTTTCAGGGACACCTTTGGCTGTGTGGCTTACAATTGCCAATCAATATAAGAAGGCCATTGCTCAGGAAAAAAAATCGTGAATGATACATAAAGAACTACTGTATGTACTACTATTTACAGTTAGATGAAGTCTGTGCACTCAGAATGAATGGAGTATGGTAACTACAATCCTCAAACCATTGTCTGCCTCAGTCATAAATGCCTGCCTGCCCAAATGCCTTTCAGAGAGTCTTTTTATCCTAGTGTGACTGTCTTTGGCTGTGTAGACACCAATCAACCTTGAGTCACAAGGCTGTATGAAGTATGGCTCAAGTCGATCATAGACACGACAGAGCAACATCTTCTCCCCATGCTCTGTCTCACCAGAGACTGCAACAACTTCACAGCACTCTACGTCACTAAGAGTGAATACATTGTTTGGTTGTTTAATTCCTACAGACTTTTTTGGTTCATGATGGATCTTTCTCACTTTGTCTGCTTCCCCAAGCCGCCTCACAATCTGTGAAAGAGGATTTCGTCCAGAACGAACTAATCTTTTCAGCTGATGCAAGTAATTCTCAAAAGAGAAAGCACTGCACTCATCAAGACTGCCATAAAGGTTTGCAACAGATGCCAGGTGTACCAAACTGTGAACATTGTAGACAAGGAACTCATCCCCATACAATTGCCTTCCCTGGGCAATGAAGTACACCAACAACTCCTGCATTGTGATTGTACTGTTTTGCCAGTGTTGGACAAACAAGGATAGACAATGCGACACTAAAAAACAGGAAGTGCTCATAGAGCTCCTTTGAAATAATGCCCTTAAGCCAGGGCTCTACAGTGCGACCATTTCACTCGCATTTGCGACTAAAAATACATCTGTGCGACTAGAGAAATAAATTCACGAGCACACGTGCGAGTACCGTTTTTTTGTTTTGTTTTTTTTTTATTCTAAAAATAAATCTGCGCGAACCGTGTGGCCACATTTTAAGCCGTCAGCCAGCCCGCTACGACCACGGGAAGCGAATTTGCGAAACCTAGGATGGTAGGGGGTGGCAGGGAAATACCGCTACCTGATTGGTTGGCGAAGCACTCCCTCATTGCCCCCTCATTGGCTGGCAATACCGCTACCTGATTGGTTGGCGAAGCACTCCCTCATTGCCCCCTCATTGGCTGGCGAGTCTACCATCTAAAGCCAGACTCCTTGCTATAAGCTATAGCTTGGGCTAACGTAAACGCTAGCATGCGGCGTGTGAACGGGTTGAAATGCACGCCCAGAGAAGTTAGAAGTCATAAGGAAACATGTTTATTGACTGGGCAACACAGTGTAAAAATACACAGCTTCATAAAATAAACCAGAAACACTCATTCTGCAGTCTGCACGTTTTGGAATGGAATGGAATGGACTTTATTTGTCATTGCTACAGTACAGGTACCAAACAACGAAATTAATATTCCGATATTAACCACCCACAAACCATATTACTGCATAAGCAACCACACAGGGGAAACAGTATCAAAGGAGCAGTACATTTCAGGAACATTTCAGAACTTTAGGAGTTGTTTAAACTTGAACTCTCTTAGATTATATTCAAGCCGATCTTCAGACTTAATGTTCATGGCTGCCTCGATCTTTTCCCTCTCTCTCTCGTCTTTTCCCTCGCTCACTTCTCCTTCAGTAGTCTACCTTAATTGATACAAAATGTAAAATGTTAGACATGTTAGAAGGGTGGGGAACAATGAGACTGTTACACTTAGAATGTGTTTTTGAGATTAGATTGCAAGTGGACAGCAAGAAACATTGCTGTTTAAACTTGTAATATGCGTCTCCCAAAAAGTGTTCCACTGACCACCTCTGTCCACTTGTGTCCAGATGTCATTGACAGTTCAGCCAAGTTCCTCAGCAAGCATCCAGCGTAGATAATAATATATATATATATATATACATATATTAGATAGAAAGGATAACGTACACACGACTGCTCGCATCGGTTAACATTCCGGAAAGAGGAAGATTTATTTGGCGCTCTAACATTTATAGACATGAACGTAGCGTGAGTATGCAAATGAGATCAACAGTCAACGTCAACAACGTGAACGTGACATGTTTCTTTATGACTTCTAACACTGTAGCTGATCGGCTTGAATATAATCTAAGAGAGTTCAAGTTTAAACAACTCCTAAAGTTCTGAAATGTTCCTGAAATGTTCTGCTCCTTTGATACTGTATTTCCCCTGTGTGGTTGCTTATGCAGTAATATGGTTTGTGGGTGGTTAATATCAGAATAAAACGTGCAGACTGCAGAATGAGTGTTTCTGGTTTATTTTATGAAGCTGTGTATTTTTACACTGTGTTGCCCAGTCAATAAACATGTTTCCTTATGACTTCTAACTTCTCTGGGCGTGCATTTCAACCCGTTCACACGCCGCATGGCTTTAGATGGTAGACTCGCCAGCCAATGAGGGGGCAATGAGGGAGTGCTTCGCCAACCAATCAGGTAGCGGTATTGCCAGCCAATGATGGGGCAATGAGGGAGTGCTTCGCCAACCAATCAGGTAGCGGTATTGCCCTGCCACCCCCTACCATCCTAGGTTTCGCAAATTCGCCCACGGCGAGTCATGTTAAAAGTGAAGTTACTTCTGTTAAACTGGCGCTAAGCTAACATCGCTAATCGCTAACTTCCTCCTGGGCCTTAAAGAGACAAGCGCCCTTTTCTCATCTCAAGCTTCATTAGCTTCATTAGCTCACCACATCTACAGATTTGGTCCCACACACTCCAGATTTGAACCCAAGGTTACAACCAGGGTTAACTACCCAGGGTAGAAAGTAGAAAGCTCTCAGACCTTCAGAACCCATTGAAAGTAGTGGAGGTACTCCAGAAGTCCAAATGCATCTCTAGTCCTAGGAAACCCTAGGAAGCAAGTTGCCTAATGGCATGAAAATGCAACATGTTGTACTTGAGTGTGGCAGAGAGGTGGGACCCCCGGGGATGGTGGTGTGCTAACAGCTAGCCGCCGCAGAGGCACCGTGCTGGGCTGGCCACCTCCACATGTCACCACCCCGGGCAGCATGGGGCTGGGGACTGGTCATCTGGATGTGGGGTAGTTTAATACCCCTAGATGTGGAGTTGTCTGGCCACCGTGTGTGACTGATGTAGCCTGACCCAGCAGCAGGGAGGTGGGCAGCATGGAGACAGACCTCTGCATGGCCTGGCTGGGCTGCTAGCTGACAGACCTAGCCCTAAAGCCTGGCTGGGCTGCTAGCTGCTAGCTGACAGGCATGACATGGATGAATGAATGAACATGCTGCTAACCAGGAGAACTTGACACAGCTAGTCACCATAATACAATGCCATCAACTCTGCGTCTAGTAGGGCTGTAGGCATGGGCCAATGTGTGATTTTGGTGCAAAAATTGCAAAATTACTAATAAAAATGTGTTATAATTACATTTTTCACTGTGCTCCTAAATTTATTTGTGTGCCCCTAACATTTTTCATTTAGGAGCACATGTGCTCCTAGTGAAAAAGGTTAGCGTAGAGCCCTGCCTTAAGCACAATTTTTCCTGTATAGAGGGCAAACTGTCTCAGTTCTGTGGCCTTCCATCTGTCAATGTCTTCCAAGCCTCTTGGTTTCCTTGCAAACACATTAGGAATGCACGTTCTGAGCTCCAGAAGCTTTAAACGGACCTGCTTAACATGCCCAGATGACAATCTGACTGCCCGTGGTCCCCTCAGCCACAAAAGGATCAGTGTGCGCATGACCCCAAGACAACACTGGTGCATATAATCTGCAGGGAAGTGCTCAACCATGTTTATTGGGAGCTGGCAAAATGGTGACACCACTGAATGCGGGTGATGCTCCTCCTGAGACTGATCTCAGAATGATTTATCAGTTCTCAATGTTAGATTGGTGATTTCAGGATAGATCACCCGATGGCCATCCCACAATCCTTTTTGTGTACATTTGTCACATCCATAGTAACCTGAATACAGCTTCATGGACTTCACCAGAGCCTTGGCTGGGGCATCACATGTAACACACCGCAGCTTCACCCTAATCAAACCACTGTCTGTCTCTAGTCCATTTTCCATAATACTGCGAAGGTCACCAACAACATCATCAAGAAAGTCAAGGTTAGTTGGCTTTGACAAACCAAAACAGAGAGCCAGTGGGAAAACTGTGGGAGGAGATAAATTCAGTTGGCACAATACTGGCCACAGTGTCTCCTTGCTGCTTTTGAAAAGCGGCAAGCCATCGATATTGAGGGAGATGTCAATGAAATCTAATCTAGAAATGTCCTGTTGCGGATACATTTTCAAATGTTTCAGGAGCTGGTCTTTGCAGCCAAGGTAGATATACTGCATTCCTGATTTCAACTCAAACTCTACACTTTCGCAGGTGTCAAGCAGTGTTTTTGCTGTGTTTGGCAGCTCTGAGTGTCCATATCCTTTCAAAATCTTTAACAAACCATCAACTGCATTGTGTTTCACTTGATATTCGATTGCCCACACTGCAATGGCATGTCTGAGGGGGGGGTTAGTTTCAGTATTGCTGCCATTACTGCTCTGAGACAGTAAATCTTCTAAATCTTTCTCATCTGCACAATTCTGTTCCACAGCAGCCCCCTCTCCTGTATGTTCCCCCTCTCCTGTATGTTCCCCCTCTCCTGTATGTTCCCCCTCTCCTGTATGTTCCCCCTCTCCTGTATGTTCCTGGTGTTGATAAAGCAGTGGTAAAAACTCTGATGTAGCCATTTGGTCGCATGCACATTTTTCTTCTAATCTTTTAGCCCTTTTCCAGCGGGCTGAGTATGTTCTATCTGACATCCTAAACCCTGAACACACCCCAGAAAAAAAGGAAAAAAAGAAAGGAAAAAGGTTATAAAAAAGCTTCTACCAGGTCTGCATCCATGCTGTTTACACTGTAAAGAGAGAACACAAAAAATGTCAGTATGAGTACAACATTCATGTGAAGTGAAATACCAGTACTGTTACCCAAACAGTTGACCACAATAATGGGCAAAACTATATGACAACACATCCCTGAAAATGCATTTTATAGCTGTCATAAGAAGATGCAGAGTATTATCTACGAAAAAGACTGATTCGGACTGCCACCTTACACCAAACAATTGAGATGACGGGAGCGCGAAAACTCTCATTATTTTATTCTTACACTGGAAATGTGTCTGCAACAATGACATCGGGTGAGAAGTCGTTTAGTGTAAGGCCAGCATTAGTCTGCACTCACAATAAATCACGAAAAAATACAAAATATCAGATAGCTGTCTGACTCAAATAATTTTTGCAATCAGTGACTTCATGCCATTTACATTCTATGCTTCCAACTCAATCTAACACGACATTACATGCCGGAAATGCGTGCAATAGTGCAAGCATGCAAGATTTTGTCGAATTTTGCATGCATATGACACGAGATATGATAACACACATGGAGGCGCGAGTGCAGCGAAGCACTGAGCCATGTGCGTCCACGATTGTGCTAGCTAGATTACTATAGCTTGCTAGCTAGCTCCCAAACTTTTGGGCTGGTAGATTTGCTTCACTCATCACCAGCCAACGTTATTCGCATTAACGGTTAGTTTGTGGTCAAGAAAGTACATTTATCCATACAAAGTAACGTTAATCAATTAAAAACAATTATTGTAACCTTACCGTTTAATCCAAAGTGTCCCGTTCCCTTGTGCTGTCTTCTCTTCAACTAAACCCGTCTACCTGTGCCCGACCACGGAGGTGAACTGAACATCTCAGTCAGGCGTGAAATCTAATCAGTCACTCACTCACACACCTCTGCTCTGGCTTTCCCACGCCAAGAAGCCGTCTGCTCTCGCACTTACTTTGAACTGCTCTCGCACTTACCCTTTGAAGTGCAACATTGTAAACATTTTTACATTTTCTTGCACTGTACAGAACGTATGCAACAACTGCAAAAAGTACATTTGAGGTACACACACTGTCACATTCTGTGCTTCATGTGTTGTGTAGACAGGCATACCCATACACAATTGTAGCAAGTGTTATTTCAGAATTATTTGGGATTTTTCAGACATAATACTGTATTTCGACAGTGACAGTGAAAACAGTGTACATTCCGTTCGTGTTTTGTGATTCACTATTTGCAGACATTTTTGAGCCATAGTGGTGGTCTAGTGCAGTGGTCTTCAACCGGGGGTCCGCGACCCCTAGGGGGTCCGCAGAGGTACTGCAGGGGGTCCGCCATTTTTTGTCATAATAATTGACATTTTTCACCAAAATAATCAGTGAGAATTACAAAATATAACAAAAATGATATTGAGTAAAGTACAAGCATTAATAGGCAATAATAAGCTACCTTTGACAAAAAACTATTTACAAAATAAATGATGCCCATGATTCTAGAGTCTCACATAACGTCAGCTGAAAAAGAAAAAAAAACACACCTGTCTAGCAAGCTAGGTGTTGGCTAAAACGCTGCAGTTCGGTCTTCATTGCGAAATTAACGTTAATTAATAACTAGCATAACGTTACTAATTTAGTTAGTTTGATAATAACAAACCCGCCTCTTTGCTTCTCTATGCGCCGCTATAACGTGCTCTTTACCATTCCGAGGTCAGATGGCTTTCCCGTGGATCAGTATTGGCGCGCGTTTTTGAATTACATACAGCTA
This sequence comes from Nansenia antarctica, assembly GCF_963989245.1. Taxonomy (NCBI): domain Eukaryota; kingdom Metazoa; phylum Chordata; class Actinopteri; order Argentiniformes; family Microstomatidae; genus Nansenia; species Nansenia antarctica. The sequence goes on from NC_137675.1 coordinate 54,733,822, forward strand.
TCCACGAGATTCTGCTACCGCGCGGAGCTGGCTGCGCATTTCAATGCATTTCCGCGGATTCCGCGGTGCCCTCGCCTGACGTGAAATGCGCAATTGTTGATCACTTGGAGGCTCTCGAAAGTCAATTTGAGAAGTACTTTTCTGAGACTAAGTCTTGGAGAAAGCACAAGACATGGATACGGTTTCCATGCAAAGACAATGCATCCGACGGCTCAAACCAGACCGCCGCTGAGGAAGATCAACTGATCGACCTAACCACAGACAGTACACACAAGAATGTGTACGAGTCACAGCCTCTCACCCAGTTCTCGATGAGCCTCTTGCCTTTTGCAACAACTTATCTTTGTGAAAGTGGATTCTCCTCCCTCACCTACCTGAAGAGCAAATACTGTTCCAGACAGCAGTCTGAGGATGACATGATGCTCTGCCTGACAACCTCCATCTCCCCCAGAATAGACAAGCTGTGTACCACCAACCAGGGCCAGTCATCTCACTGAGGTAGGCATACCTGGCTTCCTGAAGCTAAAAGTTTCATTGTTGAAAAATAATAATAATAGAAAATATAAGCCTCATCAACAACAACAACAACAATAATAATAATAATAATAATAATAACCAATCATAATTATGCATGAACGTTTTATCAATCATAAACACATATAGGCTAATAACCCAGTATATTAGTAATAACCCAGTATATAAATAGGTGAATACGGTGAAAGAAAAGGTGAATGAAGTAAATATACAAGTTATTATAGGCTTTAAAATGTGAGACATTTAAAAATATATATATTACATGTGGGGGTCCCTGTTCTGTTTGTCTCTCGTCCAAGGGGTCCTTGGGTTGAAAAGGTTGAAGACCCCTGGTCTAGTGGATAGTGAGTTGGACTTGTGATCGGAAGGTTGTGAGTTCAAATCCCGCCTGAAACACCACCACTACTAGTGTGTCCTTGAGTAAGGCACTTAGCCCTCAGTTACTCCAGGGGGAATGTCCCTGTAATTCGTAATTGTAAATCGCTTTGGATTAAAAGCGTCTGCTAAATGGCAAAATTAAAATTATTAATTATTTTTGAGAGATGTATTTCATAGCTATTGGCAAAAACAATCTTAGTTTGTTTCTTTCATTTCTATTCCTGTTCATCACCTGTATTTTCTTTACAGCTTTGATTATAATTAGATGCATGTGAAAGTCAATTGAGAATATAAATTCAAAATAATAAACAGCAATGAAAACATTGTTTCATTAACATTTTTCCTAGATAAGTATGATTTATGACACCCAGGTCTTTATTATAGTGGATTTTGCATTTTCAAAGTTAGGAGCATCATGTGCGTAAAAACGCTTCTACTCATCATTAGGGCATAATGTTCTAGCAATGTTGTCACTTAACATTTTAAGAAGGTTATCACACAACATTTTAAAAATGTTTTTAGAGAACGTTATCCTAGAACATTCTGGGAACTTGAAGAAAACTTCCCGCTGAAAACGTTTTCAAGAACATTAGGGCATAATGTTCTAGCAATGTTGTCACTTAACATTTTAAGAAGGTTATCACACAACATTTAGAAAATGTTTTTAGAGAACGTTATCCTAGAACATTCTGGGAACTTGAAGAAAACTTCCCGCTGAAAACGTTTTCAAGAACATTAGGGCATAATGTTCTAGCAATGTTGTCACTTAACATTTTAAGAAGGTTATCACACAACATTTTAAAAATGTTTTTAGAGAACGTTATCCTAGAACATTCTGGGAACTTAAAGAAAAATTCCCGCTGGAAACATTACGAGAACTTTCTAGGTAACATTCTTTGAACATTTTTATAACCAAAAATTGCTAGATGTGCATAAAAACGCTACTACTCATCATGCTGTTGTTCGCCCCCACCTATTCCCAGGGGTCTGACACTTTGTTACTAAGCATCCTCTGCTCCAGCCTCTCCAAAGGGCAGCCCCCCTAGATTCACCAGAACAAAAGATATGCACTTTTGAATGTGTACACAGTACCAATTGTGCATTATTGGGTACAGTACCTGTTTGTGCCCACAGGAGGCGCCCTTTAATATTATGGGCTATTTTGGGGCTTGCAAAGGGTGTCTTGCACCCTGAGTATACCCCCTTGTACGGGTCACCCTTGGGACTAGGAGCACCGTGTCAGGGCAAGTGCTTTTAAAACCCCAATGATGTCCCGGGTCAACTGGACCCGAACAGTACGAAAGGGTCCAAAAAGTGAACATCACACAAGGGTTAAGGAAACCTATTTCAATATGCTATCTATGCGTTTCTTATTACATAATAAATGATATGCTCATTTGTATAGAACGCAACAGTGTGGATCCGGAAGTACATTTTGCGTTATCATGTAACATTGTGAGAACATTTTGTAAAAGAACATTCTATAATCTGTTACCTAAACAATGTCCCCAAAACATCCATGGAATGTTGCAGGTAAAACGTTCTTCCTTTGTTTACATATCACATTACAGGAACATTCTAGAAAAAACGTTTTGTGATCTGAGGCATCGATAACATCCTGAAAACATTATCCAAATGTTGCTTTGCAAATGTCCTTCCTTTGTTATCGTGTAACATTGTGGGAACATTTTATAAAAGAACATTCTATAATCTGTTACCTAAACAATGTCCCCAAAACATCCTCAGAATGTTGCACCTAAAACGTTCTTACTTTGTTAACATTTAACGTTATAGGAACATTATTTGAAATGGTAAACATCCTTAAAATGCTCTTTGAACATTAGATGAAAACGTTTTCTTTAAAACATTAGCAGAACTTGTAGGGAATGTTAGCCAATGTTGTGGGAACATTCCCTCCTAGCTGGGAATCTGTTACCTAAACAATGTCCCCAAAACATCCTTGGAATGTTGCAGGTAAAACGTTCTTCCTTTGTTTACATATCACATTACAGGAACATTCTAGAAAAAACGTTTTGTGATCTGAGGCATCAATAACATCCTGAAAACATTATCCAAATGTTGCTTTGAAAATGTCCTTCCTTTGTTATCGTGTAACATTGTGGGAACATTTTATAAAAGAACATTCTATAATCTGTTACCTAAACAATGTCCCCAAAACATCCTCAGAATGTTGCACCTAAAACGTTCTTACTTTGTTAACATTTAACGTTATAGGAACATTATTTGAAATGGTAAACATCCTTAAAATGCTCTTTGAACATTAGATGAAAACGTTTTCTTTAAAACATTAGCAGAACTTGTAGGGAATGTTAGCCAATGTTAGGGGAACATTCCCCGCTAGCTGGGTGAATGACTTGTTCACTTTGATACTAGAAATGTTTTTCTAAAGAATTGTATGGGGTGGAATTTAAAAAAGATATAGTAACAACTTAAAAATAATGTGCTTTTTTAATGGGACACCAAAATAAATAAAGGATAGAAAAAAGCTAAAAATAAATAAATGTGAATATGCTATAACATGTTATTTGACTATTGTTATGCTCTTAGGTAATTCTTCCTCTGTGGCTCCTCGGGGGAGGGTGTCTATGAATCATGCTGCTGCAGCCATGATGGTCATATCTGATGATGAGGATGATGATGAACCAGAGGAGATCATAAGTCATGGAGGTAGAGCCCATGTTGAGGTGGAGCGGGCACCAGATGGCTGTCCAAGAATGACTCTCAAGGAACTCCTCTGGATGACCAGGAACCGTGTCCGCGACCCAAGCGGACGGCAACTTTTGACGATAGGAGACTTTCAAAGGTCGCTAGTTCTCCTACCTGTGGACTACCAACTGGCCACCAACTGGGTGCTTGCACCTCAGGCACAGACTAAGGTGTCCAGGAAGAGAGCAAGGGAGGTGGCTGATGGTGGCTCCCATTCAGAGGAGGGAACCTCTCTGAAGAGACATAGAAGGGATAGAGACACAGACACCAAAGTCACCAGAGTCCTTGCCGGTCAGGCACAGAGGGTGTCCAAGAAAAGAAAAAGGGAGGTGGGCACTGATCAACACCCTGGCGGCTACCAGTCAGAGGAGGGAACCTCTCAAAAGAGGCAAAAAATACTTGGAAAGTCTTTCTGTGTGATTCTGTGAGCTCCCCTCTCTCTCTCCCTCCCTCCCTCCCATGCCTGTACCCTCCCTACCTCTCCCTCCCTCTCTCCCATGTTTCTCTAGCAACATTGCAACCTCACACCCCTCCCTGTGAGCTATAACAAAACCAAAGGAAAAATAAATAATTGAATAAAGAAACAAAAAAAGGATTTGATCTAATTCTTTGTATAGTCAACACCTGAGACTGGATATGAATACTCACGAATACACACTGTGTGGTGTGATGTATGTCTGCGATACAAACACACCATTCAAAGGTAGGTGTGGTTCAGTGTCAATATCCGAGAGTTGGTGGAACACAGCCACAAAGTCCGAAACTAGCCTTGGAATGGAACTAGAATGGACCTATCGCTAAGCCACGCCCCAAAAACTGTCCAATCATAACACAGCAAAAGTCACTACAGGCAGAAAACTCGGACAAACAACTTGCTAATATCTGATGGTGAAAAGCTTCTAGACTAAATATTCTTGTCATCTTTAAAAGGAGGATAGGCTATATATGAGCTGAGCGGTGAGACCGCGGAGGGATACACAGACAGCAAGTGAATGAATGAATGAATGAATGAATGAATGAATGAATGGTCTTTATTGTCATTGATATACAGTCCCTGACAAAAGTCTTGTCGCTTGGGTACAAGTTGACCTTAAGTGCCCCTCAAATATATTTCTAATCAAAATTTCTTTACAAGAAATGGCTAAATTCAATCCCAACAGCTTTTGAAATAATGTTATGGTGCAAAACGAAACTGCTGAAAAGCATTCTAACGTTCACAGCTTGGTAAAGCCCACTGAGTCAGTTTTTGCAAAGACAAAAGTCTTGTTGCCTTGTCATATGATGCACCCAATCCTAGATTACAGCCTCACTTGTGATCAATAATTGATCAATCAATTAGTGGGTGTGTATAAAAAGAACCCCAGCACACCAGACCTTCACATCAACTGCAACTTGACCTCTGACAACATGCCTAAGATTCACCCTGAGACCAAAGCGTTGATTATCAAGAGGCTGAAGACCAGATCCACTGCTGAGGTGGCTGACACCTTCAATGTGTCTCAGCGTCAAGTACAAAGAATAAGAAAAAGATTTGAAGAGACTGGAGATGTTTTTGACAAGCCCAGGTCCGGCAGACCCCGTAAGACAACTGCTCGGGAGGACCGTTTGTTGGCTCGAAAATCCAAGGCCAGCCCCTTTTCCACTGCAGCAGAGCTCCACCAGGCCTGGTCACCTCAAGTCCCCTTGTCAACCAGAACAGTTTGTAGAATTCTGTCTCGAAATGGCCTCCATGGTCGAATCAGTGTGGCATTTGCCAAGACCCACAGCCTGCTAAAAGGATGGACGCTGGAAAAGTGGCAGAAGGTGGATTTCTCAGATGAATCTTCGGTTGAATTACATCACAGACGCCGCAAATATTGCAGGAGACCTACTGGAGCCCGCATGGATCCGAGATTCACCCAGAAAACAGTTAAGTTTGGTGGCGGAAAAATCATGGTCTGGGACACCAGAGAGAGAGAGCAAGAACCAGGTGAGAAAGTGGACAGGTAGTCAAGACCACATAAGTAAGTAGCCTTGAGAACCGATGGTTCTCGAGCCTAATGGCCCATAGGGAAGGAGCCTATCTCCTGTTTCCGTAGCGTGACGCGGCTTAATGTAAAAGTTAGTACACCCCCTGGACATGACGCTGGTATGTCGCAGGGTCTTACCCCCTGGGGGGGGGGGGGGTCCATGCCACGGTCCATGCCACACCCCCAAGGCAGCAAACCTAGGGGAAACACTGTTATTCTCATGCTAAAATCGACTGTAAATCCAGATTTTAAAGTTGATATTCTTCCCCGTGGAGCATGCCCCCATAACCTGTGCCCCACCCAAAATGTTTAGCACCAACCGCCACTGGTATATTTTGTTTCAAATGTTTTTTATTGAGCCAAAACATTGTTCACATACATTATGTTGTATCGACGCTAATTTTCATTTATACGAAAGAGATTGACATTATCTTTTGATCAATTAAATTGCAACGTAAATGGACGACCGCAGCCATAGATATTCTAGCGAGATACCGGTAACCCTGTTGCTGCTGCCCTGCAGGCACGTGCGGTCAGGGAGAGGCAGAGCCTCACCGTACTCCAAATGAAAATAGCTGTTATGAAAAGTAAAATAATAAAATAAATTTAGTATAAAAATGTTCCACTAATTTGTGTTATAATTGTCATTTCTGAATGATTCCAATATTTTTTTAATAGTTAAAATCGCCATAAACCATACTGCTCCATAAACCATGGGCTTGCCAGCTACGAGTAACGTTAATAGTAGCTAAATTATAAGCAATGAATGCGTTTATTTGCAGGCTAGTCAGTTGTGAAAGTAATATATTAATTTAATAATAATTTATCTAAAACAATATAGCAATTGCACCTAGCCCCATATAGTTACTAGGGATGTTCCTGGAGCCGGTTGCACCACGTCTTACTAAGTACAAACTAACCCTATTTATTGCGTAAGTATTTACTAAATCAAGATTTAGTCACTACTAAACTTGAACGGGTTGCACCAAGCACACTAGTTATCACGTAGACCTTAGTAACTACTAAATATGTACATACCCCTAAGGTGGTGTAAGTTATAACTAACTCGTAGCTAACCGTAGTTACCTCAGCGGAGATAAAGTAGCCTGCCGAAGCAGGGGAAAACCAGCCTATGGAAGCTAAACATTTATTTCGTTTGTACAATAAAAAGACACGAGCCATAGTTATAACAAATTAAATTGTTTATTAATACAATTTATTAATATTAATTTTGGCTTGTAGTTCCACGCTTAAAGGAGTGACGCCCACAACACAATATTTGAAATAACGACTTTTAACTGCTAGGTCTGTCTCAAGCTAGGTTAGCTTATTTCAAAATCCAGCATACCTATGAACTAGTCAGGCTAGCTAACATTAGGTAACTTGTATTGTTTGAAACACGGTCATCAATACGATGACTGTTATCGATATATCGTTAGCTACCAACTTTAGACTACTTACCTGACTGTGGCCTGTTAGCTAAGCTACCGTTGTTACCTAGTGTAGATGGATTATTACTTGATTAATACCTATATTAGCCACTCGCTCAAGACGTGGCATGTAGCAAAGACTCCATAAGCAAGATTCTTCTCAACACAATTAGACACTGATATTGTGGGCACAATCAATATTGGTTACAATCAATCAATTTTCAATTCAATTATACTTTATTTATCCCCGTGGGGAAATTCATTTTGCCACGCCACTCTCTAAAAACAACACGACAACACAACATAAAGGACAGACAACAATATTGGGCCAGCCATGTATAGTATATAAAAAACAGTGAGATCATGATAGAAAAGTGGATAAAGAGATGGCTATAGTTATCATATTAAAATACTAAAAAGTGATGATGATTAAAATAAATAAATAAATACAGATTCAGGAGCCTTGACCCCGACTACTACTTTAGTTGCCATTGAACAGTCTTAGTGCAGCCGGGATAAATTATTTTTTATATCGCTCCGTCCTGGAGCGTACCGAAATGAACCGCCCTCTGCAGCGGCTGCTGGTTTGCCCAGCGAGGACATGATGGAGGGGGTGGTTGGGGTTGTCCCTGATGGACAGCAGCTTGCTCCTAGTCCTTCTCTCCACCACCGTCCCCAGAGAGTCCAGGCTCCTTCCCACCACTGAACCGGCCTTTTTTACCTAGTGTAGATGGATTATTACTTGATTAATACCTATTAGCCACTCGCTCAAGACGTGGCATGTAGCAAAGACTCCATAAGCAAGGTTCTTCTCAACACAATTAGACACTGATATTGTGGGCACTGACATAGTGTAATTGAACGGAAAGGTGGAACAAAGTGTTGGTTACAATGAAGGAGTGAAGAGGTGTTCTACGCATCCGTTCTCCGAAGGGAAGAAGAACACCTGAGCCAGAAGCCAGAGAAGGACGTTTCCAGACCATGTGGCAGTGGACAGGAGCATGGTACCAGCACTGCTGGTGCGAACCCTCCAGTAGCGTGGCATTCATCCTTCTCTTCCATCACTCTGTCGAGCTGCCTCCCTCTGGGGTATGGGAACAGCATAGGTTAGTAGTACCGGCTCCGGCCCCCAGCCTCTCTCTTAGTGCCTATGAATAAACAAAGTCTCGGGATCATGTGACTCACCATGTCCACCAGAGCGACGTACATGATCTCTAGCCTCTAGCCGTGGTCTCTAGCCTCGCCTCTGTTTGGAGCTTGGTTTTCTTTTGTTGTTTAGCTGTTCCGTGTAGACGGAGCATGGCATGCCATTCAGGAGAGTAGTGGCCGGATGCTCCAGGCTCTGTCTCCCTACGCATCTCCCCATGCTTCTCCCAGCAGCAGCCCCACTAGGGGGCGCTCCCCGTCGCCGTCCTCAGACTGGCCCTCGTCTCCCCCTTCCTCCCCTTCCTCCCCTAAGGGTGCCTCTCAAACTCCCTCAGCAGCAGTGAGGTGGATGAGGGGTCACAGCTAAGACTCAGAATCCTGTTATATCTTAATTTATTGAAATAGTACCTCAGGAGAGGGTTACATTTTGGAGGCTCCGCTGAGATTCCCTTGTTGTTTACCAGACATGTCAGATTTTGTATTTTCATCAATCAGTAACAGTGTACCAAGACAATGGATTTGACTCAGGCTATAGACTGGGCCCAGCAGGAGAATGTCAGTCTCTCTACTGGCCTACTATTGGGAAATGTGCCCATAGAGACTAGTAAGAAGACCATTGCTGAGGTCTTAAACACAGTGAAAGTCTTGGGTCGTACCAAGATTCGAGGATGCCGTGGGGATTCCACTGGTACACAGTTGTTCATATTAGTGGAGACTACTATTGATTTAACCCAGTATACTGCACCTGAACTAGTAGGTATTGAAGGAGAAGCTGGGCCATGGACTGTCCATTTATTGAAAGACCTCGAGACACATGCTCCAGAAAAGGACGCTTTCCATGCAAAGCTGGTGTTACTGTTGGTTTTGTTTGGTATTGTGCGACAGATAGATAGATATAGATAACAACAAAAGAAAGTCACAATATAAGGAAAAAAAGACACAAAACACAAAAGACATGAAACATATGCAGCATAACCACTAATCTCTTGCTAAAGGAATGACTTTGCTCTGCCACAGTGTCATGTAGGTTAATAGCTTAATTAGTTAATTAATTAATTGACATGGGCCTATGCTATATAAGCAGAGCCTGCTCATATACCTATAGGCTAGACAACTATGGCATGTCCATTTCTCATCAACCCTGTGCATTTAGAGGCGCAGATCATCAGAAGAGAATTCTTTCCACCAGCTCCAAGAGTCTTCAGGGACAGAACCAATCCACTGGCCTTTCCTGATGAGTACCTGTGGGAGAGGTATAGGTTCAGCAGGCCAACCATGTAGTTTGCTGGAGCCACAAATGAGGAGGCACACACACCGCAGCCATGCATTGACCACAGTTCAGTCTGTCTGCATAGGCTTGCGTTTTTTCGCATGTGGGGCATTTTTGTACACAGTTGGAGACGCAGAAGGTCTCGCTAAGGCAACGGTATGCCGGGAAGTACGAAGGGTGTACCTTGCCCTAAAGCATTGCCTCGCGGACTTCATCCTTTTCCCTGGTCACCTGGAAACACGAAGAATCCAGCAGGAGTTTTATTCTATTGCCGGTATGTGATGCGTGTTAAAATAGATGTAAAGTAGCCTACAGGACAAGCGTCTGTATTAACTTGATCCTCTCCTCCAGGCTTCCCCAATGTTCTAGGCGCAATAGACTGCACCTATGTGCGCATCAAGGCCCCATCTGGACCTGTGGAGGCAGACTGTCAATCGGAAATCTTTCCATAGTCTAAATATACAGGTATGTCCATACACTGTCAGGCAGAATAGTAATAACTGCTTTTGGATCAAATGTGCACATCTGTGCTAATAGATGAAATTAGTTTTGATGTGAACACTCAGTTATGCATAACAATGTATCTGCCAAGCAAAGTGTGCCACATCATTGAAGGTCTCCCTCTATGCCATCAGATGATCTGCGAGGCAAATTGCCTGATTTCTAACATTGAAGCCAAATGGCCTGGCTCTGTCCATGATTCCAGAATCTTTCGAGCATCATCACTAGCCCACAGGTTTACACAAGGCAAGATAATTACTTTCCAAGTTTCATTTAATGTATTTGAAGCTGAAGAATGTCATGCATATGTAACCAATACTTCTATTCTATAGGGCAGTTTAATGGAGTTCTGCTTGGAGACAGGCTATCCCTGTATGCCACACTTGCTGACTCCCTACCCAGAACCAGCAACCCAAGCAGAGAGGGCCTTCAACCATGCCCACAACAAAACAAGGGCAAGAATTGAGATGTGTTTTGGGCAACTGAAGTCTAGATTTCAGTGCCTGAAAAGCCTCAGGGTCACCCCCGCCAGGGCCTGTGACATCACTGTAGCCTGTGCAGTCTTGCACAACATTGCAGTCATACGCCGTGAGAGACTTCCCCCAATGTTGCCGGAGGAGCAATGGGAAGATGTACTAGGCTTGGAACCCATGGATGGAAGAACTATGCGGGACCATTATAAAGACAGCTATTTCAGTTAATCTATTGTATTAATGGTCACTTTTGTTTGAGTTCACCCTTTTATTTAAAAGCTTAGCATTTAAGACAAAAAAGCATGTCAAAGTTGTTTTTGAAAAAAAAAAAAAAGGTCTCTGATGAGATTAGGGCCACAATTATTGACCATGTCATCAACCATGGTCTCTCTTTGAGAGGCAGGTTTAAGGGTGCAACCAAATCTGGAGAGCACAACAGTTGCATCAATAATACGTATCTTTCGGGAAAGCAACAGGTGAGATGTGCATCCTTCAACGATAATTGAATGACACGTTACAGTACTAGGGCTTTACAATATATTGACATTGTTACATGATATTTTGAAATATATTGATATTGTTTTGTGTTTTACACTAGGATCCAAAGGTTGCCTCACTCAGGAGGAAGAGGCAGAATATTGACTGATGCCCAGGAAACTGCTGTTGTTGATATGGTGATTGAAAATAATGCCATAAAACTGAGGGACATCCGAGAAAGAGTGATTGCAGACAACAACACCTTTCCCAACGTGCATACAATCAGCACAACAACAATTTCCAGGGTGTTGGCCAAACACCATATCAGAATGAAACAGTTGTACACTGTACCCTTTGAGAGGAACAGTGTACGTGTGAAAGATCTACAGTATCAATATGTCCAGGTACAGTAAGATGGCTGTTCAATAACCAAACAAGGTATACATACACCGCTAGCTATGCATAATGTAATGTAAAATCTTCTGTATTTCAGAATTTTAGTGACCGTAAAAAACTGTAATAGCTTAATTAGTTAATTAATTAATTGACATGGGCCTATTGATTGATTGCTTGATTGAAAACCTTTATTGTCCCCAATGGGGAAATTTTGTTGTCAAACAGCTCAGTTAGGGCAGAAAACATTCAATACAGAAAACAGAAAACATTCAATAAAATACATAAAACAGTGCAGGCTCAATAAGTAAAAAGTTCCAAGTTCCAAAGTTCCAGCTCCAGGTCTCCCCCACCCTGCAGGGCCTGGTTGTAGAGTCGGAGTGCAGCTGGAACAAAGGACTGTCCAAATCTTTTTGTACTTTGACGGGGGAGAACAAATCTGTGGCTGAACTTGCTCCTCATCCCCGCCAGCTCGCAGTACATCGGGTGGGAGGGATTGGCCAGCATGGCCGCCAGTTTTTTCCCCATCCTCTGTTCTGCCACCACCTCTAGGCTGTCCAGCCCGGTCCCCACCACAGAGCTGGCCTTCTTCACCAGTTTGTTTAGCTTCGCAGCATCCCTGGCACAGATGTTTCCACCCCAGCAGGCCACGGCGAAGAACAGAACGCTGGCAACCACCGACTGATAAAACATTTGCAGCAGCTTGTTGCAGACACCGAAAGACCTCAGCCTTCTCAGGAAAAACAGTCTGCTCTGCCCTTTCCTGAGAAGAGCCGGTGTTGTCAGTCCAGTCCAGTTTGTTATTAATTTGTACTCCCAGGTACCTGTAGGAGTCCACCCTCTCGACTTCCACCCCCTTGATGGTGATGGGGGCTGGGGTCCTTCTCTTCCTCCTAAAATCCACCACCAACTCCTTTGTTTTGCTGGTGTTAAGCAAAAGGTAGTTGGTGTCGCACCACTGCACAAAGCTCTCCACCAGGGCCCTGTACTCCTCATCCCTGTCGTCTGTGATGTAACCGACGATAGAGGAGCACAACGCACCAAACCTTGAGGCGGATAGACTACAACATGCTATATAAGCAGAGCCTGTTCATATACCTATAGGCTAGTTAAAATCAACTATGGCATGTCCATTTCTTATCAACCCTGTGAATGTAGAGGCGCAGATCATCAGAAGATAATTCTTTCCACCAGCTCCAAGAGTCTTCAGGGACAGAAGTAACCCACTGGCCTTTCCTGATGAGTACCTGTGGGAGAGGTATAGGTTCAGCAGGCCCAGCATAGTTTATCTATGTAGTCTGCCGGAGCCACACATCAGGAGGCACACACACCGTAGCCAAGCCAGAAAAGAAAATACCTTTTAATTTTTATTTGCTGGCAAAAAACACTACAAGGACACCTTTGCCAACAGAGGAGCTTGTACTTCTGCAAGCGGGACTGGGAAGACGGACAGTGTCCATTATTGAAGACAGCAACCACACATAGGGCTTTCACACCGGCAAAGAACCGTGCCGGTTCGCGTTCGGAAACCTCCGAACGTTGGCGCTGTCTGGCGAACGATACACTGGTATGAATGCGGGCTCGTTCGCCAGACAGCGCCAACGTTCGGAGGTTTCCGAATGCGAACGCGAACCGGCACGGTTCTTTGCCGGTGTGAAAGCCCTAACAGAGGTACAGTTATCAGCCCAGTAGTTTGTCTCAGCATGACATGCAGTCACCACAAGACATAGCCTTAGTCATGTGCCACTTATCACTGACGTTCTTTCTCTGTCCCTCTGTCTGATTTGCTTACCCAAGATTTCAAGGATTCTGACGGAGACATTTCCGAAAATGCAGGCCCTTTGCGCAGGATGGCTCGGCACTTGACCACAGTTCAATCTGTCTGCATAGGCCTGCATTTTTTTTGCATGTGGGGCATTCTTGTACACGGTTGGAGACGCAGAAGGTCTTGCAAAGGCAACGGTATGCCGGGAAGTAAGAAGGGTGTACCTTGCTCTAAAGCATCACCTCACTCATGGATGTATTCAATAATAACCTCACTACTTAAGCTCACAATCTTTGACAAGAGCCTCCAGGAGCTCCATGACAGGGTGGACAAAATGGACTATTCCAAACACGAGAGTGTAGTCAACAGCCTGCAGAAAAAGATTGCCTGCATCTCCAACAAGTTTGCAGCTGTCAACCAGGCCATGGAGAATGTCAGGAAACCCCCAAAGGTGTGTGACAATGAAGACAAATAATCCTTCAATGATTCCAATAATTCCAAAGGATAATTGTACTGTTGGAACTCAAAAACCTGGGTGGTATTCCATCAATGTCGCTAAAGGGAAATCCAGGCCTATTTTGACAAGTCTCATGAGACTTCGTTAAGCGATGTTGACAGAATATTCCCCTGATGGTCTCCTCTTTATTCAAGGTGCGTGTGCCGCCTGCTAAAGCAACAACTTTGACTCCTGCTTCCACGAATGTCACTACGACTACCCCAAAGGGAAACGACAATCCCAGCCATAGGTCAGTCATCAGATTGAGTTGTAGTGGTACTTCTCAATTGATCAGGCACGTGTTGAAGCTAAATGGGAATTACTACAATAACAACGTATCTTGATGCATTTAATATCAAATTGCAATTGAGAATTCTACAAGATAGAATCAAATGCTTTTGACTTTTTTGTGCTGCAAGCTACGCTGCTCGTAAACCGCTAAACCGCTCGTAAGTCCACCGGTGGCAAAGCCCCAAGGAAGCAGCCCGTAAAAGCGCCCCGGCGTGAAGCAAACATGGCAGAGAGCATGGACTCCTTCAGCTGTCCGATCTGTCTGGATATACTGACGGATCCGGTGGCTATTCCCTGTGGACACAGCTACTGTATGGGCTGTATAGGGCTGGTGGGATCTGGATGATCACAAAGGGGTCTACAGCTGCCCCATGTGTAAGGAAAGCTTCATCCCAAGGCCTGTTCTGAGGAGAAACACTACTGGCTGAATTAGTGGAGAAACTGAAGAAGACAGGACTCCAAGCTGCTCCTCCTGCTCACTGTTATGCTGGACCTGGAGATGTGGCGTGTGATGTCTGCACTGGGAGAAAGCAGAAAGCCCTCATGTCCTGTCTGGTGTGCCTGGCCTCTTACTGTGAGACTCACCTCCAGCCTCACTACGAATCTCCTGCCTTTAAGAAGCACAAGTTGGTCAAAGCCTCCACACAACTGCAGGAGAAGATCTGCTCTCGTCATGATGAAGTGATGAAGATGTTCTGTCGCACTGATCAGCAGTGTATCTGTTATCTGTGTTCCGTGGATGAACATAAAGGCCATGATACAGTCTCAGCTGCTGCAGAAAGGACTGAGAATGTCTCATGGGTTACTGGGAATTTATGAATTTTTGTTGTTTTTTATTTGGTTATTGGGGGGACTATTGGGTTTTTGAGGGGGGGATGTGGCAGCCCTCTCACTATGTGCTGTGGGCTCATACCATATATGGATTGGTTGCTGCAGGTCCTGGCTGGGCAGAGGCTTGATTGGGTGATCTGAGGCACCTGGTGAGTTGCCTACTTAAGCTCACAATCTTTGACAAGAGCCTTCAGGAGCTCCGTGACAGGGTGGACGAAATGGACTATTCCAAACACGAGAGTGTAGTCAACAGCCTGCAGAAAAAGATTTCCTGCATCTCCAACAAGTTTGCAGCTGTCAACCAGGCCATGGAGAATGTCAGGAAACCCCCAAAGGTGTGTGACAATGAAGACAAATAATCCTTCAATGATTCCAATAATTCCAAAGGATAATTGTACTGTTGGAACTCAAAAACCTGGGTGGTATTCCATCAACGTCGCTAAAGGGAAATCCAGGCCTATTTTGACAAGTCTCATGAGACTTCGTTAAGCGATGTTGACAGAATATTCCCCTGATGGTCTCCTCTTTATTCAAGGTGCATGTGCCGCCTGCTAAAGCAACAACTTTGACTCCTGCTTCCACGAATGTCACTACGACTACCCCAAAGGGAAACGACAATCCCAGCCATAGGTCAGTCATCAGATTGAGTTGTAGTGGTACTTCTCAATTGATCAGGCACGTGTTGAAGCTAAAGGGGAATTACTACAATAACAACGTATCTTGATGCATTTAATATCAAATTGCAATTGAGAATTCTACAAGATAGGATCAAATGCTTTTGACGTTTTTGTGCTGCAAGCTACGCTGCTCGTAAACCGCTAAACCGCTCGTAAGTCCACCGGTGGCAAAGCCCCAAGGAAGCAGCCCGTAAAAGCGCCCCGGCGACCGGCGGTCATGTGTGAAGCAAACATGGCAGAGAGCATGGACTCCTTCAGCTGTCCGATCTGTCTAGATATACTGACGGATCCGGTGGCTATTCCCTGTGGACACAGCTACTGTATGGGCTGTATAGGGCTGGTGGGATCTGGATGATCACAAAGGGGTCTACAGCTGCCCCATGTGTAAGGAAAGCTTCATCCCAAGGCCTGTTCTGAGGAGAAACACTCTACTGGCTGAATTAGTGGAGAAACTGAAGAAGACAGGACTCCAAGCTGCTCCTCCTGCTCACTGTTATGCTGGACCTGGAGATGTGGCGTGTGATGTCTGCACTGGGAGAAAGCAGAAAGCCCTCATGTCCTGTCTGGTGTGCCTGGCCTCTTACTGTGAGACTCACCTCCAGCCTCACTACGAATCTCCTGCCTTTAAGAAGCACAAGTTGGTCAAAGCCTCCACACAACTGCAGGAGAAGATCTGCTCTCGTCATGATGAAGTGATGAAGATGTTCTGTCGCACTGATCAGCAGTGTATCTGTTATCCGTGTTCCGTGGATGAACTTAAAGGCCATGATTCAGTCTCAGCTGCTGCAGAAAGGACTGAGAATGTCTCATAGGTTACTGGGAATTTATGATTTTTTGTTGTTTTTTATTTGGTTATTGGGGGGACTATTGGGTTTTTGAGGGGGGGATGTGGCAGCCCTCTCACTATGTGCTGTGGGCTCATACCATATATGGATTGGTTGCTGCAGGTCCTGGCTGGGCAGAGGCTTGATTGGGTGATCTGAGGCACCTGGTGAGTTGCCTACTTAAGCTCACAATCTTTGACAAGAGCCTTCAGGAGCTCCGTGACAGGGTGGACAAAATGGACTATTCCAAACACGAGAGTGTAGTCAACAGCCTGCAGAAAAAGATTGCCTGCATCTCCAACAAGTTTGCAGCTGTCAACCAGGCCATGGAGAATGTCAGGAAACCCCCAAAGGTGTGTGACAATGAAGACAAATAATCCTTCAATGATTCCAATAATTCCAAAGGATAATTGTACTGTTGGAACTCAAAAACCTGGGTGGTATTCCATCAATGTCGCTAAAGGGAAATCCAGGCCTATTTTGACAAGTCTCATGAGACTTCGTTAAGCGATGTTGACAGAATATTCCCCTGATGGTCTCCTCTTTATTCAAGGTGCATGTGCCGCCTGCTAAAGCAACAACTTTGACTCCTGCTTCCACGAATGTCACTACGACTACCCCAAAGGGAAACGACAATCCCAGCCATAGGTCAGTCATCAGATTGAGTTGTAGTGGTACTTCTCAATTGATCAGGCACGTGTTGAAGCTAAAGGGGAATTACTACAATAACAACGTATCTTGATGCATTTAATATCAAATTGCAATTGAGAATTCTACAAGATAGGATCAAATGCTTTTGACTTTTTTGTGCTGCAAGCTACGCTGCCTGTTCTCTGCTGCTACCTGTTCTCTGCTGCTACCCACCTGCTCCTGGCTGCTACCTACCTGCTGCTAGCTACTTGTTAGTTAGCCAATCAGTTGGCTTGCTGAACTGAGGACTGCTAATTTCTGTAACTTTTGTTTGGTTCCGGTGTTTGTTGGCATGTATTTTCCTGTGGCCTTCTGGCCTACACTGCTGGTTACTTGTCTGCTCACTCTGGCCCAATCTCCTGAGGTTGCACCCGGGCGTTTACACAGGCCAGCCATAGTTTCCTATGGTGGTGGCACGCTTGATTTCAGTCTACTGCCCAGAGAGGTCTCCACTTTTTGGATTACAAAGAATACATGTCTTCCTAGTCTGTCTGTGCCATGCTCTCCATTGTATTCCTTCATACTGTTGCAGCAATTTATTGACCCTCCTCTCCCAATCCATGCCAAACCCCCCATGAAAAATAACAATCATCTTAAGCAATGCTATGGCTCCATACTTAGTCGCATTTTGATTAGCCTCATCCTTTTCATCTCTGGTAATGTACATCCCAATCCAGGCCCAGCTATTGTTGATCATGCCATCTCTGACCTGTCATTCAATGATTTTTGTGATCGCAAGTCTATGGGCTTTCTACACATTAACATCCGTAGCCTGTTACCCAAACTAGACCTGCTAAAGTCCTGGGCACACACTGCTACTCCTGATGTTCTAGCTATTTCAGAATCATGGCTTAAGAACAGTGTTTTCAATCTAGACATCTCCATACCAGGTTACAACATTTTTCGCCAGGACAGAGCCACCAAAGGTGGTGGTGTAGTTTTGTTTGTTAAAGACCATCTGCAATGTTCTATCTTAATTTCCAAGTCTGTCCCCAAACAATTTGAACTGCTAGTGTTAAGGATCAAACTGTCTTCCAATTTCTTTCTCTCTGTCGCTGTCTGCTACAGACCACCCTCTGCCCCAGCTTGCACCCTAACTGCACTTGGTGTACTCCTGGCCCCACACGTTTCCTCTGAGTTTGTCCTCCTGGGTGATCTCAACTGGGACATGTTCAACCCCCCAGACGTAGTCACGCAGCAATTCGATGCTCTGAACCTTTCCCAAATCATATCTGAGCCCACCAGACACAATCAGAAATCCCCTTCATCTGCCACGCTGATTGATGTCATCCTTACGAATGCCCCTTCTAATTATAAATCTGGTGTCTTCAGTCAAGATCTGAGTGATCACTGTGCCATTGCATGCATACGCTCTGGCTCCTCAATCAAGCGACCATCAGTGATCGTAACCAAGCGCTCTCTGAAGAAGTTTGAGCTGGGGGCCTTTCTCCACAATGTTGCAGCAGAAAACTGGGACCGAATTAATTCAGTCTCCACTGTGGATGACGCCTGGTCCTATTTTAAGATAACTTTTAATCAGATCATCAACAAACACGCCCCACTCATAAAATCACGGATAAAGGATCGCTTCAGCCCCTGGTTTTCCCATGACTTGGCTGAGTTGATCCGCCAGAAGAACACCTTATGGCGGAAAGCTCGTTCCACCCAGTCTCCTGCTTACTGGCTTGCCTTTAGGCAGTGTAGAAATAAAAGCACTCAGGCTGTCAGAAAAGCCAAAACCAGTTACTTCTTGGCCAAATTTGCATCCTGTGGCTCTGACGCCAAGATGTTTTGGAAAACGGTCAAAGCCATGGAAAACAAACTCACTTCCCCTCATCTTCCTAGTGCAATGACCTTTGGTGACACTGTTGTCACTGACAAGTCTCACATGGCTTCGCTTTTTAATCATCACTTTGTCAACTCGGCCCATGTATTCTCAGCTACTCCCCCCATTGCTGCTTCATCACATTCTCCTCCTCCTTCCAGCTGTGACGCTTTCTCCTTTAAACCTGTCTTGACCTCAGAGGTTTTAGAGGAGATAACCAAGCTAGACTCAAACAAGTCTGCTGGCCTTGATGGGCTCGAACCCATGTTTTTGAAAGCTGCTGCACCTGTCATTTCCGCTCCCATCACACGGCTATTCAACATGTCTTTTGAGCTGTCTGTCTTTCCTCCTGACTGGAAATCCGCGCTGGTCTTTCCCCTCTTTAAAGGTGGCTCTAGCTCCGACCCCAACTGCTACAGGCCCATCTCCATCTTGCCGTGCCTGGCCAAGGTCCTGGAGAAGCTGGCTCTCAAACAGCTCAGCCACTTCATGGCCTCAAACAACATCCTGTCCAACATGCAGTCTGGGTTCCGGCCTGGCCACGGGTGCATCACAGCTACCTTGAAAGTTATGGATGACATTCTCACTTCCTTGGACTCCAAGCAGGTCTGCATCGCTGCCTTTATCGACCTAGCTAAGGCCTTTGATTCTGTCATCCATTCCATCCTTCTACAGAGGCTCTCCAACATTGGTCTCTCGACAAACTCTTGCAACTGGTTTGCCAGCTAACTGACCGAGTTCAGCAAGTGAAGACTGAAAATATCTTGTCAGACCATCTCACCATCTCTAAAGGGGTGCCTCAAGGCTCCATCTTGGGACCAACGTTGTTCTCAATCTACATCAATGATATAGCAAAAGATGCTGGCAAATCCCAGATCCATCTTTATGCTGACGACACCATCTTGTATTGTGCAGGCCCTTCACTCCACTCTGCGGCTTCCACTCTACAACTCAGCCTCACCTCCATTGAGCAGTCTTTTCATCGCCTCCATCTTCTCCTCAACACCAAAAAAACAAAGTGCATTCTTTTCGACCGGAGACCTCGTGTCAGCAGCCCCCCTAAGATCTTCTGTGTTGACGGTTCCGAGCTGGAGTTTGTCTCTTGTTACAAATACCTTGGCCTTTGGCTGGACTCATCCCTTTCCTTCACCACCCACATAAAGCACCTGCAGACAAAAGTCAAAGCTCGCCTAAGCTTTTTATACCGGAACAAGGCCTCCTTCACCCGTGCAGCCAAACATAACCTTGTCAAGATGACCATCCTGCCCATATTCGACTATGGCGATACCATCTATAGGATGGCATCTCAGTCTGCCCTCAGGAAACTCGACACACTCCATCACTCCGCCATTCGTTTTGCCACTGGTGCGCCTTTCACAACTCACCACTGTGATCTGTACACCGGACATCTCTTCACAGCAGACGGCTCTGTCACTGGCTTCATATTATCTACAAATCCATACTTTGCAAAACACCTTTCTACCTCTCATCCCTTCTGCACCTCTCTCACCGCCCCGTCATCGTTCTAAGATCCAGTGATCTTGTCCGACTCACCATCCCCAAAGCCCGTAATGTTGTCGGGCGCAGCGCTTTCCGGTTCGCTGCAGCACACGACTGGAACACCTTACAAAACACCCTCAAACTCACCGCCCTCACCTCACTCACTGCTTTCAAACAAATCCTGCAGCGAACCATAGTCGATCAATGCACCTGTTGATCACCGTCTCTCACCCATCCCATAACCCATCACTGCCTCATTTTAAGTACCCCTGCTCCACTACCCCCGCTATCCCTCACCTCCGCTCTTCCTCACCCCTACCTCCTCTGTCTCTCTCCCCTCTCTGACTGTTAGTATTTTAATGCATCTGTATTTGCCAGTGTTTTATTGTTTATTGTATTACTTAACCTTGTTTTATTTCTAGCTCCCCCCCCCCCCCCCCAAAGAGCCACTGCTTTTTGGTCAGGCTGCATTTGCAAATAAGAATTTGTTCTTACATGTTTGCCTGGTTAAATAAAGGTTAAATAAAAAAATAAAATAAACATTTGTAGCCATTAATTCTTGAGCCCAAGCATACATAGCTCAGTCTATTAATTTGAGATGTGTTACATTTCTCCAGCCCCATCCCTCAGCTGTTTACCAAAAAAAGTGGCGGGGAGACCTCTTTGTTGTTCCTGTAAAATCATTTGATTATCAAGTTTCAATACAGCCCTCATCTCCCTACGTTTGCGTAGTAAAAACACTCTCACGTCACGTCTGGTTTCGCCCTCTCAGGAGGCTACACTCGGCTGCAGGGCGTCCGTTGGTGTGACGGGAGAGCCCTCAGCTGTGTGGAGCGCTTTGACTCCTTCAGTCAATACTGGACCACTGTGTCCTCCCTGCATCAGGCCCGCAGTGGGCTGGGTGTGGCCGTGCTGGAGGGCATGGTCTACGTGGTTGGAGGCGAGACAGTGCACTCAGTCTGTCTGTCTGTCTATCTGTCTGTCTGTCTGTGAGAGGTAGAAGTAGAACAACTTCGTTATACAGTGTGGAAATCAACAGATGGTGGTCCTTCAAGTTCATGAGTAAAAACAAAAACGATGTACAAGTGCCATAATGCAATCAGAGTCATACTGTATGCATACATGTTTGACATGTCGATATTTCACAGTGGAATTTCCATTTGACATAATATAATTGTGCTTTCCGTTTGCTATTGCCCAGGCAGGGAGGACTCCATGATATTCGACTGCACAGAGAGATATGACCCAGTGACCAAGCAGTGGGCGGCAGTAGCCTCTTTGAATTTCCCACGCTGTGGAGTTGGCGTCTGCCCCTGTCACGGGGCGCTCTACGCACTAGGTAAACACCAGCCTGTCACTTGGGACATGCAGTACATGGAAGTAGATGTGAATAGAGTATCATGTGACCTCACTACTGTGCTCTTGCAGGTGGTTGGATCGGATCGGAGATTGGGAAAACGATGGAGCGCTACGACCCGGCAGAGAACAAGTGGGAGATCATCGGAAACATGGCGGTTCCACGATTCTATTTTGGCTGCTGCGAGTTACAGGGTTAGGCTCTCCCAGAGATCACTAAGGAACCTATGATTTAGAGACTAGCATGCTTATTCAGTGATAATTAAAAACAAATAAAATAAGAAGAATAAGAAGAAATGTATATATATATAGTACATGTACAAGCAAAATGTAATACCATATTCACACCATATTTACCCTTTGATCTTAATGAACACTCGTAATGTTATTGTTAGGAAGGTCCTCTGAACCAACTAGATCTGTGTGGCCTTTGATCGCTCTGCAGGGTTCATCTACGTGATCGGGGGTCTCAGTGACAAGAGGATGGAGCTGCGCTCGGCCGAGATGTACGACCCCATCTCCCACCACTGGAGCGCCCTGCCTGTCATGGTTACACGACGGGCCTACGTGGGCGTGGCCTGCCTCAACAACTGCATCTACGCTGTGGGAGGCTGGAACAAGGCGCTGGGCTCCCTGGAGACGGTGGAGAAGTACTGTCCTGAGGAGGTTGGAGCCTGTCTGTCTTGTCTGGTGTCTGTCTCTGCTGTCACACAGAAGGCTTCACAATTAGTACAATTAGTTAGTGTATTGGACATTGACCTTTGACTGAACAATAACATGAAGGGGATACTTCACAAAATACATGTTAACTGACTTGGCCCATGCTAAATGATGGTCGCCTATAGAGGGGAGGGTGGTGCCTGTATACTTAGATAAAGCCGCAGAGTCTACCCAATTGACTAAAAGATAGACTAAAAGGTTAGAGAGCTGAGATATTTATGTCAAAGATGTTTTTTTTCTATGAATCGCAATAGATGAGCATGTATTATTGACTAGTACAAAGACTGTGACTGTGTGTCTTTTAACCATAATGTGTCTTTCCTTCCACAGGAGAAGTGGGTGGAGGTGGCACCTATGGCGGTGGCGCGGGCGGGGGTGTCCGTATCGGCCGTAAATTGTCTGCTCTACGCTGTTGGGGGGCGGGCCACCAGCGGAGACTTTTCACCACCCGTGACTGTGGACTCAGTGGAGATCTATGACCCCCACCTGGACACCTGGACTGAGATCGGCAACATGATCACCAGCCGCTGTGATGGAGGGGTGGCCGTCCTCTGAGAGACAGGTCCACTGTTTCCATCCAGAGCCATATCACAGAAGAGTCCTCCTCCAACACATTATTACTATTTCGCTTGAAACATGGCCTTCACCAGCAATGGATTTAGATGTTGTACAGTGGCAGGACGCCACAGTAGAATCTACTTGCCCACCTCCCATATCCATGACCACACACATCGTACCCTCAGCCAGCCAGTGAAGTGTGAGCTACAGTGGAAACTTGATCATGTACAAGACATTATGCTCAGCATCTTACAGAGCACAAACGGAGGGCCTTTTTCTTGGTAGAGGAATTTGCTGTTCAAAGTCAAATAGCACTTGTTTCCGTAGGCTTTGAGATGGTGGATTTACAGAATGTTTGATTGATTGTTGCTGATATTGCTGAACTAGACATTGTACATTGAACACTGAGCCAAAATGGCAACCTAGCACTCTGTCAGTTACACTGAGGTGTGTCAGTTTGTCTTGATTGCAAGGTAAATTGCTTCTATTGTGCACTGTGATCTTTTAGCAAGTGTGTCTGAACTGTGGCACTTTCAGGATGTAGCCTAATTTCAATGAGTGAAGATATGGCTCTCAATTGACAGAGAGAAGTCTCATTGCACCATTTTGTCATACAGTGGTGCTCCAAGATGTTCATGAGTGTCACTCTTTTCTCTGACATGATATGAACTGATCGACCTGTGCACTTTGACTTATATATTATTTTGACCCACCTTTAATCTCTCACAGTGCAATTAACACCAAAACTGTTTTCTAAATTTCAAGTGGGTTATCCGTTACATTTTGGACTGAAAGTAGATGGCAATGTGTTTGAGGGGCTTATTACTCTAAGTTGTTTACACTGAGACGTATTAAACCTTGTACCCCACTTACTTGACATGAAGCTACTTTAAGCTACATTATATGGTCCTCATGTGAAATTGTTATTGAAAATGCTTTGCTGTGCATTTGAGGCTACGTCTTCTGTAAAAACAGTCACTGATGTTGAAATGTTTTAAAAGTGGCATTAATTGGTACTGGTTACTCAGTATTTATGTTCAAATGCAATGCTCGTTGGAGCCATTGTATAACTGTAAATATGTGTGCCTTTTTAGTCAGTAAACACTGTTTTAAAACACTGAGGTTGGAATTATTAGCTTTTATCCCCTTCATTCAGCAACATCACTAGATAACAAAGTTAATTTATATTTTAGCCCTCACACATTGATGTACTTCAATGTCATCAGTAGCACATTGATTAAATGAAAACACATATCTATGAAATGTCTCTCTCTGTCTTTATTATATCTTTATTTGACATAATCCATTTTTACAGAAGTGTATTGGGCTCAGGTGAGCCTTTGCAGCCAAACCAATGAGAAACACTGTATCTTTCAGTCACAATGATTTTTGAGATCTCACTGCAGTGCAACTTAAATACAGCTACTAAAGTCTGGTCTTTGTCATTATTGAAAGCTCCCTAGCCACTATAGCTTGTCAATTCTCAAGCGCCTTGATATTTTTCTCTGGACACATCTTCTTCAGTGTCAGTGTGGCCACTAAGGAGAAGGTAGCCACAAGAGTGAGGATAGTCCGCATGGCTTTGAACCAGCCAGGGTATCCGGGCAGCAGGACCAGGTCGTAGTGCAGGGAGAGGCCCAGTCCCATGACGACCAGCAGGGCTCCCTCTGTGATGTTGTCCCTGCACAGCAACGCCATCCAGGCCAATAGGGAGGGCACCACACTGTTGCCCAGGTTCATCCAGTCAGGCTGGGCCGGGCTTCCTTCAGGCAGGGCAAACCCCCAGCGGGCCCCGCCCAGGAAGGACACGATGCAGGCCCCGTAGACCACCTGTGCATAGGCCACCTCAGGGTAGTAGGACTGTGTCACGGCCATAAAGACAGGGGCGGCTAGGAATGGAATGAGGCCAGATAAGCCCAGGTACAGTGCGGGCTTGGGCGCCTGAGTGAGGACTTTCATACTGAGGCGTTTCTGGTCCCTCTCCGTGTCCACTCTCTCTGGGGCCCCAGGCTGACCCTGGCAGGGACGAGCGGCAGAGCAGTTCAGTGGTCTGTGGCTCAGCAGCCTGTTGGAGGCTGGTAGTCTGGGGAGCAGTAGAACTGAGGAAGCTTGTGTCATGTAGGAGCTGGTGTAAACACATTGTCTATTCACTGGGCAGTTAGACACTCGGACCACCTGCTGCAGAGATCGCCGTGTGGGACCCTGGGAATAGGAAAGATAGTGTTGTTGATAGGGCATTGTGGCAGTAATGCATGTCTCATTAGGGCTTTGATGTGGTACATCTGATTCCAAATAATAGCCGAGAGGATCCAGACCTTCTTTGTTTTAACTACTCAAGCTAACAGGCAGATCAATATCACTATTAGACTGATGTTATGTTCCGCTTACCCCACACATGGCCCTCAAGGAAGAACGGCAAGACAAAAGACTCCGTGATCAATTGTCTTCAACAAGTGATTCAGACAAGACGCGTCCGCTGGCCAAACACTCAATCATGGACGGCGTATTCACAGTAGAAGACAGGGATCGCCTTGCCAAAATAGAATCCCAACTTAAAAAACTGGACAAGTTAGACATGCTCGACTTGCTAATATCTGAACTCGAGGCTTTGAAGGTGGCAACAGAATTTAATAACAATTTGATCATGGAGTTGAAACAAACACCGAGCTCCAGAAGGACGTAAAATCACTCAAATGCATCTCAACTACACTGCAGGCTGAAAACAAACAACTAAACGCTGCAATCCTCGATTTCAAGTGTAGGAGTATGCGAGAGAATATCGTAATTACTGGAGTGAAGGAAGATGAGTCGGAGGATTATGCAAAAACAGAAGACAAGGTTCAGAAGTTTCTTAAACACAATCTGAAAATGTCTGATGAATTGGTGGCGAAGATCAACTTCCAACGAGCACATCGCTTTGGCAAAAAGATTCCATCTAAGCCAAGGCCAATAGTTGCCAGGCTAACTCATTTCAAAATGAAGACGGCGATTCTGGAAAGAGGGCGCGAATTGAAAGGTACCCCATTCTCAGTAAATGATCAATACCCTCCCGAGGTAATGTCGAGACGACGCATTCTATTTCCAA
Source organism: Nansenia antarctica (assembly GCF_963989245.1). Classification (NCBI taxonomy): domain Eukaryota; kingdom Metazoa; phylum Chordata; class Actinopteri; order Argentiniformes; family Microstomatidae; genus Nansenia; species Nansenia antarctica. Next base: position 54,759,778 of record NC_137675.1, read on the forward strand.
TCCAGAAAGATCTACGCGCAAAGGGTATGAAAACTAAGCTATATGTCAACAATCAACTCCATCGAGACCCCAGCATCAACTGGTTATAGTGAGAAACCTCTGTTCCTAGCCAACTGTAAGTTGTAAGTAGCAACAAACGGCCAGTAAAAGAAAGTTGACCAAACAAACGTATGAAACGATAATGATGGGTCTTATCTACACAACATTTCGGATGGAGGTATTTTTAGGCAGTGTAAACTTTCCACCTAGGACATAGCCTATAAGGCCTAACTAACATTAGGTGTCACCAAAGTTTTACATGAAAAATGTAACTGTTTTATTGATAACCAGGATAGCCTTTGATGGATCACATCAAGCTTTTAAGATTCCAACAAAAGGAAGTCCTCCACTGAGGAGCCAGAGACTGAGGAAAACAAAGCTAAGAAGAAGAAGAAGGATAGATGAGCTTCCGGTATGATGTAAGGTAGTACTGCGATCAGCTCTGTCCCATTTCTTTTTGGTAAAAATGAACTAATAAAAATGTGAGAAATGCTTATGATGTGTTCTGTTGTGTTTTCAATGTTGTAGCAGATTTAAAGATCTCCTCCAAAAGCCACTGTGCAGATCTGCATTAAATGTGGTCCACGTTTAAATGTTTCATTAAATTAGCTAAAACAACATAGCCTCTATAAGGCTAAAACTAAAACTAAAAAGCGTGCCACTGTGTTAAAATGCAACCATACGGTAGGGGTTTGGTGAACATTCCTCTCACGTAGTCTCAGTGTTGCCAATTTGGCGACTTTGCCACTATATCTGGCGACTTTCCAGACCCCCATGGCGACTTAGTCAGAAGCAACCAGCGACAAATCTAGCTACTTTTTCTGGTCACTTGGAGAATTACTGTAAAACATCCCGAGTTCCACGATTCATGTTACAACCAAGCTCACGAGAGACGAGTAGGCCTACAGTCGCCCAGGAGAAAGCCTGGTGACGTGCGGTTAGTCTACAGAGAGGTTAGCCTACAGAGAGGTTAGTCTACAGAGAGGTTAGCCTACAGAGAGGTTAGCCTACAGAGAGGTTAGTCTACAGAGAGGTTAGCCTACAGAGAGGTTAGCCTACAGAGAGGTTAGTCTACACAGAGAGATTAGCCTACAGAGAGGTTAGTCTACAGAGAGGTTAGCCTACAGAGAGGTTAGCCTACAGAGAGGTTAGTCTCCAGAGAGGTTAGTCTACAGAGAGGATTTCCGTCTACTCCTCTCTCCCTCAACTAACGCAGCAGACAGATCCCATTGTGACCGCTCTGACCAAGAGCTGCCTGCAAATGAATCGCGTGTGCGCTGCTTTCACACGTCACGCGCTGTATCAACCAATGAAAATGCGTAGGGGCGTGGACAACATGCAAGATACGCCCCCAGATATTTGCATACAGATCTGATAAAGTGGAAAAGAAAGAATACATGTGTAAAAGAAAGAATGAATGTGTAAAAGAAAGAATGAATGTGGAAAAGAAAGAATGAATGTGGCAAATAAAGAATTAAAGTGGAAAACAAAGAATGAATGCGTAAAAGAATAAATAAATATAGAAATGTATTTCGTTATACTGTGTGTATTCATTCATTTATTTGTTCATACATTCATTTATGTATCTATATATGTATTGTTAATTTTGACAGACTTGGTCCTCCATACAAAATAGGCCAGGGTTTGTCAAATCCTTTGTTGGGCATCTCGTTTCTTAAGTCCTGGTATATTGTGGCATTTCTTTACTGTTTGCCATCTGGTCTAGGAATACCCAGGGAGACGCAGACAGCAGAAGTAGAATAGAATAGTAGAATAGAAAAAGAAACCGCTTTAACCATGCTGAATGATGTATGACGCACTGGCAGTCTGTGACAGTGTGCACCTGCCCGGACCCTGCCCGTCTGCCTGAGTTTGAGTAGGATGCTGCCCAAATGAATGTTATTGTTTAGTGCCGTACGCTTTCGTGGTATTATATTGTGTGAATTATCATCTGTATGTTTTCTTTCACTCGACTAACCGCCGAGATAATACTTGAGACATGTACTTCCGTAAACATTAATCCAACTGTCCTGCAGTTCTAATTTGACGATGTGTCCCAGTCTATACCATGGCGGAGTGGTCAAAAACAACTCTCAAAAGGCTTTTGACGGACGCGGAAAACGCAGAAAATTGAACCTGTTCCGATTTTTAGGGGGACGGACGAATATTACGGATTCGGTGTGCAAGCGTGATTGACACAACATGAGTTCTTTTTTTTCTTTTTTTCGGACGTAAAAAACGCATTGATGTGCAAGGGCCTGACAAGTGATGTTTTCTTTCTCTTCCACTGAAGAAGGCCCCTCTGTACAAGGTCTTCTCTGTCAACACACAGTTTAAATTCTCCTGTGGTGTGAACTTGCTGTTCAATGAAACGAGTACATCATCACAGAGATGGCGTTTAACAGTTGCCAGGGCAAGAAAGCCAGCGAAGTCTTCCAGAGTTACATGAAAGATGTGAACACCATACTTGAGTGTCTAAATGAGGTGGCCAGCACCAAGGACCTCATCGAGCCAGATGAGACAGGGTTAAACAAGCCAAATGAGACAGGATTGACAATGGAAGCTGGGACAGGGTTAAACAAGCCAGATGACAGGATTGACAATGTAAACTGGGACAGGGATAAACAAGCCAGATGAGACAGGATTGAGAATGGAAGCTGGGAAAGTGATAAAAAAAGTTCTTAGATTTCGTCGCACAACAAAATTCGATATTTAACAGTGCAACCGAATGTCCGATGCGACTCGTCGCACACCGTGTGCATTGTCTCATTCAAAACAATGGAAGCGATAAATAAATCGCACGCCGTGTGCATTGGCCTTTACTGCTAAATCATAGACCTTTTCTTTATAACAAGCATAACAGAGGATCGCTAGTATGCTGATGTCTCTAGCTAGTTAGCTAACGTTACAACATGGTTTTAAGCTGATTTGTGCATGACAGTCCTGCATTATTACATAATTTCCATGTCCTATTTTAATGGCATATGATACCCAAAATGTTCAGCAGTGAAGTTATTGCCCTAGCTAGCTAACTCTGTCAAATAGACTTAATTTAATAACCTTGAAGCTCTTAGAAATCCACTTAAACTAAGTTCCTCATAGCTGAAAAATAAACCACTGAAAAATACGCTAGCTACCCATCTTGATTACTAGCAATTTTCTTAATCATATTGACTCTTTTGGCTGGCTTTATACGCCATTGTAAGGCAGGTGCTCAAGCTATTTACTGTATGATCAGTTAAAACGTGAAAACCAATGACCAATGGACAAGAAACAGTGCAACTGGCCTCCATCCCCTTCCCAAAGAGCTGAGGTAGCGTAAACCCCACTAGCATTTTCAAAAGCATTTGAAAGACTATAGGCAACATGAGGTTTTGAGTTTCTTTTATGTGTTCTTTTGAGAACATTTGCGTAATTCATGTTACCCATATATAATAAATGCTTAATTCATATATATAAAAATCAGGTAAGAGTTTGTAATGTTCATGATTTCTATTACGCATAGAGACTGTTTGGGTGGTAATGTTGTATCAATGTCATGCTGCAGGTCTAACCATGACAAAGAGATTGTGTTCATGTGATTTATTCTCTGCATGTTATTAGAGAAGATACATATGATCAAATGTATTGCATCTCCAAACTGCTCTTATTTTGATATAATTGATACTACATATTACACAATTGAGCCAGATTATCTACTGTATGGCTTTGCTGGCTGATACGTGTTTGTTTATAGGATCACCCTACAGCCTGTGTCTAGAATCGCTTTTATTACGTCTCTATGTACAAGTACACAAGAGTAAAATTCACCCATCCTGCATCCCAATTTTCCACCTTTTCCCCCTGAAGTCAACTTCCACAGTCCCCTACATTTCAAACATTAGGATTGGTGTAACGCTGCTTTTGAATCCATTCAAATCAGGGGTGATTTAATGCGCCCGGCCCCTCTCATAAAAGTACAGCAGTTTCATGGTGATTTATATGCCTGTGTGTCACTCCCATACTCGTGGTTTGTGGGTGACAAAAACACCAGATGCGGGCACTTAACAGAATGCTGAAGTTTCTGACTGAGCTGGAGGAGAGCGCTGTCCAGCTAGACAGTATGAGGAAGGGAGCAAATATTTCTAGTGTGACAGGCAGCTCTGTAGGGGTGCTTGGAGGGATCCTGTCCATTGTTGGATTGGCCCTAGCTCCCGTAACTGCTGGGGTGTCTTTGGCTCTGACAATGACTGGGGTGGGGCTGGGTGTCACCAGTGGGGTCAACAGTATGACCACTGGCATCACAGAGATGGCGTTTAACAGTTGCCAGGGCAAGAAAGCCAGCGAAGTCTTCCAGAGTTACATGAAAGATGTGAACACCATACTTGAGTGTCTAAATGAGGTGGCCAGCACCAAGGACCTCATCGAGCCAGATGAGACAGGGTTAAACAAGCCAGATGAGACAGGATTGACAATGGAAGCTGGGACAGGGTTAAACAAGCCAGATGAGACAGGATTGACAATGTAAACTGGGACAGGGATAAACAAGCCAGATGAGACAGGATTGAGAATGGAAGCTGGGAAAGTGATAAAAAAAGTTCTTAGATTTCGTCGCACAACAAAATTCGATATTTAACAGTGCGACCGAATGTCCGATGCGACTTGTCGCACACCGTGTGCATTGTCTCATTCAGAACAATGGAAGCGATAAATCGCACGCCGTGTGCATTGGCCTTTACTGCTAAATCATAGACCTTTTCTTTATAACAAGCATAACAGAAGATCGCTAGTATGCTGATGTCTCTAGCTAGTTAGCTAACGTTACAACATGGTTTTAAGCTGATTTGTGCATGACAGTCCTGCATTATTACATAATTTCCATGTCCTATTTTAATGGCATATGATACCCAAAATGTTCAGCAGTGAAGTTGTTGCCCTAGCTAGCTAACTCTGTCAAATAGACTTAACTTAATAACCTTGAAGCTCTTAGAAATCCACTTAAACTAAGTTCCTCATAGCTCAGCAACTGACCAACCATCCAAACCACTGACCTACTGACTAACCAACCACCACAGACATGTAATCTAGAAATATAGCTATCTAAGTAACTACCAAGCCGACTGTAGTTATGGGTAATATTTAGTGGGTTTGATTCAACATTTTGAAAATGCTAGTGAAAAATACGCTAGCTACCCATCTTGATTACTAGCAATTTTCTTAATCATATTGACTCTTTTGGCTGGCTTTATACGCCATTGTAAGGCAGGTGCTCAAGCTAGTTACTGTATGATCAGTTAAAACGTGAAAACCAATGAGCAATGGACAAGAAACAGTGCAACTGGCCTCCATCCCCTTCCCAAAGAGCTGAGGTAGCGTAAACCCCACTAGCATTTTCAAAAGCATTTGAAAGACTATAGGCAACATGAGGTTTTGAGTTTACATGTGTTATTTTGAGAACATTTGCGTAATTCATGTTACCCATATATAATAAATGCTTAATGGGGCACTTAACAGAATGCTGAAGTTTCTGACTGAGCTGGAGGAGAGCGCTGTCCAGCTAGACAGTATGAGGAAGGGAGCAAAGATTTCTAGTGTGACAGGCAGCTCTGTAGGGGTGCTTGGAGGGATCCTGTCCATTGTTGGATTGGCCCTAGCTCCCGTAACTGCTGGGGTGTCTTTGGCTCTGACAATGACTGGGGTGGGGCTGGGTGTCACCAGTGGGGTCAACAGTATGACCACTGGCATCACAGAGATGGCGTTTAACAGTTGCCAGGGCAAGAAAGCCAGCGAAGTCTTCCAGAGTTACATGAAAGATGTGAACACCATACTTGAGTGTCTAAATGAGGTGGCCAGCACCAAGGACCTCATCGAGCCCGATGAGACAGGGTTAAACAAGCCAGATGAGACAGGATTGACAATGGAAGCTGGGACAGGGTTAAACGCAGGACACAGTCAGACACCAGCTGAGTGATTCTCACACACACACACACACACAAGCTTTCTGACTGACTGGCGTGTGTTCTGTGGGCTCTAGTGACCCGTTGGGAGCACCAGCGGAACCCGGAAGAACGCCAGTCTATCTCTGAGCAGAACCACGGAGAGATGGAAGAACTGATCCCAGACCAGTCTGAGAGGGATCAGGGTCACCAGGCAGCAAACAGAGGTGCAGTCACACTGGCCGGAGATCAGGTCTTTGACCAGCATGACAAAGATGTGGTGGATCTGACCCAGGACCAGTCTGAGAGGGGCTACATTGACCAGGCAGCAGACGGAAAGGCAGTCAAACTGACCGGAGATCAGCCGCAGCCCAGTCAGAGTTCAGAGGGACGAGAGGAGGAGACTGAGCCCGTCAGAACCCAGACCCCACTGGACTCTCCAAAACCACATGGACTGTACCCAGACTCAACAGGTGAGGGGGTGGGCACATGAAAAAGAAAAAAAAAACGTTGATCTTTAAACGAGTGTTAAGACACTCTGTCGTCCCCACACCCAATCAGTCATTCAACTGGCTCACACTATTTATGGATATGAGTGTTGTGCAGTTGTTAATTGTGTCACTATTTACATTCAGAGTCAGATTGTTGATGGTGACACAAGACATCGCCCAAAAGTATGTGGACATATCTATTTCAGCCACACCCATTGCCAACAGGGACATAAAAACAAGCATACAGCCATGCAATCTCAACAGACAAAGATTGGCAGTCGAAAGGGTCGTATCGAAGAGCTCAGTGACTTTCAACGTGGCAACACAAAAAAAAAGGGGGCAGTCCCACTCATATGTTTCTTTTTATTGTGACAGAGACAGTAGAGATATGACAGGAAGGATGGGTGAGAGAGAAGGGATGACATGCAGGATATGTCCCCGGACGGAATCGAACCAGGGACCCTGCGGTTACATGGTCGACACTTAGTCCACTACGCCACCTAAGCGGCCCTCCAACACGATTGTTCATCAAATGTCTGCCCTACTGCAGGCCTGGGGTTACAGGGTGGGGGGTTAAGCACACCTCCACTGGACTCTGGAGCTTTGGAAACTGTGGTGGAAGTTTAGGGTTTAGCCACAACTTACTTACTTACTTACGCCTATCGCTCCTTTTGGAGGAGCATAGGCCGTCGACAACAGTTCGCCAGGGTCCTCTGTCTGTTTAGCCACAACAGTCAATGAATATTTGCCAATAGCTCTTCAGAGATGAGAAACAAGTAATCAAATCTTGTACACCACGATACAGGTTATATGATCATTTAATATGCTTGCAGGCAGAGACAGATTCAATAGAGTCCAATGTGGGGCAGCAGCTCCCCTCACCTCTCTTATAGGGATGCAGAGACATTGCAACACACCAGACATCATTGCAACACTCGACAGGTACAGGATTCCGTCTGCCGCCGCCACTGGTGTGAGTTAATAGATTGTGTGTGTGTGTGTGTGTGTGTGTGTTGCCTTGCAGCCTTGAACATGCTGCAGATCATCCGGGAGGAGAAGAACCAGAGGCCCCTGCTCCTGCAGGACACAGTCAGACACCAGCTGAGTGAGTCTCTCTCACACACACACACACACACACACACACACACACACACCCCCCCCCACACACACACAAGCTTTCTGACTGACTGGCGTGTGTTCTGTGGGCTCTAGTGACCCGTTGGGAGCACCAGCAGAACCCGGAAGAACGCCAGTCTATCTCTGAGCAGAACCACAGAGAGATGGAAGAACTGATCCCAGACCAGTCTGAGAGGGATCAGGGATTGATGACTTCAAACATGAATCTTGCAAACTCTACTCTGTCTTTCTTGACTTCAGGGATGCTTTTGGAACTCTGACCCATAATGTCATGATCAAAGCCCTAGAGGAAATCCAACTACTTCAGGTGTATATTGACATTATTAAGGACCCGTTGGGAGCACCAGCGGAACCCGGAAGAACGCCAGTCTATCTCTGAGCAGAACCACGGAGAGATGGAAGAACTGATCCCAGACCAGTCTGAGAGGGATCAGGGATTGATGACTTCAAACATAAATCTTGCAAACTCTACTCTGTCTTTCTTGACTTCAGGGATGCTTTTGGAACTCTGACCCATAATGTCATGATCAAAGCCCTAGAGGAAATCCAACTACCTCAGGTGTATATTGACATTATTAAGGACCCGTTGGGAGCACCAGCGGAACCCGGAAGAACGCCAGTCTATCTCTGAGCAGAACCACGGAGAGATGGAAGAACTGATCCCAGACCAGTCTGAGAGGGATCAGGGATTGATGACTTCAAACATGAATCTTGCAAACTCTACTCTGTCTTTCTTGACTTCAGGGATGCTTTTGGAACTCTGACCCATAATGTCATGATCAAAGCCCTAGAGGAAATCCAACTACCTCAGGTGTATATTGACATTATTAAGGACCCGTTGGGAGCACCAGCGGAACCCGGAAGAACGCCAGTCTATCTCTGAGCAGAACCACGGAGAGATAGAAGAACTGATCCCAGACCAGTCTGAGAGGGATCAGGGATTGATGACCTCAAACATGAATCTTGCAAACTCTACTCTGTCTTTCTTGACTTCAGGGATGCTTTTGGAACTCTGACCCATAATGTCATGATCAAAGCCCTAGAGGAAATCCAACTACCTCAGGTGTATATTGACATTATTAAGGACCCGTTGGGAGCACCAGCAGAACCCGGAAGAACGCCAGTCTATCTCTGAGCAGAACCATGGAGAGATGGAAGAACTGATCCCAGACCAGTCTGAGAGGGATCAGGGATTGATGACCTCAAACATGAATCTTGCAAACTCTACTCTGTCTTTCTTGACTTCAGGGATGCTTTTGGAACTCTGACCCATAATGTCATGATCAAAGCCCTAGAGGAAATCCAACTACCTCAGGTGTATATTGACATTATTAAGGACCCGTTGGGAGCACCAGCGGAACCCGGAAGAACGCCAGTCTATCTCTGAGCAGAACCACGGAGAGATGGAAGAACTGATCCCATACCAGTCTGAGAGGGATCAGGGATTGATGACCTCAAACATGAATCTTGCAAACTCTACTCTGTCTTTCTTGACTTCAGGGATGCTTTTGGAACTCTGACCCATAATGTCATGATCAAAGCCCTAGAGGAAATCCAACTACCTCAGGTGTATATTGACATTATTAAGGACCCGTTGGGAGCACCAGCGGAACCCGGAAGAACGCCAGTCTATCTCTGAGCAGAACCACGGAGAGATGGAAGAACTGATCCAAGACCAGTCTGAGAGGGATCAGGGATTGATGACTTCAAACATGAATCTTGCAAACTCTACTCTGTCTTTCTTGACTTCAGGGATGCTTTTGGAACTCTGACCCATAATGTCATGATCAAAGCCCTAGAGGAAATCCAACTACCTCAGGGATATATTGACATTATTAAGGACCCGTTGGGAGCACCAGCGGACCCCGGAAGAACGCCAGTCTATCTCTGAGCAGAACCACGGAGAGATGGAAGAACTGATCCCAGACCAGTCTGAGAGGGATCAGGGATTGATGATTTCAAACATGAATCTTGCAAACTCTACTCTGTCTTTCTTGACTTCAGGGATGCTTTTGGAACTCTGACCCATAATGTCATGATCAAAGCCCTAGAGGAAATCCAACTACCTCAGGTGTATATTGACATTATTAAGGACCCGTTGGGAGCACCAGCGGAACCCGGAAGAACGCCAGTCTATCTCTGAGCAGAACCACGGAGAGATGGAAGAACTGATCCCAGACCAGTCGGGTCTGGGATCAGCTCTTCCTTCATACAGGTCATCTGTGGAAAATACCTCACAGACCCCATTCCCCTCCAGTTAGGCATTAAAACAGGCTGTCCGTGGAGTGCCATCAATTTTGTTCTTGCCATCAACGGGTGGATTACGTGGCTGTGTGCCTGTGCCCCACCCAATGTGCTTTCCCCCAACCCTGTACAAGGCTACGCCGACGATGTGCAGCTGGCGTCTCGTGAAGAGAGTGTCATCAAGAACATGCTCTCCAGAACAGACACATTTCTAGACTGGTCCGGTCTGGAGATTAAACAATCTAAATGTGCTGTCCTGTACCAGAGGCGAAGTGGGGGAAACAGATGGTACAAATCCAAAACGGACAGAAACCCTGAGTTCACCATCCACTCAGGGGAACCAATCCGTGTGTACAACCTGCACGAGACGTACACCTACCTTGGACACAAGTTCAATATAGCAGGTGAATGGAAAGAACAGGTTGCCACTTTAGCCACTGAGTTTACCACCAGGCTGGACCTCATTGATGTTTCACCACTTCCACTGCTCATGAAGTTGGAGGCCATCAGACAGGTCGCCCTGTCCAGAATCCAACATCTTTTCTCCAACATGCATCTCCCAAGCAAAACACTGAGGGAACTGAATGATAAAGTGGTCTCTCTGGTGAGGAAGTGGTTTGGACTGAACTCCCGTACCACCAGAGACATTATTTTCCACTCTAAACAGGAGGGAGGGTTTGGTGTTCCAAACGTGGAATGGATATACGCCACACGCCTCTCACACTTGTTAAACATGCTGAACAGTGATGATAAGACCGTCAGAGAACTTGCGAGGTCCTCCTTGTTTCTGGACATGAGACGCCGCAAAGTTCCCTTGGCAAGAGAGGGTGAGCCCAGCTTCCTGGGCTTCAAGAGGAAGCCCAATTTCAAGATGGACACCCACTCTGCTGGTTTTGGGGTCTGGTCAGATTGGCCTGACCTCAAAGACCTCTGTGCGAGGACTGGAGTTTCCCTGGACTGGGTGAGGTCTGACTCAGACACTGTAACAGTGTCCGAGAATATTATAACTGACTGTTCAACCTCAGTAAGGGCTACTGTTATTGACACAGAACATCATTTGTCACCAGACCATGCACGAAGGTACCTTGTTAGGTTACAGCACCAAAGACAGCAACAACACTGGACTGGTTTAAAACTACAGGGAAAGCTAGCTTGCCTCCCTACTACTGATCATTCTGTTTCTCACTCAATATTTAAGAACCATGCAGTAGATGAGGATATAGTCACTTTTACAGTTAAAGCTAGATTACAGGTCCTCCCAACTAGACTCAATCTCTCTCTGTGGTACCCTAACACATTCTCTCCCCACTGTCTGCACCATGATCAGAATTCAATCACTGAATCCCTGTCACATATTCTGAATGGCTGCTTTGTATATAAAGGCATGTACATCGCTAGGCATGATAGAATTGTTGACTTGCTAGTTAAGGACATGCTCTCATATGTTACACCCTCTGTTAAAACCTATAAACACACACGTGTCTCAACTACCATGTTCAACCTGTGCAATAATGAATATGACTATTTTTGTGTGTGTGCGCGTGTGCATGCGCAGGGGTGATGAGTGAGCTGCGTAATCTCATGACCCATGTTGCTGACCAGGGGCCAGGCACTTACGGAAGGCAGTGGCAGCACCCATCTGACCTTACTTGCAGGAATTACCGATCCCGATTTGGTAATGAAACCCCATTGTTCTCCCTGGATGATTGGCAGTACCAGAACTACCTCAACCACCGGCGCTTTGCCAAGGTCCCCAAGATTTTTGAGAGGAGTAAAATATTTTGGAATACACGGCCATATTTGGAGAAAAAATAAAAAAAATAAAACTCCAGTATGACACCATGTCTTTTCTCTCAAGCAGAACTCTAGGTCTGCTATCTACTTGGACATTGCTTGGGTGAGTTCCAGATATTGTTAAAAACAAATCAACTAAATCAAAACGAGTCAGTCAAATACAGCAATTCCCAGCCTACATCCTAACGGAGATGGGATTAGTGTCTAGATAATAAGAGTTTATCTCTAGTAATGAGAGACGCAAAACGAGACGGAAGAAATGCATTGGCAATACTCCGTGAGCACTATGCGGGCAAGGACAAACCACGAGCGGTGAGCCTGTACTGTGAACTCTCTTCCCTCCACAAAGCAAGCAACGAGACTGTTACGGATTACATTATTCGAGCAGAGACCATATTCACGTCTTTGAGAAGGGCCGAAGAAAATATCAGTGACGGTTTACAGATTGCCATGGTAGTGAAAGGGTTACCTGACTCATTCAACCCATTTGTTGTGCACGTTACCCAAACCAATGACCGTCTAACGTTCGGTGAGTTCAAAACAAAGCTAAGAAGAAGGATACGATGAAATCCCCTCTTGCTTTGCAGCCTAACATGGGTAAGAAGCAGAATGGAAAGGGGAAGAAGGTGACGCAGGAGCCACCAGAGGAGTTTGTTGTAGAGAAGGTGATGGACCAAGGCATCGTCAACGGGAAGGTTGAATTCTTTCTCAAATGGAAAGGATTTACAGATACGGATAACACATGGGAGCCTGAGGAAAACCTTCACTGTCCGGAGCTGATTTCAGCCAGAGGGGGTTTGCCTTGGTTTCTCTAGGCTTTTTTTGAAGTTACTGTAAATAAGACCCCTATTTTCTCGAAAATACAACACACAGAGACTAAGACGGTCGCCTAGGGCGCCAAATGGCAAAAAAAATGATATACTGTATATGTTACGGTACATGTGGGAACACGGTACATGTGGGAAAACTAGGGTTAGGGTTAGGTGCTAGGGAGCTACGGTTAGGGTTGGGGTTAGGGTTAAGGTTAGGGTTAGACATGCCAGCATGTACCAAGTCACCCTAGCACCTAACCCTAACCCTAGTTTTCCCACATGTACCGTATTCCCACATGTACCGTAACATATATACAGTATATATATATGTATATTTTTTTACATTTAAATAATTTTGTAGCTTGTTTTCTGATTTCTGTCATTTTAATTTATAAAAAATATTATTTTTGTCTTGAAACCATTGTTGTCCATATTGTTACTGTTGAATGTGTGGGTGGTGATGAGGTAGTTGTGGTGGTGATGGCGCCCCTAAAATTTGGGGGGAGGGGGGGGGGGCATCAAATCATACTCTCGCCTAGGGCACCTAAATGCCTAGGACCGGCCCTGCCCCTCACAGTCATTTCGTATACTGTAGGATAAAGTGCTCTGTTGCCAAGTTCACACCATGGCGCAGCGCCACTCTTACATTGTTTGGGGAGAACCCTGGGGGTGTAATGGCGGTAAGCCATTGAATTCTCCTCACTTCTGCTATTTCCCCTCAGGTTTTGGAGGTGGCAGAGGAGGTCGTGGGGGCAGAGGAGGCTTCCGTTCTAGAGGTACATCTGATTCTGCACGGCTGGTGACAGTGAAATGAGGAACACCCCATTCCTCCTTCCATCTCCTGATTTCTGCCCTCACTGATCTCCCCTTCTAGAATGTTCTGTTAGCTCCATGACTGATGAAGAACAAACATGTCACACACCTGATACAGGCACACGCAGATGCTTGGTTAATCTGTGAAGATGAACACCAACTATGCTCATAAGAATGTACTAGTTGAGTTGCTGATGGGTGTGATCTCAAACGTGATTTCCTGGTTTCAGATGGTGAAGATGGAGGTGGCTGTTTCCCCTCAGGTTTTGGAGGTGGCAGAGGAGGTCGTGGGGGCAGAGGAGGCTTCCGTTCTAGAGGTACATCTGATTCTGCACGGCTGGTGACAGTGAAATGAGGAACACCCCATTCCTCCTTCCATCCTCCTTCCATCTCCTGATTTCTGCCCTCACTGATCTCCCCTTCTAGAATGTTCTGTTAGCTCCATGACTGATGAAGAACAAACATGTCACACACCTGATACAGGCACACGCAGATGCTTGGTTAATCTGTGAAGATGAACACCAACTATGCTCATAAGAATGTACTAGTTGAGTTGCTGATGGGTGTGATCTCAAACGTGATTTCCTGGTTTCAGATGGTGAAGATGGAGGTGGAAGAGGAGGCTTCGGTGGAGGAGGTAATTCAGTGGGCGTTTTGTGTGTTTTTTAAAACCTTTTATTTTACCAGGAATTTCCATTGATGTCTGAGGACATGGGGTTAGAGTGTTGGATGAAACTGCCTTGCCGCACAAGTCCATCTCCTTAGAGTGTGTCTTGTCTTTGTTCTCCTCAGGCCCAGGTGGACATGGGGGCCTCCACAACTACTTCCCCTTCAACGTTGCGGCCGTGGCCAACATGTCCAACCCGCAGCTGGAGGTTAGTAATGAGCTCCACATGCCCCCGGCCCCCGAGCCCTCCCCTCCCCGCCCGAGCCACGCATTCCACAGTCCCCGCTGCTAATTGTGACATGAGTCCGGCGAGGCCGCCAGCCCCGCTACCCCACCAGTTGGTGCTCCCCTCTGCTGTGCCAGCTGCTATTTATATAGAGGGGCGGGCTGGAGAGAGGGAGCGTGCAACAGGACTGGGAATGTTGGAGGAGGAGGAATGTGCGTTTGATATGTGTATCTGAGGACTGGGGAGCCACTGGGGTTGTTTGCTTATTTTGTCTCTCTCTCTCTCTCTCTCTCTCTCTCTCTCTCGTGTGTGTCTGTATGTGTCTGTGTGTGTGTGTGTGTGTCTGTGTGTGTGTCTGTCTGTAGAAACTGCTCAACCAGGGCCGTCTGAAGGTGAATGAGGCGACCAACGATCTGAAGACTCTGCGCAGAGAGTCACTGGAGGACACCATGGGCAGAGTGGTGAGTGCTGGGAGGAGGGCCGCTGTTCTGGGCTCAGAGTTTAGTCTGAGGGACCATGAGTGTGGTGTGACAGCCAGGTTCATTCAGACACCCTTTCTATGTACATACATGCTGGGTAAAAAGTTACTTCAATGCGCGCTCTGGTTTAATGGGATGGGGACGTCTGTATACAAGTTGTCATGATGGAGTGTGTGACTGACGTGTGTGTGTGTGTGTGTGTGTGTTCCTCCCTTCCTCCCTCCCAGTGGAAGGAGAACCCAGAGCTGACAGATATCCAGGTCCAGTCCATAGCTCTGGGCCGACAGGCCAGCGTGGACGTGGAGTTCAAGCGTAGGGAGGCCGTCTACGAAGACGTCCTTGGCAAGTGGCAGACGGTGAGCCCTGTCATATGTGACGCTTAGACGTGTCTCCTTTACTATAACCATCCCACCCCACTGTCCTGGACCAAACGTTACCTCACACCTACCTTCCTTAGCTGGGCTCAGACACCAACCCTCAAGATTGAACCCCTTTCCCAAAAATTACTGCGTAAATCAAATCCCCCCCACCAGCCCCAAAACCACCACACAAACCAACCAAACCCTGCACTCATCCACAAGGTGATCACCAGCTGTAAGCCTAACCTCTCTCTCTCTCTCTGCAGCTGATGATGTCTGTTCAGACGGTGGCCAGCCAGGTGGCCAGCCAGGCCACCTACCTGAACCAGCTCATGGGGCAATGGGACAATGGGAACTCAACACATTAAGGACACACGGGGGAATGTGGGGGAAACGTGAGAAACGTTTGCAAACCGTTTAGTCTCTTTTATTGAACATATGTATGTAATATTAAATTAGGCTGATCGATTTAAATTCGAATGATTTCTCATAACATGTTCATCATTGTGGAATAGCTTCAGAATATGCCAGTGTTTTGCCTACATTTTGGTAACGAAAAGTATTGCCTTGTCTTTGTTTATGTTGAATTATCGACTGAATTCTGAAAAACGTATTATGGTGGAGTAGGCTTTGTTCTAAATCTACAGCCTCACATTTGCAATGTTTTGAATAGATGGACACCTACAAAAGGTCGAGAAATGTGGGTCTTCCAATTCTGACGTGGATATAATCGAAATTCATTAGTATTCATACTTTTTCTTCATTGCACATAGTCGTGAATAAACGTGATAAACGTGAATTATTATTCATGACAAATTAATTAAACCCCCATCCTCATCAGATTATCATCGATGAGTCTATCAGACCCTGTCACATAATGCAAAGCAGACTAGATACATCCATAATTTTGCGATGTACTCTGTATTGACATTGTTGGTGTTTTCTTCTCCTTCTCCCCCTCATCCTCCTCTTTTCCCTGGAGTAAAGTACATGGACCTGCACAAGTGACACATGCAGAGGGCTGCAGTCTGAGAAGGGTCAGCTGAAGCTCTCTCTGTCAAACAACATCTGCTCAGAACCCCCCCTCCCCCACAAAGGTTCAGACTACTGGAAGCCCTTGGAGAGCTGGCTTCGCAATCACTTCCCCAATCACGACTCAATAACCGCTTTCTCCATATTTTTTTTGTGTTCAGCAGTACTCTGTACCATATCTGGCCAAATCTACACAGGAACAAGTGTACACAACTGATTTTATGGTGTTTGATAAGAAGTTGGGAGGATGCTTGGATAGTTCTGTTAGTTTCTATTTGTTGTTTTGTACTGTTTTCCCTCCCAAAGCCTTTTTTCGAGTGTACGATGATGACGTTCATGACCTGTGCATTCTAAACTTTATAAAGTGTATATATTATATATATTTAGTTATTTAAGATATTTTGGCACAGACCTTTTCATTTTCAGAAGTCATGATTGATAGGGTAATTTGTTTTCCATCCCTGCTTGACGTCAGTACAACGTTCTCTCAAGGTTATGTCACCACAAAGGGGGTTCTTTCTAGAAACAACTTCACCCTCTTCAGTTGTCCTCTGTTTTCATGATACCATATCCCAAGATTTCTTTTGAGCATTATGGAAAAAGACAATATAATAGCTCCTTTTGTAGCACAAATACGATAAATGGCATCACTGTTTTCTTTCTGTGGTACATTTGTCCTCTTCTCCCAGATGGTCCTTGTTTTGAGTTGCTGGCAGTTTGTTCATAATTCAACGTTTTGACCCATAAAATGACATCATGCTCTCAAGTCTTTTGTTCTGAAAACATGTTATTTCATAAATCTGCAATATATTTTCCGACAATTGAGTGCACTCCTTGAAAGAATTATTTCGATTGTCCCTGTAGGAGAACTCTTAGGGGGGGGGGGGGGGGGGGGATCGGTTCTACTGTATGTAGAATCCTTTAGTGTAACATTCACATCCAGATGAATGACCAACGACTGCTTTTATACCAAGTTGTGTACCCGTGATCTTGTTGCAGTGTGTGCGGTCGGTCTAGTCTGAACCGTGAAGGGTTAACTCCTGGAGGGCAGCTAAGAATGGGAATTCCTCAGCGGCCTTGGAGGAGAGGCCCTGGCTGGTGGGGCCGTGGGTGTCCCCTTCACTCCATTTACCCCTCTGGAGTGGACACTTCTTCACCTCCGCCCTCGTCCTGCCAAGCCGTGGGGGCTACATAACAACACATAGGATTAATCCATATACTAAAAACAGGTAACTGAATGGGTTTACAAGAGAGGTTTACAATATGTAGTGAAAGGGTTACCTGACTCATTCAACCCATTTGTTGTGCACGTTACCCAAACCAATGACCGTCTAACGTTCGGTGAGTTCAAAACAAAGCTAAGAAGAAGGATACGATGAAATCCCCTCTTGCTTTGCAGCCTAACATGGGTAAGAAGCAGAATGGAAAGGGGAAGAAGGAGACGCAGGAGCCACCAGAGGAGTTTGTTGTAGCGAAGGTGATGGACCAAGGCATCGTCAATGGGAAGGTTGAATTCTTTCTCAAATGGAAAGGATTTACAGATACGGATAACACATGGGAGCCTGAGGAAAACCTTGACTGTCCGGAGCTGATTTCAGCATTCCTTGAATCTCAGAAGAATGTAGTGGAGAAGCCTGATTCCAACAAAAGGAAGTCCTCCACTGAGGAGCCAGAGACTGAGGAAAACAAAGCTAAGAAGAAGAAGAAGGATAGATGAGCTTCCGGTATGATGTAAGGTAGTACTGCGATCAGCTCTGTCCCATTTCTTTTTGGTAAAAATGAACTAATAAGGCTAACTCATCAACCTGGATGATTTAATAGAAATAGAAAATTACATTGACACAGCCTATATGGCCCTCAAGGAAGAACGGCAAGACAAAAGACTCCGTGATCAATTGTCTTCAACAAGTGATTCAGACAAGACGCGTCCGCTGGCCAAACACTCAATCATGGACGGCGTATTCACAGTAGAAGACAGGGATCGCCTTGCCAAAATAGAATCCCAACTTAAAAAACTGGACAAGTTAGACATGCTCGACTTGCTAATATCTGAACTCGAGGCTTTGAAGGTGGCAACAGAATTTAATAACAATTTGATCATGGAGTTGAAACAAACAAACACCGAGCTCCAGAAGGACGTAAAATCACTCAAATGCATCTCAACTACACTGCAGGCTGAAAACAAACAACTAAACGCTGCAATCCTCGATCTCAAGTGTAGGAGTATGCGAGAGAATATCGTAATTACTGGAGTGAAGGAAGATGAGTCGGAGGATTATGCAAAAACAGAAGACAAGGTTCAGAAGTTTCTTAAACACAATCTGAAAATGTCTGATGAATTGGTGGCGAAGATCAACTTCCAACGAGCACATCGCTTTGGCAAAAAGATTCCATCTAAGCCAAGGCCAATAGTTGCCAGGCTAACTCATTTCAAAATGAAGACGGCGATTCTGGAAAGAGGGCGCGAATTGAAAGGTACCCCATTCTCAGTAAATGATCAATACCCTCCCGAGGTAATGTCAAGACGACGCATTCTATTTCGAATCCAGAAAGATCTACGCGCAAAGGGTATGAAAACTAAACTGGTGGTCGACAAGCTATATGTCAACAATCAACTCCATCGAGACCCCAGCATCAACTGGTTATAGTGAGAAACCTCTGTTCCTAGCCAACTGTAAGTTGTAAGTAGCAACAAACGGCCAGTAAAAGAAAGTTGACCAAACAAACGTATGAAACGATAATGATGGGTCTTATCTACACAACATTTCGGATGGAGGTATTTTTAGGCAGTGTAAACTTTCCACCTAGGACATAGCCTATAAGGCCTAACTAACATTAGGTGTCACCAAAGTTTTACATGAAAAATGTAACTGTTTTGTTGATAACCAGGATAGCCTTTGATGGATCACATCAAGCTTTTAAGATTCCAACAAAAGGAAGTCCTCCACTGAGGAGCCAGAGACTGAGGAAAACAAAGCTAAGAAGAAGAAGAAGGATAGATGAGCTTCCGGTATGATGTAAGGTAGTACTGCGATCAGCTCTGTCCCATTTCTTTTTGGTAAAAATGAACTAATAAGGCTAACTCATCAACCTGGATGATTTAATAGAAATAGAAAATTACATTGACACAGCCTATATGGCCCTCAAGGAAGAACGGCAAGACAAAAGAGTAGTCAACTTGTTGAGTGGGATGCTCTTCTTCCTTTGCCTAGCCAACATGTGCAAAGGCAATTTGTTTGTACAAAATTATTGGTGCAAACTACTGACAGGAATAATTAATTTAAAAGGTAGATATGGGTTCTGTCCCAACCTCTGTGATTTGAAGAAACACACAAGGTGCTTTTAAAGTGCAAAACTCACTCCACACACACCACACACTCAATGTGGAAGAGAGTCTCAACATTTGGAGAGACTTCATTTCCCCTCCCCCAACCATGTGCAAAGGCAATTTGTTTGTACAAAATTATTTGTGCAAACTACTGACAGGAATAATTAATTTAAAAGGTAGATATGGGTTCTGTCCCAACCTCTGTGATTTGAAGAAACACACAAGGTGCTTTTAAAGTGCAAAACTCACTCCACACACACCACACACTCAATGTGGAAGAGAGTCTCAACATTTGGAGAGACTTCATTTCCCCTCCCCCAACCATGTGCAAAGGCAATTTGTTTGTACAAAATTATTTGTGCAAACTACTGACAGGAATAATTAATTTAAAAGGTAGATATGGGTTCTGTCCCAACCTCTGTGATTTGAAGAAACACACAAGGTGCTTTTAAAGTGCAAAACTCACTCCACACACACCACACACTCAATGTGGAAGAGAGTCTCAACATTTGGAGAGACTTCATTTCCCCTCCCCCAACCATGTGCAAAGGCAATTTGTTTGTACAAAATGATTTGTGCAAACTACTGACAGGAATAATTAATTTAAAAGGTAGATATGGGTTCTGTCCCAACCTCTGCGATTTGAAGAAACACACAAGGTGCTTTTAAAGTGCAAAACTCACTCCACACACACCACACACTCAATGTGGAAGAGAATCTCAACATTTGGAGACTTAATTTCCCCTCCCCCAACCATGTGCAAAGGCAATTTGTCTGTGCAAAATTATTTGTGCAAACTACTGACAGGAATAATTAATTTAAAAGGTAGATATGGGTTCTGTCCCAACCTCTGTGATTTGAAGAAACACACAAGGTGCTTTTAAAGTGCAAAACTCACTCCACACACACACACACCACACACTCAATGTGGAAGAGAGTCTCAACATTTGGAGAGACTTCATTTCCCCTCCCCCAACCATGTGCAAAGGCAATTTGTTTGTACAAAATTATTTGTGCAAACTACTGACAGGAATAATTAATTTAAAAGGTAGATATGGGTTCTGTCCCAACCTATCAAGAATGTTTAAAAAAAAAAAAAAGTCAAGCAAGACTGATATCATAAAAGGCTTAAAAGAAAGAAAAAGCTCCAACGTTTACAGCACACTGTGCCTTCATCAGGGAGAATTGAAGATTGAACCAGGAAGAGGAAGTTTAAATAGAAAAAGGAAAGGGAGGAGTTCAAAAAAAGGGAGGGGAATCCACACCTGAAAACCAAGTAGCGACTAATTATAGCGTGATTTTGTCTAATAGAGTGGGGAAATGAAATGATAATTTGAAAAAATCAAATAATGATGTTAAGGGGTCCCAGATCCATAAACCACATTTGTTTTACTACATTTGTTAGGGATTTGTATTAAAATAACTAGAAGTGATAAATCAAGTACTGTGTGTTCATTTAAATAATATGTGACTGAGGTCAGTTGAAGTCTCACAGAACCATAAAAGAGAGGTTCTGCTTTTGAGCGACATGGGGGGAAGGGGCTCCTGACTGGGAGAAAGTGCTGTAGATTGTTTATTTTTACCTATGTACTAACAACCATTTTGTACCTGCTGTTATGATATTCTATTTTCCTATACTCATTTTATACTATCATAACTAATGATTAATGATAAGTGTGATTTGAAGAAACACACAAGGTGCTTTTAAAGTGCAAAACTCACTCCACACACACCACACACTCAATGTGTAAGAGAGTCTCAACATTTGGAGAGACTTCATTTCCCCTCCCCCAACCATGTGCAAAGGCAATTTGTTTGTACAAAATTATTTGTGCAAACTACTGACAGGAATAATTAATTTAAAAGGTAGATATGGGTTCTGTCCCAACCTCTGCGATTTGAAGAAACACACAAGGTGCTTTTAAAGTGCAAAACTCACTCCACACACACCACACACTCAATGTGTAAGAGAGTCTCAACATTTGGAGAGACTTCATTTCCCCTCCCCCAACCATGTGCAAAGGCAATTTGTTTGTACAAAATTATTTGTGCAAACTACTGACAGGAATAATTAATTTAAAAGGTAGATATGGGTTCTGTCCCAACCTCTGTGATTTGAAGAAACACACAAGGTGCTTTTAAAGTGCAAAACTCACTCCACACACACCACACACTCAATGTGGAAGAGAGTCTCAACATTTGGAGAGACTTCATTTCCCCTCCCCCAACCATGTGCAAAGGCAATTTGTTTGTACAAAATTATTTGTGCAAACTACTGACAGGAATAATTAATTTAAAAGGTAGATATGGGTTCTGTCCCAACCTCTGTGATTTGAAGAAACACACAAGGTGCTTTTAAAGTGCAAAACTCACTCCACACACACCACACACTCAATGTGGAAGAGAGTCTCAACATTTGGAGAGACTTCATTTCCCCTCCCCCAACCATGTGCAAAGGCAATTTGTTTGTACAAAATTATTTGTGCAAACTACTGACAGGAATAATTAATTTAAAAGGTAGATATGGGTTCTGTCCCAACCTCTGTGATTTGAAGAAACACACAAGGTGCTTTTAAAGTGCAAAACTCACTCCACACACACCACACACTCAATGTGGAAGAGAGTCTCAACATTTGGAGAGACTTCATTTCCCCTCCCCCAACCATGTGCAAAGGCAATTTGTTTGTACAAAATGATTTGTGCAAACTACTGACAGGAATAATTAATTTAAAAGGTAGATATGGGTTCTGTCCCAACCTCTGCGATTTGAAGAAACACACAAGGTGCTTTTAAAGTGCAAAACTCACTCCACACACACCACACACTCAATGTGGAAGAGAATCTCAACATTTGGAGACTTAATTTCCCCTCCCCCAACCATGTGCAAAGGCAATTTGTCTGTGCAAAATTATTTGTGCAAACTACTGACAGGAATAATTAATTTAAAAGGTAGATATGGGTTCTGTCCCAACCTCTGTGATTTGAAGAAACACACAAGGTGCTTTTAAAGTGCAAAACTCACTCCACACACACACACACCACACACTCAATGTGGAAGAGAGTCTCAACATTTGGAGAGACTTCATTTCCCCTCCCCCAACCATGTGCAAAGGCAATTTGTTTGTACAAAATTATTTGTGCAAACTACTGACAGGAATAATTAATTTAAAAGGTAGATATGGGTTCTGTCCCAACCTATCAAGAATGTTTAAAAAAAAAAAAAAGTCAAGCAAGACTGATATCATAAAAGGCTTAAAAGAAAGAAAAAGCTCCAACGTTTACAGCACACTGTGCCTTCATCAGGGAGAATTGAAGATTGAACCAGGAAGAGGAAGTTTAAATAGAAAAAGGAAAGGGAGGAGTTCAAAAAAAGGGAGGGGAATCCACACCTGAAAACCAAGTAGCGACTAATTATAGCGTGATTTTGTCTAATAGAGTGGGGAAATGAAATGATAATTTGAAAAAATCAAATAATGATGTTAAGGGGTCCCAGATCCATAAACCACATTTGTTTTACTACATTTGTTAGGGATTTGTATTAAAATAACTAGAAGTGATAAATCAAGTACTGTGTGTTCATTTAAATAATATGTGACTGAGGTCAGTTGAAGTCTCACAGAACCATAAAAGAGAGGTTCTGCTTTTGAGCGACATGGGGGGAAGGGGCTCCTGACTGGGAGAAAGTGCTGTAGATTGTTTATTTTTACCTATGTACTAACAACCATTTTGTACCTGCTGTTATGATATTCTATTTTCCTATACTCATTTTATACTATCATAACTAATGATTAATGATAAGTGTGATTTGAAGAAACACACAAGGTGCTTTTAAAGTGCAAAACTCACTCCACACACACCACACACTCAATGTGTAAGAGAGTCTCAACATTTGGAGAGACTTCATTTCCCCTCCCCCAACCATGTGCAAAGGCAATTTGTTTGTACAAAATTATTTGTGCAAACTACTGACAGGAATAATTAATTTAAAAGGTAGATATGGGTTCTGTCCCAACCTCTGCGATTTGAAGAAACACACAAGGTGCTTTTAAAGTGCAAAACTCACTCCACACACACCACACACTCAATGTGTAAGAGAGTCTCAACATTTGGAGAGACTTCATTTCCCCTCCCCCAACCATGTGCAAAGGCAATTTGTTTGTACAAAATTATTTGTGCAAACTACTGACAGGAATAATTAATTTAAAAGGTAGATATGGGTTCTGTCCCAACCTCTGCGATTTGAAGAAACACACAAGGTGCTTTTAAAGTGCAAAACTCACTCCACACACACCACACACTCAATGTGTAAGAGAGTCTCAACATTTGGAGAGACTTCATTTCCCCTCCCCCAACCATGTGCAAAGGCTATTTGTTTGTACACAATTATTTCTGCAAACTACTGACAGGAATAATTAATTTAAAAGGTAGATATGGGTTCTGTCCCAACCTATCAAGAATGTTTTTTTTAAAGTCAAGCAAGACTGATATCATAAAAGGCTTAAAAGAAAGAAAAAGCTCCAACATTTACAGCACACTGTGCCTTCATCAGGGAGAATTGAAGATTGAACCAGGAAGAGGAAGTTTAAATAGAAAAAGGAAAGGGAGGAGTTCAAAAAAAGGAGGGGGGGAATCCACACCTGAAAACCAAGTAGCCACTAATTAGCGTGATTTTGTCTAATAGAGTGGGGAAATGAAATTATAATTTGAAAAAATCAAATAATGATGTTAAGGGGTCCCAGATCCATAAACCACATTGTTTTTACTACATTTGTTAGGGATTTGTATTAAAATAACTAGAAGTGATAAATCAAGTACTGTGTGTTCATTTAAATAATATGAGACTGAGGTCAGTTGAAGTCTCACAGAACCATAAAAGAGAGGTTCTGCTTTTGAGCGACATGGGGGGAAGGGGCTCCTGACTGGGGGGAAGTGCTGTAGATTGTTTATTTTTACCTATGTACTAACAACCATTTTGTACCTGCTGTTATGATATTCTATTTTCCTATACTCATTTTATACTATCATAACTAATGATTAATGATAAGTGTGATTTGAAGAAACACACAAGGTGCTTTTAAAGTGCAAAACTCACTCCACACACACCACACTCAATGTGTAAGAGAGTCTCAACATTTGGAGACTTAATTTCCCCTCCCCCAACCATGTGCAAAGGCAATTTGTTTGTACAAAATTATTTGTGCAAACTACTGACAGGAATAATTAATTTAAAAGGTAGATATGGGTTCTGTCCCAACCTCTGCGATTTGAAGAAACACACAAGGTGCTTTTAAAGTGCAAAACTCACTCCACACACACCACACACTCAATGTGTAAGAGAGTCTCAACATTTGGAGAGACTTCATTTCCCCTCCCCCAACCATGTGCAAAGGCTATTTGTTTGTACACAATTATTTCTGCAAACTACTGACAGGAATAATTAATTTAAAAGGTAGATATGGGTTCTGTCCCAACCTATCAAGAATGTTTTTTTTTTAAAGTCAAGCAAGACTGATATCATAAAAGGCTTAAAAGAAAGAAAAGGCTCCAACATTTACAGCACACTGTGCCTTCATCAGGGAGAATTGAAGATTGAACCAGGAAGAGGAAGTTTAAATAGAAAAAGGAAAGGGAGGAGTTCAAAAAAAGGGAGGGGGGGGAATCCACACCTGAAAACCAAGTAGCGACTAATTAGCGTGATTTTGTCTAATAGAGTGGGGAAATGAAATGATAATTTGAAAAAATCAAATAATGATGTTAAGGGGTCCCAGATCCATAAACCACATTGTTTTTACTACATTTGTTAGGGATTTGTATTAAAATAACTAGAAGTGATAAATCAAGTACTGTGTGTTCATTTAAATAATATGAGACTGAGGTCAGTT
This sequence comes from Nansenia antarctica, assembly GCF_963989245.1. Classification (NCBI taxonomy): domain Eukaryota; kingdom Metazoa; phylum Chordata; class Actinopteri; order Argentiniformes; family Microstomatidae; genus Nansenia; species Nansenia antarctica. Next base: position 54,784,996 of record NC_137675.1, read on the forward strand.
GAAGTCTCACAGAACCATAAAAGAGAGGTTCTGCTTTTGAGCGACATGGGGGGAAGGGGCTCCTGACTGGGGGGAAGTGCTGTAGATTGTTTATTTTTACCTATGTACTAACAACCATTTTGTACCTGCTGTTATGATATTCTATTTTCCTATACTCATTTTATACTATCATAACTAATGATTAATGATAAGTGTGATTTGAAGAAACACACAAGGTGCTTTTAAAGTGCAAAACTCACTCCACACACACCACACTCAATGTGTAAGAGAGTCTCAACATTTGGAGACTTAATTTCCCCTCCCCCAACCATGTGCAAAGGCAATTTGTTTGTACAAAATTATTTGTGCAAACTACTGACAGGAATAATTAATTTAAAAGGTAGATATGGGTTCTGTCCCAACCTCTGTGATTTGAAGAAACACACAAGGTGCTTTTAAAGTGCAAAACTCACTCCACACACACCACACACTCAATGTGTAAGAGAGTCTCAACATTTGGAGACTTCATTTCCCCTCCCCCAACCATGTGCAAAGGCTATTTGTTTGTACACAATTATTTCTGCAAACTACTGACAGGAATAATTAATTTAAAAGGTAGATATGGGTTCTGTCCCAACCTATCAAGAATGTTTTTTTTTAAAGTCAAGCAAGACTGATATCATAAAAGGCTTAAAAGAAAGAAAAAGCTCCAACATTTACAGCACACTGTGCCTTCATCAGGGAGAATTGAAGATTGAACCAGGAAGAGGAAGTTTAAATAGAAAAAGGAAAGGGAGGAGTTCAAAAAAAGGGAGGGGGGGGAATCCACACCTGAAAACCAAGTAGCGACTAATTAGCGTGATTTTGTCTAATAGAGTGGGGAAATGAAATGATAATTTGAAAAAATCAAATAATGATGTTAAGGGGTCCCAGATCCATAAACCACATTGTTTTTACTACATTTGTTAGGGATTTGTATTAAAATAACTAGAAGTGATAAATCAAGTACTGTGTGTTCATTTAAATAATATGAGACTGAGGTCAGTTGAAGTCTCACAGAACCATAAAAGAGAGGTTCTGCTTTTGAGCGACATGGGGGGAAGGGGCTCCTGACTGGGGGGAAGTGCTGTAGATTGTTTATTTTTACCTATGTACTAACAACCATTTTGTACCTGCTGTTATGATATTGTATTTTCCTATACTCATTTTATACTATCATAACTAATGATTAATGATAAGTGTGATTTGAAGAAACACACAAGGTGCTTTTAAAGTACAAAACTCACTCCACACACACCACACTCAATGTGTAAGAGAGTCTCAACATTTGGAGACTTAATTTCCCCTCCCTCAACCATGTGCAAAGGCAATTTGTTTGTACAAAATTATTTGTGCAAACTACTGACAGGAATAATTAATTTAAAAGGTAGATATGGGTTCTGTCCCAACCTCTGCGATTTGAAGAAACACACAAGGTGCTTTTAAAGTGCAAAACTCACTCCACACACACCACACACTCAATGTGTAAGAGAGTCTCAACATTTGGAGAGACTTCATTTCCCCTCCCCCAACCATGTGCAAAGGCTATTTGTTTGTACACAATTATTTCTGCAAACTACTGACAGGAATAATTAATTTAAAAGGTAGATATGGGTTCTGTCCCAACCTATCAAGAATGTTTTTTTTTAAAGTCAAGCAAGACTGATATCATAAAAGGCTTAAAAGAAAGAAAAAGCTCCAACATTTACAGCACACTGTGCCTTCATCAGGGAGAATTGAAGATTGAACCAGGAAGAGGAAGTTTAAATAGAAAAAGGAAAGGGAGGAGTTCAAAAAAAGGGAGGGGGGGGGAATCCACACCTGAAAACCAAGTAGCGACTAATTAGCGTGATTTTGTCTAATAGAGTGGGGAAATGAAATGATAATTTGAAAAAATCAAATAATGATGTTAAGGGGTCCCAGATCCATAAACCACATTGTTTTTACTACATTTGTTAGGGATTTGTATTAAAATAACTAGAAGTGATAAATCAAGTACTGTGTGTTCATTTAAATAATATGAGACTGAGGTCAGTTGAAGTCTCACAGAACCATAAAAGAGAGGTTCTGCTTTTGAGCGACATGGGGGGAAGGGGCTCCTGACTGGGGGGAAGTGCTGTAGATTGTTTATTTTTACCTATGTACTAACAACCATTTTGTACCTGCTGTTATGATATTCTATTTTCCTATACTCATTTTATACTATCATAACTAATGATTAATGATAAGTGTGATTTGAAGAAACACACAAGGTGCTTTTAAAGTGCAAAACTCACTCCACACACACCACACTCAATGTGTAAGAGAGTCTCAACATTTGGAGACTTCATTTCCCCTCCCCCAACCATGTGCAAAGGCAATTTGTTTGTACAAAATTATTTGTGCAAACTACTGACAGGAATAATTAATTTAAAAGGTAGATATGGGTTCTGTCCCAACCTCTGTGATTTGAAGAAACACACAAGGTGCTTTTAAAGTGCAAAACTCACTCCACACACACCACACACTCAATGTGTAAGAGAGTCTCAACATTTGGAGAGACTTCATTTCCCCTCCCCCAACCATGTGCAAATGCAATTTGTTTGTACAAAATTATTTGTGCAAACTACTGACAGGAATAATTAATTTAAAAGGTAGATATGGGTTCTGTCCCAACCTCTGCGATTTGAAGAAACACACAAGGTGCTTTTAAAGTGCAAAACTCACTCCCCACATGTAAGGCGATCAACTTCTCCAGAATCGATTTAATTGAGTCGTCACTTACAAGCGAGTTCGTTTAATCTCAACGAGACGTCCTTGATATCACTTCTTAAGATAAAATGATCCAATCAAATATTAGGCACCACTACTGAACTGTTCATTAAGATAATATTTATTCAAGCACATCAGCAAGCAATAATAGTTCATTTCCATGGAAAAGTGGTCCCATCTAGTTTCACCCCCGCAGGCCAGTATCAGCTAGCCGTCAACAGGTTAACTGCAGAAGCTTCACCAAACAAGAACCCCGTTTAGCCTTGGTACATAGTCTTTATACATTTTATTTAACATTTGGGGCTGGGCTGTCCCTCCCCCCCTATCTGGTAGTTTTTTAATTGTCAGCATAATATCTGTTGCAGCTGTGAGCAAGTGTTTCAGTTAGTTATGTGGCCTTCAACTCCTCTCTGTGTGGGTGCGAGAGTGTACTGTGTGTTATCTTCTTCTTCTGGCCTCCCTCTGTGTCCCTCTGCAGTCACCCTCCCTGTCTGGGGCTCGTTAATTACATATGCACACACAGCTATGTATTTAAGAAACAGGTAAGCATATGCACACAGTTATGTTTTTAGGATGTACAGACATTTTTATACAGTTACCTTGGGTATATTCTACTTGCGTTCTAAAGCACTGATTGGCCAGTTATTTGATCATCAAACCCATTCCCTGGGGTCATGACTAGGTCAGTAGGCTATGTTCTTATCAAAATAGCTTGTGAAAACATAACTATTGAAGTTACACAGAGTCAGGATTCGATTTACAAGTTAAAATATAGTATAGAAGAATTGACTTATCATTAATAATTAGTTATGAAAGTATAAAATCAGTACAGAAAAATAGAATATCATAACAGCAGGTATAAAATGGTTGTTAGCACATAGGTAAAAATAAGTAATTTACAGGCGGTTTGAATCATAAAACTTTCTTTTAGTCAGGAGCTTGTCTTCTTCTTGTCGCTCAAAAACAGAACCTCTCTTTTGGCTTTGCGTGACCTTCCTATTGTTCTCAACTGACCTCAGTCACATATCATTTAAATGAGCACATAGTACATGATTTATCACTTTTAGTTATTTTAATAACAAATTCCCAACAAATCCCCCCTTGGTCATTAAACAAAATTATGACCATTACAGAGAATTTGTAGCCAGACATGGTGAGATGGGTCGTAGACCGCAAATGCCTTTATTTACACCATTCCTTCACAAACCTCCATAATCACAACATATCTTCAACTCCTGTATCATGATCCATGATCTCCTCACCCTCTAACAGCGACTGCTGCTGCTCAGCAATAAGCATTTGTAATTGCATCTGTGTTCCAGCATCAACCTTGGTTATGGCCGTAGTAATTAGTCGCTGGGCCAGGCCTCTAATGCAAGGGACAATACAGCAGCCAAACAGGATCAACACCGTGGCAGAGATGAGGAGGGCAGTGAGCATAGACATAGCCAGATTTATACATTTACCAAAAACAGAGTCGAACCAATCACCAATAACAGTGCTAACTCCAGCGTTTGCATACACCTCTTGTAAACATCCTCATCACCATCTACCAAATTTCTCATTATCAGCGCCCAAGTGTCTCGCACCGACCCATGAGTGGGACCATGTGCCTCAGCACCAATAACATTCATTAGACCTGCACGGGCCACTATTCTTCCGTCATGCGCTCTCCACAACCCGTAGCCCTTTTCAGAGGACCAGCTTTGCGTCACCCCCCTTGTTACCCACACTGACCTTTCTTCGGGGGGGGCGGCCCCCTGTATGTCATCTATAGTCTGTACAGAGCATTTAGGTTTGTCTAGCTGGATTGAAACCATCTGATGTTCTCTGGGGACATATCAATGGACTGCACTTACATACCGCCTTTATCCAAAGCGCTTCAATGGCTTCTCATTTACACATTCACACACCAAGCCATACAAGGCGCCATACAAGGTACAGTACATACAAGGTGCCATACAAGGCGCCGGCCCGCTCACTGGGAGCAATTTGGGTTTCAGTGTCTTGCCCAAGGACCCTCTGACATGTGGCCTTCCGGGGCTCGAACCGCCGATCTGCCAACCTTGCGATCATTAGATGGCGGCTCTACCTCCTAAATCACAGCCACCCCCTCCTGATTTAGCGGCTGCATCTGCAGCATCATTTCCTTTATCTTCGTCTGTGTCGGCTTTCGAGTGTCCCTTCAGCGGTGCCTCCAATCTAAAGGCAGATATCTATGGGGTGAGCCCCCACCTTTCCAAACATGACATGTCTGCTACAGGTTTGCTGAAATTGCCTGGCAGGCACTCATTCTAAGGAAGGAAAACAAGTTGCAAGGCATTTGGACAAGAAACTGTAAAGTGATGATTAGGCCCAATGGATCTCCTGAAACCTCCAAAGAAGGTACAACAGCGGCTATACATCCTGAGAGTCCTCAGGAAGGAACACAGCAAGCAGGAGATACTGGTGACCTTCTACCGCGGCGCAGTGGAGAGCATCCTCACCTACGGCATCTGCAACTGGTTCTCCAGCTGCACAACCGCGGAGAGAAATGCGCTACAGAGAGTCGTGAGAACAGCACAGAAGATCACCGGCGCCCCCCTCCCCTCTCTGGAAGAGCTGTACAACACACGCTGTCTCAGGAAGGCCTCCAAGATCTCCAGGGACCCAACCCACCCTGGGTACGAACACTTTACCCGGCTGCCCTCGAAAAGGCGGTTCAGGACCTTGGCCGCAAGGATAAACAGACTGAAGAACAGCTTCTACCACAGGGCCGTCCAGGCCCTGAACACAGCAAAGACCTAGGTTCTGGGCCCTGGACAGTCTGGACGGATTGATGGCAGCTGCTGGACTGAAAAAATCAGGTGTAGTGCTGAGGCACAAATATGTACATTTCAAGCCTGCAAACTGCGACACTTTAAATAAATGTGCAATAACACTATTGTGCAATATGACAACCCTAGTCGTCTATCTGTACAGTATAGTATAGTGGATAGTGTACATAGCCTTTATTTATGTAAACCAGCTCCTTCCCTTCTTGTGATTTTTTAAAAAGTGTTTTTTCTTTTTTTCTTTCCTAACACCAGGGGAGCCACTCCTCCTAAATTTCGTTGTTTGGTACCTGTACTGTAGCAATGACAATAAAGACCATTCATTCATTCATTCATTCATTCATTCATTCATTCATTCATTCATTCATTATGGTGAGAGAACAAATAATGACTGTGCAATACCTGAACAGACAATGACTCAAATCTGAGTGGAAATACTTGAACAGACAATGACTGTCAAAATGGGAATGGACAAGGATTATTCATTTCCACTCAACGATATAAATGATGATGAGTTTGGAGAAATGGGATCACTGGACTGTGTGGATTATAATCCAGCTGCACCTAAAAACTATGAAGAGTCGAACTTTGAAAACCTTTGACTTTACAGAGCACAAAATGTATGACATTGAGAACAACATCGACCCAGAGAACCACTTCTACAACAATAATAACCGTCTGCAACTTTGAATATTACACAGAGGAACAATTCAAAAGTAATATAATAATGGATGATAATTTATCAGTGGTGTGCCGTCAGGGCCAGCAAGGCCTTCTCTGCTGGCCTAAACATCATCAGAATATACATTTTATTTTAATATATATTTTCCACAAATATGTATTAATGATTCCCCATAGTCTATTCTCTTCATTTCATAGCTTTCCTCTTGGTTGCGCTGCTTCCAGTCTCCGATTGAGATTTGGAGGGCTGGCCTTTATGTTAGAGCTTTTATCCAATCAAAATGTGTTGCTAGGGGGCTCAAAAATCTGCCCGCCTTCACATTAAACGGTGCTGCGGATTCGACCTGTAACTTAACATTGGAACGAGAAAACCTGTGGCGTACCTAGTAAACCTACGTAGATGCGAGCAAAAGCAACAACGGCGCCTGCTGTAAGGCTCAATGATGTCAGCACCCAGCACGTCTTTTGATTGGATACGCACTATTGCTACGCACTATTGATACGCACTATTGATATTCACTATTGAGATGCGGAACTATGCCGGTAGATGTGAAACTTTTGAAAGGGCGCAGGGAAACGGAGCCTCACAACGAAAGCTTTCGTTGACTGATCGATAATACTGATCGATTGTGTCCTGTTTTTGGGTAAACAATAACTTTCATTTAGGGGACACAATGAAAGCGCCAAGTCCACAAACAGAGGAAACTACGTTGAGCTTCTTTCTTTTCTGGCTGAAAACAACCCAGATTTACATTACCACCTGTCCACAAACAAAGTGTTTACTGGGACGTCAGGCAAAATACAAAACGACCTGATTTTTGCTATTGCTGAAGTGATGGAAGAAGAGATCAAAATGGAGATTAAAAAGGCACCCTTTGTCGCTATTATGGTGGACGAGACGACAGACGTGGGTAATGTAGCGATCTTAAAGATGTTAGTTTAACACTCTTCATTGTAAATGCGGATTTATTGATTAAAAATGCTTCGGAAATATTAATATAACTCTGTTGTACTTGTCTGACTATGTTAAGGTGATGCAACGCCCGGTTATACTGTGTTTCTGTCTAGTTTCTAGAGCCATGGCGTCATAACGATGGTATTAAGAGGTAGAATAATTCAGGTAGGAATGTGTCGGACATCACTGAAGGCCTAGGTGTGAAATGCACCGCCCGCCACTGTAATTTATCAATAATACACTTCAACAGTAGAAGTCTTTATAGAAACTTTACGAAAACTAAGGACTATTTGAGACAGTTCACCAAGTTCAGCATCATTGCTGTATCGGAGACATGGCTCAGTAAAGAAAAAGAAGCCGATGTGGAACTTGAGGACTATGAACTATTTACCTCCAACAGAACAAACAAGAAGGGAGGAGGAGTTGCCTTGTATGTAAATAATGACTTTGACTGTAAAATAGTAAAAAAAATATGTCGACAATAACAATAGAAAACATTATGGATTGTGTTACTGTAGAAATAAATATGGAGAAATCTAAGAGCATAATAATAAGCTGTGTATATAAAACTCCAGGATCCTGTCTTTTTTTTTTTTATATACTTTTTTTTTTCTCCACATTTTATGGACAACAAACATCAACAGCAGAAAAAGAAAAAACATACATACATACACAAGGTCATGGGGTCAGCAAATACAGCATATAAACATACAATCAGTACAAAGAATCGCCATCTTCATTGGCTAAATAATCGCACCATTTTTCCCATCGTTTTTCCCCCAACTCTTTCTGAAGCCTTAAAGAGAAGGTCATTTGTTCCATTAAATGCAAATGCTCAACTGTTTTAACAAAGAGACCGATAGTAGGACAGCTTTTCTGAAGCCAATATTTTGTGATGGCCTTTTTACCTGCCACCAGTAAATTTTTTAGGAGGTAGGTATCATTTCTGCTTAGCTCATCAGGGATGAGTCCAAGATAAAAAGATGTAAAAGACATACTAATGCTAAACCCCAGGGTTCTTGAAATGATCTTTGCAACTTCCGTCCAAAATGTCTGGATAGGAGGACAAGACCAGAAAACATGTCCGTGATCAACCATGGTCTCTCCACATTCCCTCCAGCAACCAAGCTCAGTACCAGTTTGTTTAGACTTTTGTTTAGGGGTGATAAAAAAGCGAATTAAGTTTTTCCAACAAAAGTCTCTCCAGGTTAGGGAGTTGGTGGAGGATGACTGTACCTCCCATGCATTCAACCACATGTCCTCTGATATTTCCAAGTCCAGGTCCTTTTCCCATCGCTGTCTCACATAGTCTGTCGTGACCTTATTCAATGACATAATGCCCTGATACAACCTACTTATGAGGCCTTTAGTGTTTCCTGAGTAAGCCTCAATAAAAATATTAACAACCATGGGTGGATCTCGTGGATTAGAACCTTTTACCTCTTTACAAAAGTAATCACGGAGCTGTAAATACCTGAAAAAGTCTGTCCTATCCAACCCATATGTTTGACATAAATCATCAAAACAGGCAAGCTCCCGTTGCTTAACTATCTTGCATAAGGAGGTGATACCTAAACAGGCCCATCGCCTATATCTACCATCTTGTGATGCCGGCATAAAATCAGGATCATATGCCGGCCATCTAAGCAGTTTGATCTCTTTTTGGAGTTGGAAACGTTTAACCACTTCTACCCAGACCTTAAGTGATAAGTTCACCCATTGGCTCGTTGTCTGCAATAGTTCTTTTTCCCTGCCGGCACAGCCAAGCAACGCCTGCACGGGTGCATCTATTAGTGACAACTCTATAGTCTTCCACCTGGCTTCGTATGAAGGATTACACCAATATACAAGGGGTCTCAATTGTGCTGACAAATAATAATCCCTTAAAGATGGGAGGGCCATGCCCCCACTCCCCCGCGGCAGCAGAAGAGTGGAAAATCTCACCCTAGGTCTCTTTTTATCCCAAATGAATCGTGAAATATGTTTGTTCCATTCTCTAAATTGTTTCAGAGGGATTTCTACTGGGTTTCTACTGGGAGTGATATGTCCAATGTCAGAGTCTCTTCCATTAACAGTCTTTCACGTATGCGCGGATTGTTTGTCTTCTCTACAATCTGATCGCGCAGCAGTTCATCCTGCATGGCGCCAAACGCACATTGTTTAACGACTAAATTGTTTAACGACTAAAGGCACCATCAAGAGGGCACAACAGCGGCTATACACCCTGAGATGCCTCAAGAAACAACACAGCAAGCAGGAGATGCTGGTGGCCTTCTACCACGGCGCAGTGGAGAGCATCCTCACCTTCGGCATCTCCAACTGGTACCACAGCTGCACGGCAGCGGAGAGAAACGATCTACAGAGAGTCGTGAGAACAGCACAGGGGATCACCGGCGCCACCCTCCCCTCTCTGGAGGAGCTGTACAAAACACGCTGTCTCAGGAGGGCCTCCAAGATCTCCAAGGACCCGACCCACCCTGGGCACGAACACTTTGTCAAGCTGCCCTCGAACAGGAGGTACAGGACCCCGGCCGCTAGGACAAACAGACTGAAGGACAGCTTCTACCACAGGGCCGTCAAGGCCCTGAACACAGAAAAGGCCTAAGTTCTGGGCCCAGGACAAGTCCGGACGGATTGTATGGCAGCTAGTGCTGAGGCACAAACATGTACATTTTCAAGCCTGCAAACTGTGACACTTTAAAAAAATGTGAAAAAATACTTTCTTGTGAAATATGACAACCCTATTTGACTATCTGTGCAGTATAGTACAGTGGATTGTGTACATAGCCTCTATTGATGTAAACCAGCTCCTTATCTTCTTGTGATTTTATGCATCTATGCTTTTTCCAAAATGTGTTTCTTTTTCCTTTCTTAAACACCAGGGGAGCCTCCCCTCCTAAATTTCGTTGTTTGGTACCTGTACTGTAACAATGACAAATAAAGTCTATCTAAAAGATACAGTAATCTAGGGAGAATATTCATTTTGACTGTCCTGATTCTGCCGCCAAAGTCAAGAGGGAGCAGGGCCCACCCACGAAGATCACTATATATCTTTTTACTAATAGAATTATAGTTAATATCAAAAAGCTGTGACAGATCTTTGGGTAAGTTTACTCCCAAGTATCTGATATGTGACAAGTCCCAACAAAGATTATACTTTGCAGAGAGTTCCAGTGAGGGGGTATAATTGAATGTCATGACCTGAGTTGTACATGTAGATCATATCATGTGCATCATACACACTTCCTCAACCTCCTCCCTCCCTCCCTCCATCCCTCCAGCCCAACCCCCTATCCTGGCCACGTCGTGGAAAGGAGAGAGGAGGAGCACAGGCCCTGAACACTGTGGGGTTATTTGGTCCTGGACATCCAATCTCTTTCAGCTTAATCAACAGCAGTGGAGGTGATTGGGACACCGTGGGGGAGGATGGGGGGATGGAGGGGGAAAGGTAGGAGGATGGAGGGGGAGGGAAATAGGACAAAAACAATGAAGATTCCAACATAGCTAGGAAGACTGGCTGTCCCCGGATGAAATGATGCAAATGTTGTTGTTGTTTTGTTTGTTTGTTGCCCATTGTTTATTGTGAAGGAAAGACTTAAGTAGACTTAATCATGCTGTGCTGCAGTAAAAATATTAAAACATACATTTTGAACAGCTGAGCCGGCAAAGTTCTGACACACGGAAATAAATAAATAACTTCAAAAAGCAAACGGGCAGTTGAAGTGAAGTGGCATCTCGCACTATGTACATAGAAACTCTGACAACACTTCGCATACACATACAGATGCACACAGACACATACAGATGCACGCACGCACGCACACACGCACACACGCACACACACACACACACACACACACACACACACACACACACATTCAGCCTTTTACGGTACTCAAGATTCTTCCGACATGATTTTCAGATGGTTTAAATAAATGAGAAACCAGGTTATAGCACATTTTGGTTAATGATATAGGTGTATAAAGCACAAGTTAGTAAGTAAGTCCGTAGTAGAGTGTTATCGAGAGCCAGTGCGAAGGCACATCATGCATGTTTTGTTTTATATATTAGCATATTAGCATTAGCGAACACTAATGCTAAACATCAGTCTGAGCGGGTTAAAGGTTATAGTGCATACATCAGCTCAGATAAGGTGGGAGATAGAGCTGGTGGAAGGAGATATAGGAGGGTTGTTGTTAATGCTGCAGAAGCTGCATCCAGCTATATCAGTCTAGCACTGCCTCTGAGGTCAATGGTTCTGGATGAGGCGAGAGATAGCTTAGCATAGCGTGACTTTCAGAGCTTAAGTATGAAGTATGGTGAACTGAGGGAGGAAGAGAGGGGAGCGATGGGGAGCTAACGTTGAACTTATATTCAGCAGTATAGGTAATCTATTCCAAGTGGAGCACCACCTGCAGAAGTGGCCATGATGACACCCCCTAGAGGGAGGGTGAGAGTTGAGAGGTCAAAGTTCAGCGGGTGCTGCTGAGTTTGAACAGTGTCAGCCTCTCAGCCGTTGGGACTGTTCTCCTCCAATAAAACTTGAGGAGATACCAGAGAGAGGCTGGGGCTTTGTAAACGGCGAACCAACCGCCTGCCACCACCGAGAAGGGAAGCACAAGGAGGGAAAGATAGCGGCCGCCACTAAAAGGTGGAACTCTCTCGTTGTCGGCGGCGAATCACATCAGTCTTTCTCTTCGGTAGGGTCAAACAGGGTTTCCCAGGGGACTCCACAGGGTTGGAATGTCGGTGGGGACGACGACGACAAAGTAAGTTATTCACTGCAACTTTGAATACTGATGACTTTTTCAAGTGTTGTCTTGCTTCTATGTGTTGTTATGTGGGTTCAAACTTCTGATTCATGTTGAGGAGGGACGGCGGGGTCAGAGGATCTGATTGGTGAAAAAGGCCTTGGTCTGTCCGCAGGTGGGGTTGACGCACAAGGGGCAGCGCAGGGTGAGCTGGCGGGAGCACGGCTCGTTGGACTTCAGGTGAGATTGGACCAGGTCGGCCAGAGCCTGGGGAGGAAAGAGACAGAGGTTTACATTCACACACAGGTCCACAAAACACAGAGACAGAGGTTTACACTCACACACAGGTCTACAGAACACACAGACAGATGTTTACACTCACACACAGGTCTACAGAACACAGACAGATGTTTACACTCACACACAGGTCTACAGAACACAGAAACAGAGGTTTACACTCACACACAGGTCTACAGAACACAGACAGATGTTTACACTCACACACAGGTCTACAGAACACACAGACAGAGGTTTACACTCACACACAGGTCTTCTACAGAACACACAGACAGATGTTTACACTCACACACAGGTCTACAGAACACAGACAGATGTTTACACTCACACACAGGTCTACAGAACACACAGACAGAGGTTTACACTCACACACAGGTCTACAGAACACACAGACAGAGGTTTACACTCACACACAGGTCTACAGAACACACAGACAGATGTTTACACTCACACACAGGTCTACAGAACACAGAGACAGATGTTTACACTCACACACAGGTCTACAGAACACAGACAGAGGTTTACACTCACACACAGGTCTACAGAACACAGAGACAGAGGTTTACACTCACACACAGGTCTACAGAACACAGACAGATGTTTACACTCACACACAGGTCTACAGAACACACAGACAGAGGTTTACACTCACACGCAGGTCTACAGAACACAGAGACAGATGTTTACACTCACACGCAGGTCTACAGAACACAGACAGATGTTTACACTCACACACAGGTCTACAGAACACACAGACAGATGTTTACACTCACACGCAGGTCTACAGAACACAGAGACAGATGTTTACACTCACACGCAGGTCTACAGAACACAGAGACAGAGGTTTACACTCACACGCAGGTCTACAGAACACACAGACAGATGTTTACACTCACACGCAGGTCTACAGAACACAGAGACAGAGGTTTACACTCACACACAGGTCTACAGAACACAGAGACAGATGTTTACACTCACACACAGGTCTACAGAACACAGAGACAGATGTTTACACTCACACGCAGGTCTACAGAACACAGAGACAGATGTTTACACTCACACACAGGTCTACAGAACACAGACAGATGTTTACACTCACACACAGGTCTACAGAACACACAGACAGATGTTTACACTCACACACAGGTCTACAGAACACAGACAGATGTTTACACTCACACACAGGTCTACAGAACACACAGACAGATGTTTACACTCACACACAGGTCTACAGAACACACAGACAGAGGTTTACACTCACACACAGGTCTTCTACAGAACACAGAGACAGAGGTTTACACTCACACACAGGTCTACAGAACACACAGACAGATGTTTACACTCACACACAGGTCTACAGAACACACAGACAGAGGTTTACACTCACACACAGGTCTACAGAACACAGACAGATGTTTACACTCACACACAGGTCTACAGAACACACAGACAGAGGTTTACACTCACACACAGGTCTACAGAACACAGACAGATGTTTACACTCACACACAGGTCTACAGAACACACAGACAGATGTTTACACTCACACACAGGTCTACAGAACACAGACAGATGTTTACACTCACACACAGGTCTACAGAACACACAGACAGAGGTTTACACTCACACACAGGTCTACAGAACACAGACAGATGTTTACACTCACACACAGGTCTACAGAACACAGAGACAGAGGTTTACACTCACACACAGGTCTACAGAACACAGACAGATGTTTACACTCACACACAGGTCTACAGAACACACAGACAGAGGTTTACACTCACACACAGGTCTACAGAACACAGACAGATGTTTACACTCACACACAGGTCTACAGAACACACAGACAGAGGTTTACACTCACACACAGGTCTACAGAACACAGACAGATGTTTACACTCACACACAGGTCTACAGAACACACAGACAGATGTTTACACTCACACACAGGTCTACAGAACACACAGACAGATGTTTACACTCACACACAGGTCTACAGAACACACAGACAGAGGTTTACACTCACACACAGGTCTACAGAACACAGACAGATGTTTACACTCACACACAGGTCTACAGAACACAGAGACAGATGTTTACACTCACACACAGGTCTACAGAACACAGAGACAGAGGTTTACACTCACACACAGGTCTACAGAACACAGACAGATGTTTACACTCACACACAGGTCTACAGAACACACAGACAGAGGTTTACACTCACACACAGGTCTACAGAACACAAAGACAGAGGTTTACACTCACACACAGGTCTACAGAACACACAGACAGAGGTTTACACTCACACGCAGGTCTACAGAACACAGACAGATGTTTACACTCACACACAGGTCTACAGAACACACAGACAGAGGTTTACACTCACACACAGGTCTACAGAACACAGAGACAGAGGTTTACACTCACACACAGGTCTACAGAACACAGAGACAGAGGTTTACACTCACACGCAGGTCTACAGAACACAGACAGATGTTTACACTCACACACAGGTCTACAGAACACACAGACAGAGGTTTACACTCACACGCAGGTCTACAGAACACAGAGACAGATGTTTACACTCACACGCAGGTCTACAGAACACAGAGACAGATGTTTACACTCACACACAGGTCTACAGAACACAGACAGATGTTTACACTCACACACAGGTCTACAGAACACACAGACAGATGTTTACACTCACACGCAGGTCTACAGAACACAGAGACAGAGGTTTACACTCACACGCAGGTCTACAGAACACATAGACAGATGTTTACACTCACACGCAGGTCTACAGAACACAGAGACAGAGGTTTACACTCACACACAGGTCTACAGAACACAGAGACAGATGTTTACACTCACACGCAGGTCTACAGAACACAGAGACAGAGGTTTACACTCACACACAGGTCTACAGAACACAGAGACAGAGGTTTACACTCACACACAGGTCTACAGAACACACAGACAGATGTTTACACTCACACACAGGTCTACAGAACACAGACAGATGTTTACACTCACACACAGGTCTACAGAACACAGAGACAGAGGTTTACACTCACACACAGGTCTACAGAACACAGACAGATGTTTACACTCACACACAGGTCTACAGAACACACAGACAGATGTTTACACTCACACACAGGTCTTCTACAGAACACACAGACAGAGGTTTACACTCACACGCAGGTCTACAGAACACACAGACAGAGGTTTACACTCACACGCAGGTCTACAGAACACAGAGACAGATGTTTACACTCACACGCAGGTCTACAGAACACACAGACAGATGTTTACACTCACACACAGGTCTACAGAACACAGAGACAGATGTTTACACTCACACGCAGGTCTACAGAACACACAGACAGATGTTTACACTCACACACAGGTCTACAGAACACAGACAGATGTGTACACTCACACACAGGTCTACAGAACACAGAGACAGAGGTTTACACTCACACGCAGGTCTACAGAACACAGAGACAGATGTTTACACTCACACGCAGGTCTACAGAACACAGAGACAGAGGTTTACACTCACACACAGGTCTACAGAACACAGACAGATGTTTACACTCACACACAGGTCTACAGAACACACAGACAGATGTTTACACTCACACACAGGTCTACAGAACACACAGACAGATGTTTACACTCACACACAGGTCTACAGAACACACAGACAGATGTTTACACTCACACACAGGTCTACAGAACACACAGACAGATGTTTACACTCACACGCAGGTCTACAGAACACAGACAGATGTTTACACTCACACACAGGTCTACAGAACACAGAGACAGAGGTTTACACTCACACACAGGTCTTCTACAGAACACACAGACAGATGTTTACACTCACACGCAGGTCTACAGAACACAGACAGATGTTTACACTCACACACAGGTCTACAGAACACACAGACAGATGTTTACACTCACACGCAGGTCTACAGAACACAGAGACAGAGGTTTACACTCACACGCAGGTCTACAGAACACACAGACAGATGTTTACACTCACACGCAGGTCTACAGAACACACAGACAGATGTTTACACTCACACACAGGTCTACAGAACACACAGACAGAGGTTTACACTCACACGCAGGTCTACAGAACACAGAGACAGAGGTTTACACTCACACACAGGTCTACAGAACACAGAGACAGATGTTTACACTCACACGCAGGTCTACAGAACACAGAGACAGAGGTTTACACTCACACACAGGTCTACAGAACACAGACAGATGTTTACACTCACACACAGGTCTTCTACAGAACACACAGACAGAGGTTTACACTCACACACAGGTCTACAGAACACAGAGACAGAGGTTTACACTCACACACAGGTCTACAGAACACAGACAGATGTTTACACTCACACACAGGTCTACAGAACACAGAGACAGATGTTTACACTCACACACAGGTCTACAGAACACACAGACAGAGGTTTACACTCACACACAGGTCTACAGAACACAGAGACAGAGGTTTACACTCACTGTTCAGCTCTCCCTCTAGTTAGCTGAATGGTGAATTTTCTGCTTGCTCCGGCAGTACGGGTGAAATGATGAGACTGACACAATTCGGTTTGATTTCCTTCTTCCTATAATAAACAGATTGTAAAACTGAAAACACATTGATCCATTAGTACATGTAAATAATTAACAGTGAACGAACTAACAGAAAAGATTCAACAAACTACACAATCATTCAGAGCTCAACTTACCAACTCCCATCTCGCTCTATACTGTCATTCCGATTCCCTGCCACCCAGATTACCTCCATTAAGCCCGCCCCCATTTCTATCTAAGCCAATCACTCTCTGCATGCATACTTTTACCCAATCAAATGAATCAAACAATAAAATAAACTCCCAATCAAATACCCTCCCATGGATTAGCCAAACACCTCCCACTTGGTCCATTGGTCCTTTGTGCCTAAATGGACCACAACTTTCCCTCTCTTTAATACAGTTATTTTCTACTGCTCCTTCCTCGTCCTGAATCACCCACGCCTTCTTGCGCATCTTCAATAGGGTGCCAGCCAACCCCTCGTGGTTCGCCCCATGGGCCTCCCCTGCCAACAGAGTGCTGATCCACGCAGTGTAGGGGACAAGTGGGATTCCCACCTCCTTCGCCTCCTGGATTCCTCCGGAACACACCAGCAGCCCCGGCCCTTCGACCCTCTCAACTACCAGTCTGTCCCAAGTCGTTTTAGGAAACTCTGTTCCATCCTGTGCAGCCAGACACAGGTCGCGGAAAGCTGCGTTCAGCTCCTGGACGCCGAGGCTAACTCCGCTTCTTGTCTCCCTCGGGCGTGTAGCCTCCCACTTTGCGTCTTCTGGAGCCCTCCTGCAAACCAACCACTGCCTAACAGCTCGCCGGACCCACCCAACTACCCGAATGAGCCTGCCTATCTCACTGAAGCGTTCTGGCTCAATCAGGTCCATGAGAGCAGCGCCCCAGAGCCTCTCCCTCTCATGCTCGGGGTCCCTGGAACTCCCAACCGGTGTGGATGTCCCCTTTGCATTTGCTTCCTCCTCAATGCCGCATTTCGGGTCCAGCCCCTTCCTCGCCTGAGCGCGTGTTACAGCTGCAGTGAACGCTTTCCGTTGCAGCATGCTCACGCTGTCTCGAGCACTTACAGCCACTCCCCTGGATGTTTCCTCGCTCAGCTGATCAGCCAGCACCAACACCTCTGACTCTGGCTCCACATTGGCCCTCGTTTCTGCAGGCTGGCCCTCTTTGCTCCTCCCACTTTGACCCGACTGGATCCGTGGTTCCGGAGCGAAACCTCCAGCGTTGAGCGTCCTCTCGATTCCCTCCGTGATGCTCCTCAGCTCTCTCCTGTCGCCATGAGACGCTAGAATGTCGTCTACATAGGTGTCCTCCTCAAGTGCTCTCCGCTCTTCTTTTAGGTGGGCGACCTCTGGCAGCCTTGCCGTCTTCCTCATGGCCAGCTGGGCGATGCATCCGGCTGGCTTGTCCCCGATGTTGACGCGGGTAATTGCGTAGGTTTTGATCTTCTTTTCCTCTGCGAGAGTCATCTCTTTCCCGCCCGGCTGACAATTTCCGCAGCGACACCCTCCACACTTTGGCTCGCACGCGGCGCTGATGCTATCCCAGCTCCACCACTCGAGGACCTCTTTGCTGCTTGCAGCTGTTCTCCCGGTCTTTTCATGACCTTGCGGCTTCTGGTCTCCATCCTCTTCTTTTGCGCTGGGCGTCTTGCAGGGGATCTCCTCAAATCTTACTGCCTCCGTTCTCAGAGAACGCGCAAAGTGCGTCTGGGAGTTGTGTGCGGATCTTTCCCAACTTTCAAACAGGTCTGGGTGCGTTCCTCCCACGGTCTTCCCCAGAGGCCCGTCCCACAGCACCAAGTCTCCCGTCCCTCTTCTCCACCGTGGAGCGAGTCGTCCCTCTCGGTGGCTGATCAAGAGCTCGATTTCCTTAGGTCGGACCAGCTCTTCCTTCTCGACCCCAGGGAAGAACTTACAGAGTCGCTCTGGACTGATGACCTTGTCTGCACGAGCGATTGTGTCGAGCCCGTAGCATACCATCTCGTGGGGACTCCATCTGTTGTTGCTCCACGCTCTGACCTTTAGCAGGTACTTATTAGTCTTGACCTTGACCTTCATTCCACCGACTCCATGCACAGTCAGTGTTACTTGCTTCCGCTCCAGTCGGAGCCGATTGGCGGCCCGGTTGGTGATATAATTTGTGTCGGAGGCGAGGTCTATGAGAGTTCCCAGGGCATATCCATCTTCTGTTTTGACTGTCAATATCATCATTAGTACTGGATGTTCCTCTGGCCCATCCTCTGCGAAGAGACTTCCGCCTTCTGCGCCCGCGCTCAGCGTCATCGAAGCCTTACTGGTGAATGCCTTCGCCCTCCTCTCCTGTTCAGGGTTGAGTCCCAAAGAATCCAGGAATTCTCGTTGCTTGTCAGCGAACCCTGGCCCTGTCCTCTTCCCCTCACTCCATTCGGGACACAGAAGGTAGTGATGACTTGCCCTTCCTTCATCCCGCTTGCACACTCTGCACAGGTACCGGTTACTACACTCCCCGTCGGCGCCGTGCATGCCCAAACATTTCTGACAGGCTTTGCTTTGCCTTACTATGGCTCGTTTCTCTGCCAGACTGACACTCTTGAACTTTTGGCAGAAGAATATTTTGCCACCGTGCTGATCGCTTCCACAGATGTCACACTCTTCTCTTCTTTCCGAGTTCCTGCCCGTGACTCTGGTTTCACCTCGATGTTCCTCCTCTTCTTCATCTACCGGTGAGTCTCTCTCCGTGGCCCTCGTGAATGCCCTCTTCTCCCATCTGACTGGCTTCTCTGGTGTTCCCTCAGAGGTTTCTGTGGAGCCTCGGATTCGCGCCATCCTTTCGAGGATTACTTCCTGCCTTTTCAGAAACAGAAGAAGAGCATCGAATTGCTTGTCTGGGGCGACTTGGTTTTCGGGTTCGGTTACAAAGGTAAACCAGCCTTCCTGCACGCGATCTGGTAGTTTGCTCTCGATGGCCTTAATTACAAGTGGGTTCTTCATAGCGCCCACTTCTCCTAAGTCAGTCAGGTCCATGAGGGCTCTTTCCACTGCCTGAATAAGGTCGATTGCTTTCCTCGGCTGGTTTCCTTTTACCGCTGGCATTCTTTCCAATTCCTCAATAATTTGCAGCGCGATGGTTGCCTTGTCTCCAAACCGATTCTCCAAGGCTTTGAATACGTCTTCCGCTGAGCGGTAGCTCGAGAGTTTGAGCTCCTCGAAAACCTTTCGGTCTATGCTCTCGAGGAGGTGGAGTTTCTTCACCTCTGGCGACCCCGATGGGTCTCCCTGCCGCTGCAGGCTTTCCCAATCTTTCCGCCAGCGATGAAAATCTCTCATACACCCGCTGAACACGGGCAGCCTTGTTGGAGGGAGTTTGATCTTGGCTCTAGTGCGATTGCCTCCATATGTGGCGCTCTCCAGCCCTGCCTCCCGGGCTTGTTCCCATGCTTCCCGCTGAGCCTCCAGTAGTTTGGCGCGCTCTTGAGCGGCTATTTCTGCTGCCTTCAACTCAATCACGGCCGCCTTCTGCCTTGCCTCAGCGATCTCTTCTTCGGCCCCCAATTTCACCTTCGCTGTCTCCTTCTCAAACTCGGCCACGCTATCAGCTGACTTCAGTCTTGCCTCAGCGGCTTTCCTTTCCAGCTTGGCAATGGCTTCTTTATTTTCTCTATTTGTCGCTCGATCTTTGGCCTCTTCTTCGGCGAGAACGTCGGCCCTTTTCCTCTCATCTTCGGCGAGAGCGTCGGCCCTTCCTCTATTCGCCGCTCGATCTTTGGTCTCTTCTTCGGCGAGAACGTCGGCCCTTTTCCTCTCATCTTCGGCGAGAACGTCGGCCCTTTTCCTCTCATCTTCGGCGAGAGCGTCGGCCCTTTCTCTATTCGTCGCTCGATCTTTGGCCTCTTCTTCGGCGAGAACGTCGGCCCTTTTCCTCTCATCTTCGGCGAGAACGTCGGCCCTTTTCCTCTCATCTTCGGCGAGAGCGTCGGCCCTTTCTCTATTCGTCGCTCGATCTTTGGCCTCTTCTTCGGCGAGAACGTCGGTGGCCATTTGCTTTGCTGCGGCGGCCTTGTCGGCCATTTTGTCAGTATTCTCCTTCTCAACTCTTCCAAATTCAGTCACAAACGTTTCCCAAAGTTCATCCCTTTTGTCCTCCAGCTCCTCTAGTGACTTTCTCGTGTTGCACGCCTCAACTACAGGGATCCACTCCCCCCAGCTTGATAGCAGACTTCGTGCTTTGATGATGAGGCTCTCTGTGAGTGTGCTTCGTTCTTTACAAACGTCGTGGGTTGCCTCTTCTAGACTGATCCTCTTCGCGCCTTCGTGACTCCTTTCTGCTCGTCTAATTGTGGATGAAAGTTCGACCCCCGCGAACCTTGTCCACATGTTGGCCTTTAAAACGTGACCGACCTGTTCAACCTTCTGAGCTCTCTCCTCAGCGGCCTTGGTGATGTCTTGAAGAAGCTGACTGTTGCCTGTCTCAGGTTCCTGACTTGCTTTGGCCTGCAAACCTTCCTCATAATTGTCGTCTGCAGAGTTTAGGTCTTTCGCGTTTGATAGGAGCGCTATCCACTCGCGTTTCATGTCATCTTCGCCCATCAATGCCACTGACCTGATGATGTGGCGGTATCCTCTCTCAAAAGTGACTGCCAACTTTTCCCTTTCGGTCCTTAGTGCCTCCATTCTGCCTGTGACTCAGAAATAACCTGTGTGTACCTGTTTCGTCTTTCTATCTTATATCTTCAGCCCTCTCTGACTCCCTGAGCTGATTTGCGCTGGTCCCTGCACTTCCTTAACTAGTCTTCGGCAGCGGAACCAGGTTCACCGTGGGGTCATCCCAGGGATACTGCTAAAAATAAAATAATAAAGTGGGAGAGGATTTTCCTCCCCCCGACGACTTAATACCCAGGTACACACAAACCTATTTTAATGCAAACAGTCAATAGAGTCACAGAGAAGAGTGCTGGGTGTGGGTAGCTCTCTGGGTAGCTGCTATTAGCTCGCAATTCCTTTCTTGGTGGGTCTTGTAGGTTAGCCTAGCTGGCTGTGGATTCTTGCAGTTGGGTTAACCAGTTGAAGCTAGCCGTGGATTGTTTCACTCCTTGCCTGCCTAGCTAGCTGTAGCCTTGAGTGCTATAAGCTCTACCGCGTGCCTGCTGCGCTAATGCGACAACAGGGCTAACGCTAGCTTAGTTTGCTAATGCTACGCTGGCTAGCAAGTGGCTAGTTAGCTACAGTTGCGGGCGCCACGGCTCCGTTTCCGGCCTAGTTAGCTGTAGCTTTGAGTGCTATAAGCTCTACCGCGTGTCTGCTGCGCTATTGCAACAACAGGGCTAACGCTGGCTTAGTTGGCTACTCTACGCTAGCTAGCAAGTGGCTAGTTAGCTACAGTTGCGGGCGCCGCGGCTCCATTGCCGGCTGGCGGCTGCGTCACTAACCTGACCAGGCTTTAGCTTGCTCTTATCTCCGGTGAATGGATCCTTGTCCTCCCGGAGCTTCTGTTGCGTCCAACCGTGCTTGTATTTCCTTAGCTAACTGACGGTCCGTCCTCCTGCGGTCGTCAGCGGGTGTTTTACAATTGTTCAGCTCTCCCTCTAGTTAGCTGAATGGTGAATTTTCTGCTTGCTCCGGCAGTACGGGTGAAATGATGAGACTGACACAATTCGGTTTGATTTCCTTCTTCCTATAATAAACAGATTGTAAAACTGAAAACACATTGATCCATTAGTACATGTAAATAATTAACAGTGAACGAACTAACAGAAAAGATTCAACAAACTACACAATCATTCAGAGCTCAACTTACCAACTCCCATCTCGCTCTATACTGTCATTCCGATTCCCTGCCACCCAGATTACCTCCATTAAGCCCGCCCCCATTTCTATCTAAGCCAATCACTCTCTGCATGCATACTTTTACCCAATCAAATGAATCAAACAATAAAATAAACTCCCAATCAAATACCCTCCCATGGATTAGCCAAACACTCACACACAGGTCTACAGAACACACAGACAGAGGTTTACACTCACACACAGGTCTACAGAACACACAGACAGATGTTTACACTCACACACAGGTCTACAGAACACACAGACAGAGGTTTACACTCACACACAGGTCTACAGAACACAGACAGATGTTTACACTCACACACAGTTCTACAGAACACAGAGACAGATGTTTACACTCACACACAGGTCTACAGAACACACAGACAGAGGTTTACACTCACACACAGGTCTACAGAACACAGAGACAGAGGTTTACACTCACACACAGGTCTTCTACAGAACACACAGACAGAGGTTTACACTCACACACAGGTCTACAGAACACAGACAGATGTTTACACTCACACACAGGTCTACAGAACACAGACAGATGTTTACACTCACACACAGGTCTACAGAACACAGAGACAGAGGTTTACACTCACACACAGGTCTACAGAACACAGAGACAGAGGTTTACACTCACACACAGGTCTACAGAACACACAGACAGAGGTTTACACTCACACACAGGTCTACAGAACACACAGACAGATGTTTACACTCACACACAGGTCTACAGAACACAGAGACAGATGTTTACACTCACACACAGGTCTACAGAACACAGAGACAGATGTTTACACTCACACACAGGTCTACAGAACACAGAGACAGAGGTTTACACTCACACACAGGTCTACAGAACACACAGACAGAGGTTTACACTCACACACAGGTCTACAGAACACACAGACAGATGTTTACACTCACACACAGGTCTACAGAACACAGAGACAGATGTTTACACTCACACACAGGTCTACAGAACACAGAGACAGAGGTTTACACTCACACACAGGTCTACAGAACACACAGACAGATGTTTACACTCACACACAGGTCTTCTACAGAACACACAGACAGAGGTTTACACTCACACACAGGTCTACAGAACACAGACAGATGTTTACACTCACACACAGGTCTACAGAACACACAGACAGAGGTTTACACTCACACACAGGTCTACAGAACACAGAGACAGATGTTTACACTCACACACAGGTCTACAGAACACAGAGACAGATGTTTACACTCACACACAGGTCTACAGAACACAGACAGAGGTTTACACTCACACACAGGTCTACAGAACACAGAGACAGAGGTTTACACTCACACACAGGTCTACAGAACACAGACAGATGTTTACACTCACACACAGGTCTACAGAACACACAGACAGAGGTTTACACTCACACACAGGTCTACAGAACACAGAGACAGATGTTTACACTCACACACAGGTCTACAGAACACAGACAGATGTTTACACTCACACACAGGTCTACAGAACACACAGACAGATGTTTACACTCACACACAGGTCTACAGAACACAGAGACAGAGGTTTACACTCACACACAGGTCTACAGAACAAGGATTTGTATAATGGGATGTAACAATAAACTTGAAACTAGAAAAACTTGAGATGAACAGGTGAACGTATTATGGTCAACGTCTTTCTGGTATATACACACACACACACACTCACACACTCTCTCTCTCTCTTTTTTTTTTTCTCTCTCTCTCTCTCTCTCTCTCTCTCTCTCTCTCTCTCCTAAGCAGGAGACAGCAAAAATCGTTCAACTAATTAGCCTGCTTAAGGTAAAAGCATTGTGACAATCAATAATAAAAGCAAGAAACAAGTTACATAAACAAATCTTTAGATTTTACACTAAATCAGATAAAAAATGATCACAGTTCTGGTTTCGTTTGAGATGGGTCTTGAACATGGTAGGTCTAATCACAAATGGTATAGGCTATTCCAGTAGTTACCACAGCTGACTTTCTTCTACACTATTAGGGAGGCTGTTTGTGGTCTTAGAAGCAGGGGCGTGTCCAGGGGGGGGCCACTGAAATCTGATTGGCCACCCTAGGTGCCACCCTGATTGATTGGCTATCTGCCTAGTCACTTTTCGAACAGCCTTTTCGAACAAAATTGGCGCTCCTGAAGAAATGTGAGTATCATTAATAACGTTAGACTTTTGCATAGCTACATATAGGCTACGGTGTTGTGCTAGTGGTTAAAACGTTTTAGCTGTAACATTATATTTTGTAGTAGGCTACTGGTCTCTCATCATCCGATCTCGGCTTGCTAGCAAACCTGTCGTCAAAATGCTAGCTAATGCTAACGTTAGGCTATAGGCTAGGTAACGTCAGCTATATACATTTGAATGCTTGAGTATGTTTTGTTTGTGTATTGTGCAAGTTATAAAGTGACATGTGTTATGTGATGGTTAATGTTACAGTATGAAAAGAAATCAGAGCATTCAGGGTTTCTTCCAAAGAAAAAAAAACTAAAGGACAGAGCAGCAGGACAGAGCAGCTAGAGCTAATGTTAGTCAGTCAGAGGGGAGCATGCCTATGTTCCCCGGGTCCTATGTTCCCCGGGTCCTATGTTCCCCTGTTCCGCACTTCCGAAAAAGGGTTCTATGTTCCCCGCTTCCGAAAAAGGGTTCTATGTTCCCCGCTTCCGAAAAAGGGTCCTATGTTCCCCGCCTGCCGTTGTGTCAAGCGACCTCATGTGTCGTTATGTGGTACTGCATGAGAGTTTGACTTTTTTTTTTTTTTTTTTTTTTGGGGGGGGGGTCTTAAGATGACTTGGAAATAATGAACAACACAATGAATGTCATAGTATTGTCTCAGCATTTTATATAACTCCCTAGATAGATCATTTTCGAGATGGAATTGAAAATCTTATATTCCTAAAAGAACACCAGTGATATATATATACACATTATTAAATATTTTTTCTATATTTTTGTCAAACGAAATCAAATAAATACAGTAGAGATATCAATCCAAAATATAGGCTTTTATTGCAACCAACAACAACAACAAAAAAACTATGTTTGTGCAAACATGGTGTTTGTTTCCAAGACCAAGCATCAAAATGCCAACCTATGGGACAATACTGTACATCCCATTGGCAGGACGTCACGTAACAGCGCAGTGTGTCTCTAGGTTACAGTGTCACATATCCCATAATATAATCCCTAAGTAACTAGCCAGTTTTCGTAGCACAGTGAGTGACGTCTTCGAAATCGAAAACACAGGCTATAGTGAGACGCGCGTCAAAAAAGGCTCACAGGCGGAAACTACATCCCGAACGATAGTTCCTCCCTAGGAAATATTAGTTCCCACTTCACACGAGATAGATAGATTAGATAGTTTGACTGTGTGATAGATAGATAATTTGATATTTTGAAAGTGTGATCGATCGATAGATAGTTTGATTGTGTGATAGATAACTTGATATTTTGAAAGTGTGATAGATAAATCGATATATCAATAAAGAAAAGAGTGTAAAAAGAAACAACTTGCATTGCTGTCATGCTAGCGTAGTGTTTAAGGCTGCGGACTGGAGTTCCAAAGGTTGCGAGTTCGAGACTTGACTAAGTCATTCATTTTTTTTTTTTTTTTACATTTAACCGAAGATTTCATGCAAAGGTTTCAAACACCATTGTAATCGTGTCAGTTCTTGTAAATTAGCCTGCACCATAATTTTATAGCCTACAATACTTTTTTAGATGAGATTTTAGATTAGATTCAGACAACGAAATGCAGTAAAAAGTGCGCCTGAAGAGGGATTCGAACCACCGATATAAAATGACGATTAAATCCTATGGCAGCAGTCAATACCACTAGGCCATTGTGGCGATATGACGGTTTGTAGCCTGCTGCGGATATCACCACAGTAGTAATATTCATTTATTAAAATATGAACATATAACAATAACTGGGGCTAGTATGACCTACGCATTTAATCGGTCAGCAATTTCTTGCCAAACCATTTCCCTCGCCTTGTTAATTGCGGCAGTATTGCACTATTTTACATCTTATTTTTCCGTCTTCATAAAAATCAATAATTCGGAATGCTGCGCAAATGTAGTACCCCTGCAGAGTGGAGTATCTTCATTTCGACAGATTGACACTTCAGGGCTTTTTATGTCTGCGTGCACGCGCCCATATCGAAGATTTGTAAGCCTGTCTTCTGTGAACACTGATGACACAAGGCTGATCCTCGTTCGAGGAATCACCTGAGGCTTGATTTCCAATCTCGAGTTCCCTGAGCGCCGCTATACTGATCCACCTTTAGTGGAATGACCCGCTGATTAGTCACTTTTACAACGAGGTATGACTTGTAAGGATCATGCATTTGTGGAATGAGCAACACAGCTAAACGTGTGGGTAGCGGCCCAACATTTGCAATTGTATGCATGGATTAAAGAAATATTTTTTCTATATTTTGGTCAAACGGAATCAAATAAATACAGTAGAGATATCAATCCAAAATATAGGCTTTTATTGCAACCAACAACAACAACAAAAAAACAATGTTTGTGCAAACATGGTGTTTGTTTCCAAGACCAAGCATCAAAATGCCAACCTGAGACAATACTGTACATCCCATTGGCAGGACGTCACGTAACAGCGCAGTGTGTCTCTAGGTTACAGTGTCACATATCCCATAATATAATCCCTAAGTAACTAGCCAGTTTCCGTAGCACATAGAGTGTGACACATCCTCTTTCACACATCAAATCCTCGGGGGATCCTGGCATACAGAGATGTAGTCTCTTTCACTCTAGTGTTTTAGTAGTCAGGCACAGCAACAAACAGCAACAAACATAATAACAATAGCAATATTTAGGCCAATAACAATAACATAATAATAACAATAATAATAATAATAATAACAATAACACAATTAGGCCAATAACAATAATAATAACAACAACATAGGCCAAAGTGCTATCAAAATAAATGTGGAAATCTAGCCCATACGGACGCTACGGCTGACAGCCCTCCAGTACGAAGCCAGATCTCTGAGGCCCTGCATGTACTATGTTTGTGCAAACATGGTGTTTGTTTCCAAGACCAAGCATCAAAATGCCAACCTGAGACAATACTGTACATCCCATTGGCAGGACGTCACGTAACAGCGCAGTGTGTCTCTAGGTTACAGTGTCACATATCCCATAATATAATCCCTAAGTAACTAGCCAGTTTCCGTAGCACATAGAGTGTGACACATCCTCTTTCACACATTGTTTGTGTATGGTATGATGCAGCAATGATGACAGACACGTGTATCAAGTTCAGCCATGTAATATCAAAGTGAAGGGAACAAGCACCTACACACGGGTCATGCAGAAACAACCAAACAAGTCGATAGCCGATGGCATCGATCTAAGTAGACCCGTAACATCCTCCTTTTCCAAGTGAACACAAACACCTTAGAACTTAGTGCAAAAATAACAAAAGTAATCTAGTGCAAAAATAACAAAAGTTTGTTCTTATATAAAATGTAACAACAGTCTCTGTTAACTTCTGTATTCTCTGTGTCTTTCCTTTTTCATTTTTTTTCCATTTTTATTTTATGGCAACAGCCCTATATAGTTTAGGTTACAAATTGAGTCTCACAGGTGGCTTAGACAGCCGTCCAGCCCTAGTGTATGCGCGTCCCTCAAATGGTGCTGTGCCAATTGGACTAGGTGAGGTCCTAGGTGTGAACCTGACCGGGCTCGGCTCGGCCACAGTTGGGGGAGCCTCTGCAGCAGTACTCTCTGGCACAGGGTCATTCTCTTCGTAGGTCGGAGTAGCAGTCGGCTCGGCTACTCTGAGGTCCACCCTGTTGCGTCGATAGAGGGAGCCGTCGACATCCACCAGGTACGATCTCGGTGCAACCCTGCGGAGGCAGGTCCCAGCCCTCCAGATGCCAGTGTTGTCAGTAGGCAGAGGCTTCATTCGGACGGTTTCCCCGACTGCCAGCTCCGGCAGGTCCCGGGCGGACCGGTCATAGAAAGACTTGGCAAGCTGCCTCCTGTGGCGCAGCTTTTCAGTGACTCCTACCACAACGACTGGTTCCAGCAGCTTGTTTGTCACTGGAATAGAGGTCTTCAGCCGACGAGACATGAGACGTTGTGCCGGGCTGCTGTTCATGCTTTCGGTGGGAGTATTTCTCCAGTGTAGTATGGCCTTCCAGGGGTCGTCACTGTCACGCATAGCCTTGCGCAGCAGATTCTTTGCAATCTTGACGGCCGACTCTGCCTTGCCGTTTGCTTTCGGGTGCCTTGGAGAGGAGGTCACATGCTCAAACTCCCATTCAGAGGCAAAACGTGAGAACTGAGAGGTAAATTGTGGGCCATTGTCTGTGATGACCCTCTCTGGCTGGCCATGCCGAGCGAACTGTGCCTTACATCGCTTGATGACTGTCTCTGCAGATAAGTCAGGGAGGAGCTCAACTTCCCAAAAGTCAGAATAGTGGTCGACTATAATAAGATAGTCCTTCTGCCTATGACTGAACAGGTCCATGCTCAGAATTTGCCACGGCCTGGTGGGCAGTTCATGTGAGAGCATGGTCTCCTTTTGCTGTTTGTGAGCATACTCATTGCAGGTTGAGCAGGTGCCCACAAAATCCTTTATCTCTGCCTGCATGTTCGGCCAGTACAATGTCTCTCGAGCATGTCGGTAGCATGCGTCTCCTCCTGTGTGACTTGAATGAATGCGCGTAAGCATCTCTGGGCGTAGTGATTTTGGGATGATGACTTTCTGCCCCCGGAATAGAACACCGTTCTGTACACTGACTTCATCTCTGTAAGGCCAGTATTCTCTGGTAATGAGAGGTGCTTCTTCTCTCACATCTGGCCAGCCTATGAGAACTGTGGACTTAAGTGCCTGCAGGCATTCATCTCGGTCAGTGTGCAGCCTGATTTGTTCGAGACGCTGGTCACTTACATTCAAGTAGTCTGCCTGGTTCACATGCTGTATCTCCTCTTGCTCTTGTTGCAGGGAGCAGATAGCGTGCCGCTGGTAGGTTGTTCCTCTGCCGGTGCATCCTGCTGTTGCTCTGCTGAGCGTGTCGCTGATGAACATTTCAGGCCCTGGTTTGTAGATGACCGTCAGACTGTAGTTCTGTAAGGTCATGAGCATGCTCTGAAGCCTCTTGGGAGCGTTGAGGAGAGGTTTGCTGAAAATGGAGATTAGGGGCTTATGGTCTGTCTCCGCTGTGATCAGGTCGCGGCCATATAGATAGTAGTGAAACCTCTGACAGGCGAAGACGATGCTGAGACACTCTTTCTCAATCTGTGCGTAGTTCTTTTCTGTGGGGGTAAGAGCTCTCGAAGCGAACGCGATGGGCTGTCCTTCCTGCATGAGGCAGCATCCGAGACCATTCTGGCTGGCGTCGCTCTGGACTGTGATTGGCTTGGTCACATCATAGTAGCGCAGGACAGGCATGGTTGTAGCTAGAGACTTGAGTTCTTGAACTGCCGCCTCGTGTTTGGGTAGCCAATGCCAGGGGGTTTCCTTGTCCAGCAAGCGTCGCAACGGCTCACAGACACTTGATAAGTGTGGCATGAATTTGGCCAAGTAGTTGGCAAAGCCAATCAGACGCTGCACCCCTTTTGCGTCAGTTGGATTGGGCATTTCGATGATGGCCCTCACCTTCTCTGGGTCAGGTTTCAGCCCTGTGGATGAGAGGATGTGGCCGTGAAACTGGACCTCAGCTACTTTGAACTGCAGCTTCTTCAACCCTAGCCGCAGCTTGACCTCACGGCAGCGTTCCATCAGTGCCAAAAGCTTGACATCATGGTCACTCTCAGCCTCTTTGTCTGTGTCCCCACAACCCACAACCAGGATGTCGTCCGCAATGGGCTCGATGCCCTTGAGTCCAGCCAGGAGCTCGTGTTGTTTTCGCTGATACACCTCGGGTGCCACAGACACTCCGAATGGTAGCTTAAGCCAGCGTTTCCTCCCCCAGGGGGTCCAGAATGTGGTCATGAGGCTGCTCTCGTAGTCAAGTCTGCATTGTAGAAATGCATCTCGGGCATCCACTAAGGTGAATACTCTTGCCTTCGGTAGTTTGTACAGGACATCATCCAGAGTAGGCATGATGTAATGAGAGCGCTTTAGGGCCTTGTTCAGGAACTTAGGATCTATACATAGTCTGAGCTTGTCTGGTTTTTTTACAATAACCATGTTGCTGATCCAATCAGTTGGGTCTGTGACCGGCGCCATGTGGCCGTCAGCCTCGTACTTGTCCAGCTGGGCTTTGACTGCTGCTTTCATTGCAATGGGAACATTGCGAGGGGCACATTGAACTGTAGGAACCCTGGAATCTAGGTCAAAGTGGACCTCCCCGGGTAGAGATTCCACAGGTGAGTTGAATACATCACTGTATTTGTTAGTCAGCTGCTCCTTGGTTAGGGCTCCAGGCTGTGCATGTTCCACTTTGAGCACGTCCTCAGGGATTGTGAACTGCATGAGACCTAGGCGTTCACAGGTAGAGCCTGACAGGAGAGGATTTTGCCTAGACTTAACTATTTCAAATGAGAGCTTGTATGTTTGACCTCTTACTCTACATTCTGTCTCAAAGATGCCTATGGAGCTCAGTGTTTCCCCGGAGTACAGCTTTAGTCTAGCCTCACTTGGGCAGAGTGGTGCGTTGGGTGCCAGCCTTTTCTTGTCATGAAGGCTCATTACATTGCATGTCGCTCCAGAGTCCAACTGACATTGCTGTGGCTTGTTGTGAAAACGTAATGTTACAAACCATTTCTTCCCTTTGGCTTGCACTGCACCAATTGACTCATGCATGTATATGTCTTCCTCACTGTTTTGTTCTGAGCTCTCAGCTGTATTTTCCATGCAGTGTATCTTTCCCTCAGTGGGTCTTTTGCTTTTTTGACACACTTTAGCAAAGTGATTATTTACTCCACATGATTTGCATTGTTTTCCGAATGCTGGGCAGTGATCTCTGCCCCTTGCATGCGAGTTGCCACAGTATTTACATGCATAGCCTGCGTCTACAGCTCTGGGTGAATTGCTCTGCCTCCATTGGTTTTGCCTGGATTGTTGTTGCCTAGATTGTTGCCTAGCAACGGCGAGCACCGCTTCTACGTGCGGAGGACTCGCTATCGCCATCGCTCTCATGCGAATGTCTGTCTGCTCCGTTGCGCGGCACATGTCAATTGCTGTGATCAACGTCAGTTGCTTTTCTCTAAGCAATCTGCGCCTTATGCTCTCGTTACCAACACCCAGTACAATTTTGTCACGAATCATCTCATCTCTTAACTGTCCGTACTCACAGGTTGCTGCCCTTTCTCTCAGCCTGGTCACAAAACCGTCTATAGATTCTCCTTCCTCCTGTTTGCAGCTCCCGAAGACGTACCTTTCATATATTGTGTTCTTGGTAGGTTTGAAATACTTCTCCAACGCGGCCAGTATGATCGCAGCATCCCCCTGATCCTCTTCGGAAAGATTTAAGTTGTGACGGTATATATGTCTGCATTCACTTCCCATCACGGTCCTCAGAGTTGCAGCCTGGATTTTCTTGTCCTTTTCAGTTATGCCAGTAACGATGACATAGTCCTCATATTCGGCCCGGAATATGTCCCAATTGACGCTCCAATCGCCCGTGAAGCTCATGGGTGAAGGGGGTGGAAAAGTAATGGCTGCCATGCTAGCTATCGTTGCTCGCTGACTTGTCTCGTCTTCTAAAGTCTCCGAATCACTTGATTCCGATCCAGACATAGGCTACTCTACCTGTACTCACTTCATATTATCTAATATTCCGCTAACGTGAGTTCAGCAGCTTCTGACACCATGTTTGTGTATGGTATGATGCAGCAATGATGACAGACACGTGTATCAAGTTCAGCCATGTAATATCAAAGTGAAGGGAACAAGCACCTACACACGGGTCATGCAGAAACAACCAAACAAGTCGATAGCCGATGGCATCGATCTAAGTAGACCCGTAACACACATCAAATCCTCGGGGGATCCTGGCATACAGAGATGTAGTCTCTTTCACTCTAGTGTTTTAGTAGTCAGGCACAGCAACAAACAGCAACAAACATAATAACAATAGCAATATTTAGGCCAATAACAATAACATAATAATAACAATAATAATAATAATAATAACAATAACACAATTAGGCCAATAACAATAATAATAACAACAACATAGGCCAAAGTGCTATCAAAATAAATGTGGAAATCTAGCCCATACGGACGCTACGGCTGACAGCCCTCCAGTACGAAGCCAGATCTCTGAGGCCCTGCATGTACTATGTTTGTGCAAACATGGTGTTTGTTTCCAAGACCAAGCATCAAAATGCCAACCTGAGACAATACTGTACATCCCATTGACAGGACGTCACGTAACAGCGCAGTGTGTCTCTAGGTTACAGTGTCACATATCCCATAATATAATCCCTAAGTAACTAGCCAGTTTCCGTAGCACATAGAGTGTGACACATCCTCTTTCACACATCAAATCCTCGGGGGATCCTGGCATACAGAGATGTAGTCTCTTTCACTCTAGTGTTTTAGTAGTCAGGCACAGCAACAAACAGCAACAAACATAATAACAATAGCAATATTTAGGCCAATAACAATAACATAATAATAACAATAATAATAATAATAATAACAATAACACAATTAGGCCAATAACAATAATAATAACAACAACATAGGCCAAAGTGCTATCAAAATAAATGTGGAAATCTAGCCCATACGGACGCTACGGCTGACAGCCCTCCAGTACGAAGCCAGATCTCTGAGGCCCTGCATGTACTATGTTTGTGCAAACATGGTGTTTGTTTCCAAGACCAAGCATCAAAATGCCAACCTGAGACAATACTGTACATCCCATTGGCAGGACGTCACGTAACAGCGCAGTGTGTCTCTAGGTTACAGTGTCACATATCCCATAATATAATCCCTAAGTAACTAGCCAGTTTCCGTAGCACATAGAGTGTGACACATCCTCTTTCACACATCAAATCCTCGGGGGATCCTGGCATACAGAGATGTAGTCTCTTTCACTCTAGTGTTTTAGTAGTCAGGCACAGCAACAAACAGCAACAAACATAATAACAATAGCAATATTTAGGCCAATAACAATAACAATAACATAATAATAACAATAACAATAATAATAATAATAACAATAACACAATTAGGCCAATAACAATAATAATAACAATAACATAGGCCAAAGTGCTATCAAAATAAATGTGGAAATCTAGCCCATACGGACGCTACGGCTGACAGCCCTCCAGTACGAAGCCAGATCTCTGAGGCCCTGCATGTACTGTCCTTTCAGCCTCAGTAGACGGGCCTCCAACTCCCTCCACTTCCGTCTCCTTGTTGGGGGAGCGTGGCCTCTGTCTGCCATCCCCAGCTTACCCTCTGCAAGCGTTTGCTGATCCTTCAGGTGCCGAAGGAATTTCCAAAGTGAAGGATGGCGCACTTGGACAGCATCGTTCAGAGTACGATGATAAGCTAGAACAAAAATACAGAATTATAACTTATTAGCCTATTAATGGCCTATTAATGTGCAAACTGGTTCTACATCTGCAGGCTGATCTACTAACGGTGTGCAGTGAGGATTGTTGATCTTTCCAATGTAGAAGATAGCGGGCCTTATTTGAAGTATAGCCGAAAACAAGTATATCTCAACTTCCCCTGTGTGTGAACTTCAATTAGTATTCGTTATTTGGGATCTTAGTAAATCAGGCCCTAAATGTTATTAGTTTGGCATGAACATTTTGACATTGAACATTTTCCCCTCTGTGTCTCCTCCTTTCACAATTTTAAATCCTTTCTTAATCCTTTCTCAATCACGGTGCCCGCCCATGATTGGACTGATGTTACGTCCATCATCATTAGCGCGCTTTAATCCTTTCTCAATCACGGTGCCCGCCCATGATTGGACTGATGTTATGTCCATCATCATTAGCGCGCCTGTACGTGGCAACTCGTCCACCTGTTTAAAGAGCCCTCCTGTCCTCTGCTGTGTTTGATGTTTCGTTAATTTTTGTTTCGGCTCATAGTTAAACCTCGATATACGCACAGGCCCAGAGGTGATAGGATAAGAATGAATTAACCCATAATTAGCAGACAATATTATATTAACAATATAAAATAATTAACTTAATACTTCAGATTTAGTTATTAGATGAAATTATATTTTTTTTGTTCAGATCTGTCATTGTTACACTTACATTCAACATGATTATTGGTCCTTTGCTCCATGTTTCTTTCGAACACATTCCACATCGCTGGTGGGAAGGCCGCTCCAGGATGGACATATGTGTTACGAACATACGCAAGGAAGTCTTGTAACTCAGGGTGGTTCATCAGGGCACGCCTGGTGTTTCTGTGGTTGAGGAGAAGATCAAAATTGATCTGGACCAGAGGCAGAGGCAGGTGTCCTAAGGCCATCACCTTGAGATGAGATGAGATGAGATGAGATGAGAGATGAGATAACGTTTATTGCCATTTATGCATACACATTAAGCATACACATATAGGAATTTGATTTGGCGTTACAGTAAGAGCATTTCTAAATGCAATGCAAACAAAACAACACAGGACAGACAGCAGTGCAGACAGAACACAACAAACCTTGCGGATGACTGCTGCCAGTGGATGGTCATGACGGAATGGACCAGCCAATCCAAGTGCCTGTACCCTCTTCCACAAGGCTTGGTTGAAATGGAAGTAGCATCCTCCGATTCTGGCTTGTGGCAACTCCGTTTCAAGAGCAGTTTTCAGCGCTTGCTCAAAGTCACAGATGACTTTACGCGGACGCCAAAGGTGGTGGGTGATTCTCCTGAGTGACGTTTTGACACACTGGAACACTTGTCGGTAGTGTCCAATTGTACGTTGCTCCATGAGGACATGTACAAGGGGGACAACGAAGCCATGAATGTCCCCGAGTATAGTAAATACTTGGTTGTATGGGCGTGGGCACGACTTGAATGTAGCATCCATGTATAATGTCCTGCAGTGTCGCAGCTGTCTCAGGTTGTCCTCTGTGGAAAACACTGCTATGCCCCACTCACTGTCTTGGTGCAGGAGGAAATGGTCTCTGCCCCATGTCTCAGCCCATTGACCGTCGATCCTTACATCATCAACGGTAGCTGGGACGGGAGGGATTACTGCAGCTCTGGCTCTGGCCATAACAGACCTAACTGAGGAGAATCTTTGAGGAGGTCGCCCGCGACCTCCACGCTGGATGGGACGGCCCCGCTGTAGACCTACGCACTCAGCATCGTAAATGCGTTTGATTGGTACTGTGGGTTCTCTCACCACCTCTCCAGTAATCACTTGGCGAAATTGCGCATTGTTCACCATTTGTGTATCGGGGGCATGCACATGTTCGCGGACCTCCCGAACTTCTATGTTGGGATTGACCCCCTCTACATCAAAGATGTTTGTAACCAGAACTGTCCGGCAGTCTTCTCTCCAACACCGCCACCGAATATTCTGTAAATTTGTGCGGTGTTTCTGGTACCTAAAATTATCCAGAACTAATATTTTCCCCCCTCGGTCTCCAGTAATTATTTGAGCCATTGTCACTACGCATGTGTTCCTCACATACCGGTATGTGAGGAAGTCTTGTAACTCAAGCTCAATTACAATTGACCTTAAAACAATTGATAGGGGGTGTTACGCCCTCTGGTGACTCGGAGTAGAAGGGCGCAACAGAGACACACTAAATATCAGAGTGCAACATTGTCCCCTGAAACATACAAGTATATTATATCAATGTGTTTCTATGCAGTATCAATAGCATCTAATTTAGATTTTTTATTTTAGTTGTTTATCTAAAGAAAATAATATTTTAAAATAATGAATTATCTAAAACAATACATTAAAAACAATCTAAATGATATGCTACATTTAGCATATCATGCTACAATGATATGTACATTTCAAGCCTGCAAACTGCAACACTTTAAATGAATGTGCAATAACACTATGTGCAATATGACAACCCTAGGGTACATAAGGTTGCAGAGAATATGAAATGTTAGAATAGGTATAGCATAGCATAGAGTACAGCACAGTGTTTTATTTGTACAGTATAGTATAGTGGATAGTGTACATAGCCTTTATTTATGTAAACCAGTAATATATCAATGACAATAAAGACCATTCATTGATTCATTCATTCATATTATCAATAGCATACCCCTTTTATAATTAGCATACTGAATTTCATTCTCAGATTTGATATAAAGACTATCAGAGTTGGGTCATTTGTGAAGACATTAATGTGTGAATAGAGCAGATTAATGTCTGAATAGAGCAGATTAATGTATGAATAGAGCAGATTAATGTATGAATAGAGCAGATTAATGTCTGAATAGAGCAGATTAATGTCTGAATAGAGCAGATTAATGTCTGAATAGAGCAGATTAATGTGTGAATAGAGCAGATTAATGTGTGAATAGAGCAGATTAATGTCTGAATAGAGCAGATTAATGTATGAATAGAGCAGATTAATGTCTGAATAGAGCAGATTAATGTCTGAATAGAGCAGATTAATGTCTGAATAGAGCAGATTAATGTCTGAATAGAGCAGATTAATGTATGAATAGAGCAGATTAATGTCTGAATAGAGCAGATTAATGTCTGAATAGAGCAGATTAATGTATGAATAGAGCAGATTAATGTTTGTCCATCAACGTCGAATTCTGACGTCTGCCGTGTGAGACCAGGCTGATTAGAGTTAGTAGATTTGTGACAGCCCCCCAGTGTGTCTGAATTGGAGTCCTAGTATACTGTACTTCCAAATGGTTTAGCATGGGGGGTCAGGTTCAGTACTAGATTTGGGCCGAGGTCCAATAGTGTCCTACCTACAAAAGGTTTTGTACATATAATCATTTTGTTCATATAATAATGTTGTACACATAGTAATCCACAGTATGATTATGTATTTGTGTATGTTGTTTAAAAAAAAAACAATAAAAATAAAACTAACAGTATAATTATGTATTTGTGTATGTTGTTTAAAAAAAAAAAAAAAAAAAAAAAAAAAAACTCATGCAGTACTACATAACGACACCTGGGGTCGCTTGACACAACGGCAGGCGGGGAATATACGGAAGCGGGGAACATAGAACCCTTTTTCGGAAGCGGGGAACATAGAACCCTTTTTCGGAAGTTTTCGGAAGAGGGGAACATAGAACCCTTTTTTTTTTTTTTGCTAAGAAACCGGGGAACATAGGACCCGGGGAACATAGGACCCGGGGAACATAGGGATGACCCCAGTCAGGGGATGAGAGCCAGCTGGAGGATGTAAACCCAGTTAGCCCACAGCAGGAGCCTCCAGCCTCTGCTGTACACATGGTCATGAGTATGTATGTAACATTCTGATAGCTCCAGATTTATTTTTAGTAAGCACTTATTTGATAACCGTGATAATGTAACATTGTGATTAATTGCTATACATTTAAACTAAAGCCGAATCTTGTCGATTAAGCCTGTATGGGTATTCATATTGTATTCATTTGAGTTTGGTAGCTAACATCGGCCTACTTACAAAAAAGGCTGATTTTGTCATTATGATGACCATTTCTGTGATTTTGTAGTCAAACAAGGATACTGATGATGAAGGCTGCACATCAGCTTCACCTGCACATCAATGTATATACAGTATACAATAGGGCTGTTACGATTCGTCGACTTGCGTAATGTGCGTCGGTGCGTCGTAAATAAACAAAATGGCTGCGACCAGTGCAAACATGGAGGAGGCAGAGCAGCTAAAAGACTTCGCCCACGATCGTCCAAAGTGTGGGAGTACTTTACAAAAAAAGAAAACAATGTGGTGGTCTGTAAACTGTGCAGAAATGAAATGGCCTATCACAGCAGTACGTCTGCAATGAACGAGCACCTCAAGCGAAAGTGTAGAATATATTCGTTGTCTGGTGATTGTCAAAAATGAGGAAAAGGTCTTGAGCAAAGTTTAAGACTATTTATTCAAAAAAGACAGGTTACACAGGATCAGGTCATCAACACAAGGCATCTGGGTGGGGGTCCGAGGACAAAGAGAGTGATCTCTTGCTGTCTCTTCAGGTTTTATACCTGCCCCAGCTCACATTTGAGCCAACCACATCACAGTATCAGCTCAATACTTGGTCCATAGGTCTTGACCAATCGTGACCCTTCCTCCTCGGCCTCTGCCCTAATAAGGAGCTGATCGATTGTTTCTCCAACTCTCTCTCTGGGTTGGTTTGAGAAAAAGTGTGTGTGTGTGCGCGTGTGTGTGCGTGTCTGTGTGTGTGTTCGACCATGTGGCTGTCGTAAAACCCCCATTGTTCAGAGAACATCATGCCCTCGCAGGCCTTCAGGAGAGGTCAGACTTTTACAAAGCCTTATTATACCATATTATACCATATAAGCCTTATTATACCATATAAGGCTATTATACCATATATTATACCACACATATCATGGTATGTGTGTGTGTTTCAAGTAATTTAAAATATACCACAAAAGCATCCTGGAGCTCTTTGTGAAGACAGCCGCAAGATAGCACCGTAAGTCACCGTTGTATTTCTGTTCACTTTTCCGGCCGTGTATGAGTGAAAAATGGATAGCTACTATCTAATGTTACACAAGCAATGTAGCTCACCACAGTTTGTATGTCTTGTCTTCTGGTGTTAGTAACGTTAGCTATGTAGCTGGCTAGCTACGGTAGCCTATTGTCATTGTGGTGCTCGCACCTACTGTACGTTATCTAGCTCGTAGCTCGCATGCTACGTTAGCATCAATTTAGCTAATCATAACATAGCAGCGAGAGTAACGTTAGCTAGCTATGTAGCTACTAGCTAGCTATGTGTTGTGGTGATGGACAGACTTGTAAATGGCCATGTTGGCATTCAAGTTGGCTAAACATAGCAGTGAGGTGGAAATTAAGGGGCCTACACATGATAAGAAATGTATTTTTGTATGTTTTTTTTTCGAACAGTATTTTTTTTTTATCGTTAGACTAACCAATAAATTAGTCGTTAGACTAATCGACCAACCGAAAAATAATCGCTAGATTAATCGTTAGAAAAATAGTCGTTTGGGACAGCCCTAGCTATACAATACATACAATATAAGCCATCTACTTCTCTGCTTTCAGGTTGTTATCAATACAACTATTACTACTATTACTATTACTACTACTATTAAATTGATACAACTATTACAATTCCTGCATTGCTTTAGGTGTGTCTAGTCAGCCACTCTCAGTCTCAGACTATGATACTGACAACGAGGACCAGCCATCAGTACCTGCAGGCCCTGCATTTTCCTGTGGGGACAGTGATGTGGCAGGCCTTGCTGCCCCACGTGGACCTCCTGGTAAGCCTTAATATGTAATTGTTCATATTAAATATACTGTAGCCCGCTTAATATATTGTACTACTTCAATTCTTTCATCTATGTATTAATGCACCAATGAGTACTTCTGTCTCAGAGACTTGAAGGCAGGATCTGATTCTCAGGCATTTGTCACAGATATTTCACAGTCAAGAGCAGAAGGTCCCACTCAACCTCGGCTAAAGATTTTTCCCAAGACTGTCCAAGGTGAGAAGAGGAGGTCGTTCAATCCGCCGTGGTATCAGCTGCATTCATGGCTTGAATACTCACCAAGCAGAGATTCAGCCTACTGTTATCCTTGCAGACACTTTTCCCTGCCTAGTGCACCACAGTCTGTTTTCACGTCAGAATCAGGTTTTTCAAATTGGAAGAAAGCAATGTTCAAAGATGGTGGCTTCAAGCAGCATGAGAAATCTGAGTGTCACACTAATGCCATGTTTGCTTTGAATGAGTACAAGAGGGCAGCACTTACAGATGCTTCCATAGTAGACCTGATTAACAAAGAATACAGAAAAAAAGTGCAAGAGAATCGCAGCTACATAAAAACAGTTGCAGATGTATTGCGTTTGACTGCAACTCAGAATATAGCCCAAAGAGGTCACAGTGACTCTGAAGAGCACAAAGGGAATTTCTTAGAAATTCTTGAAATGATTGCTAAACACAATCCTTTGGTAGCCAACAAAATGAAGGCACAAGGTAATGCAAAATACACCAGCAATACCATCCAGAATGAAATTCTGCAGTGCCTAGCTGGTATGGTGCGTGATTCTATTGTGGCAGAAGTGAAGAAGAGTGAGTTTTTTTCTGTGATTACTGATGAAACCAAAGATCTGCAAAAGAAGGAGCAGCTCTCATTGGTTGTTCGATATTATTACAACGGGGCTGTCCATGAAAGTTTTCTGGATTTCAAACATGCCCAACATCGAGATGCTAAGGGGCTTAGTGACATGATCATCCAGTCTTTAGAAAACTATGGCCTCGACTACAAGTCTAATCTGGTTGGGCAAGGCTATGATGGGGCCTCAGTGATGAGTGGCAAACACTCGGGTGTGGCAGCCAGAATTAAGGCAGAGGATGCATGCGTTTTATGTACACTGTAATGCGCACTGTCTGAACCTGGTCTTAGTTGACACTGTAAAGTCAGTCCCAGAGGCTGATTGCTTCTTCTCACGTCTTGAGAAGATCTATGTGTACATGTCTGGATCTTGTGTGCACCAGAAATGGCTTGGTGTTCAAAAGGAGATGTATGGTGGCTAGGCCAGGGAGTTGGTAAAACTAAGTGACACAAGATGGGCATGTAGAGCATTGGCTTGCAGGAACTTGATGGATAGGTTACCAGCCGTGTTGCGTGTTCTTCAAGATATATGCACAGAAAATCATAGAGACAGATCCATTGATGCTCGAGGTTTGCTTGCACAGATTGACCTGACCTTCATTGGCCTCCTTGCAACCTTCAGAAAACTGTTTGGAAACACAAAGCTCCTTTCTGACTTACTACAGTCACCTTCTGTTGACTTGGCTATGGCAGTGGACATGGTAGAGTCACTTTGTGATACGTTTCAGGAGTACAGGACTGAGACATTTTGTGATCAACTGTGGCACGACATAGAAGAAACAGCCAAACAGTGCAATATAGCTATTCAGGATGGTGAGAAGAGGTCACAAAAAGTTAGCTCCAGGCTTGGTGGGTCTTATGTGACATGTACTATAGGTCTGCGACAGGGTCATTATGATAAAGACGCATTCAGACAGACTACTCTATCCCATCCTTGATTCACTAATCGGTGAAATTAACAGAAGGTTCTCAAAACCAAACTGCTTAATAATGAAAGGCATACAGGCCCTACATCCTAAAAGCCATACCTTCCTGCAGGATGACCAGGTATTTGGCTTAAGTGAAACATATGGATGTGACCGTGAAGATCTTACTCATCAGCTTCACCAAGCTAGGAGAATTTTGAAAATGAAGGCAGAGAGTGGGGCTGTACAGTTGACAAGCACTTTAGACTTAACTGTGTTTTTAGAGCAATACCCAGAAGTTTTTCATGAGCTTTTCAGACTTTGCAAAATAGCCGTAACCCTTCCAGTCAGCAGCGCTGGCTGTGAGCGGAGCTTTTCAGCTCTAAAGCTCATTAAAAATCATTTGCGGACAACCATGCTAGACAGCAGGTGTAGCCATTTAGGTGTGCTAAGCATTGAATCAAGACGAGCTAAGGCATTGAACATGGATGACTTTATAAAAGTGTTTGCAAGCAAACACAAGAACAGGCGAATTAACCTGTTTTGAGTCAGTGCAACGTATGCACAGTGTACTGGTATTGTTAACATTCAAAAACATGTTGATTCTATTTCTGGACAAAAACTGCAAAAAAAAATATTTAAAAAAAGCAGAAAATTGGAAATCACCTAACATACATGTATTTTTTAATTTAATTTATTAATTTGATAAATAGATGTTGTAAAATGTAACGTGTGTCGGCCTACGTACCTATTCCTGACTGAATTTCAACAAAAACTACATATTCCTACAAAAACTACAACTCCCCAGACAACTGTAACTTTGCAACAAAAACACATTGATTCTATTTCTGGACAAAGTCTGTAGAAGAAACAGGAGAGCTCTCCTTCATAAGGGCCATAGTGTGTTCCTACAGCCAGGCTGGGTCCAGAGCTGAACACCCCCAGGCCGGCACCAGGGATGCCTGAGGTCCTCACCTCCAGGCCAGGGGGCAGGGTGAGCCTGGCCCTGTCTGCAGCCCCCAGGGGGGCGGGGCTGTCTGGGATGAAGAGGGGGGGGCCGTGCACCTTACACTCCTCAAGGAAGAAGTCTTGGCACTCCTCACAGTAGAGGTAGTGGTCATCCTTCGGTACCTCCTCTTCCGTGTAGGAGACCCTGGGTCGGTCCCTCAGGCTCCCGCCCCGGGTGTGTGTTCATGCCCGAGGTTGATGGTGTCGGGTCCGGCTGGTGTCTGTTGAGACTACCCTTTGTAGTGAAGCCCCTCCCACACAGATCACAGTGGTGAGGTCCAGGTTTGTCTGTGTCACTGTTTGCGGTTGGGGGGCAGGGGGGTGTCTGAGGTGGTGGGGGCGGTTGTGGGCCTCTGGAAGGAGCGAGGGGGGTGTCTGTGGTGGTGGGGGGAGGTTGTGGGCCTCTGGAAGACGTCTCTGGTCTGATCACTCCTGTCCTCAGCAGTCTGACGTACTCCTCATGGTGGCATCTCTTCACATGCTTGTGGAGGAACGTCTGGGAGGTGTAGGAGAACGGACACAGAGAGCAGGAGAACGCCTGGGACCCCCCGCTCACCTGTTTGGAGGAGCTCTTCACGTCCCACAGGAGGTCGAAGGAGATCCCCAGCTCTCTATCACACAGACCCGTTTTGGCCCCTGAGCGCTCATTTAACTAGCGGCTGAAAATATACAAAAATCCTGTAAGATCACTTTAATACCTTAATACCTTTTTTACTATTATAATCTGCCAAGTAAGAATGAAACAATAAAGCTAAAGTATATCAATATTAAACATTTGCGAAATTTGCAATTGCATTCCAAAATTGTACATTTACAATACATTCATGTATTAAAACCAAGCACACATTAACTCTTACATAATCTCTTACTTCCAAATAGCTAAACTAGAACAATGTATTTTAAATTTAAAACAGTCCGGAGGCAGGAACAGGTGTTACGTTTTGGTATAAA
Organism: Nansenia antarctica; assembly: GCF_963989245.1. Lineage (NCBI taxonomy): Eukaryota > Metazoa > Chordata > Actinopteri > Argentiniformes > Microstomatidae > Nansenia > Nansenia antarctica. The sequence continues at coordinate 54,828,797 of NC_137675.1, forward strand.
GTTCTAGAGGTAGAATGGTGTTGGACCCATGTGCGGTGCAGCTCGGATGAAAGGAGGTCGAGACAGTGATAAAATAAGTTTCTCTTTACTGAGCGGCAATGAACAGTCACAACAGGGCAAGGATATAGAACCAAAAGTAAAGGGGAGCAAGCAAGGCTCTGAGTTGCGAGTAAATCATAAAAGCGGATACAAAACCAACTAGCGTATCGACAAAACAAAAGGAGAGCAATCAAGGCTCCATCAGCTAACCGCAAGAATAATGCAAATACAAAGAAAATAACGAACACTAAATACAATCACTATACCTGGGAATAGCGACAGGTAAATTAAGTCCTCCAGGACAGAACGGACAGAGTCAAAATAGCAGACACGGTATTTTCCATATGACATGCAAGGGTTCTCATCACGTCAACAAACACGAACAACTGACAAGGGAACAAGGAAATGGGACACACCTAAATACACAGACAAACACTCACAGGTGACAATCATAACGTAATTAGTCCAGGGCTGGAGTAATGTCGCTCTTCAACCAGCAGAGGCGTTGGGGAGTGATCCTCGCTGACCCCCCTCGTAACAGTGCCCCCCCCCCCCGACGAACGGCACCAGAAGTTCACCCGGGTACCTCGGGATGGAGCCGGCGAAAGTCCGTAATGAGGCTCGGATCCAGTATATCCCGCCGAGGCACCCAGGTACGCTCCTCAGGCCCATAACCCTCTCTATTCTGGCTACATGGTGGACATGCTCATAAGATACACACCAGCTAGACCCCTACGGTCTAGTGGCACGGAACTTTTAATAGTGCCAGAGGCTAGGACAAAGAGATTTGGAGGATCAGCTTTTAGCATATATGCTCCTAGATTGTGGAACACCCTGGGCCTGAGGTTGTCTAAAACTCAGGACATTTTTAAGCGTGACCTCAAAACCTACTTATTCAATGTCGCCTTTTGATACTAAGGGAGACATTGGACATTATAGAACTAGGATCACTAGGCCATTACACCATACTCGTGTTTTGAGATTTGTGTTGACAGGAAAATGGACCCGGGTGCTGATGAGGCACTGTCAGCTCCAAATAGCACCTAGAGCAGTACTGGAACCGGTACAAGGGTGTACCAGGACCACCATCAGGTTGTATTGCTGTCATCTTTATTGTCTTTATTGTGTTGTTGCATCATAACTGTGCTTAAGATTCTCTTTTGGCAGGACCTGTGACCATACTGGATGCAGAACGATGCAAATATAACACTAAATTTATGGACAGTGTGTACGCCGATAATATGCAAGGAATTTTTCCTGGATACATGGTGTACAGGTTTTTGCCCTTGCTTGCTTGCTTTGTGCCGGTGGTCCTTGGCCTCCCCTTGGGGACCGCTGGGTACTGGTAAGCAAACTGGCTAGTAGTCGCTCTATTGGTGTGATTCTCAACAACGTTGAAACGTAGTTTCACCCTTTTCCATAGTTTTGAATAATAAATGTGTGGACTGACGATGTATCGCAGCCTAACTTATTCTAATAATTATTTAACATTTAACACTTTTATTCTGAATGATTCCCCCCCTCCTCCAGACAAGGTCACATTATTTATTATTGGATTGGTTGTTTGCGTGCCGGGTGAAGTTAGCTAAACATTTAACCTGCTAACTAGCAAGAGATACATAATGTCACTCTCCAAAGGTCTAAAGAGGAAAGTTGACGGTGAAAACAGGGCATTTAAAGAGGAATGGACAGCGAACTATACGTTCATCCTACCTGGTTTCATCAATGCAAAGCCGTTGTGTGAGACTCACATCTTCCGTGCTCACAATGTTCCCTTTCTATACATGCGAGTCGTCCTTTTCCTCAATGAATGTGATAAAGACACACGAGAGGAATCGATTGATGCATAAAAAATTAAATAAAAAAACTGCCTGCGGATTAAAGTGACGTCAATATCACCAGATATCAAGCAAATAGTGACCGATGGGAGATGCCACTTTTCACATTAAGTGAGTACCAAGCCTGTCGTTATTGTATTTAATAACCTAATTGTATTTTGTATATTTTGAATGAATGGCTTATGGCTCATTGTACTTATTATCCCTAATAGCGCGTTTGCTCTGTCGTTTCAGGAGCATAGGCCTACCACCACTTTTGCGCCGATTTTGTTGTCAATGTTTTTCAGAAAATTAAACAGAATTTGCTTTGTTACTGTTCATATGTGTGTTGCAGTCACATACGTAAACATTACGTTTGAATGATTTAATGAGCTGATGTTATTTTTTTTTCAAACCACACACCGCATGTCGGCTATTTCAGCACCACGCCGTGTCCACCTGCTTATGATTCACTATGAGGGGTTCTGAGGGGTTCAGCGTCAGTGCGCTTCGGTGCACCCCGCTGCCTGATTGTCTGTCCCTGTGTCATTCACTCTCAACATGAATAAAAGTACAATAAGCATTATTCAGGTGGTGGTAGATTCTCTATTCGGACATTATAGGCGCGGTGTGGGACTGTCGGTCCGATATTGTAAAAAATAATAATATATATATATATATATATGGATTCTCAAAATAATCTGCTGGGCCAAATATTATTGGTGACGGGCCAGCAATGGCCCACGGGCCGCCTATTGCCGACCCCTGTGTAGAGGTTATCTGCCGGGTCAGGAAGGTCCCGTGGGGGGGGGCAGCATAGCTTCCGGGTTAGTCTAATGTGGGGAACTGCCATGCTCTGTACTGCTCTGCACTTATTCATATAAACCAGTTAATGTTTACCCGCTGTCCGCTCATCATTATTATATTAGGAAGATATCACACCGGTCAAGCCTCCCCCGCTACAAGCAAGCAACTTCCTGCTCCACGACGCGGAGCACTGCCGCTTTGTCTCACCGCATCTCGCATTTTAGCTCTGTAAATTACTTATTTAGAAACACACTGGTCACAGCACACACATCGTATATTAAAACATGGTCTGAAGTTTGAGTTTTATGTCTGGAATCTGCATTCCATGCACTTCGGTTGCTGTGACGTTGTTTGTTTGTTTTCATCGCCATGTCTTGTTGTAAATGCTGTGCTGTTTCTAATGAAGCATCTAAATAAAGTGTCTATATTTTTAAACCACGTCTCTGACCTACTGAGTGAAACGAACCTGTGTGCCCTTGTTGAATTCCCTGGGTGAAACTCCCAGGGTGGCGTTGTCTGGCAACTTTATTATTTAGTTGAGTAGTCCCACCATAGCCCATCTTGCCACACACACTAGACCCTGGTAGCTTGGGGAGGGCACTGCAAAACATCAATGAGAGAACACTACACTGCAAGATAATATCTGACACAGCAATCATCAAAGGGGACACTGCACTCAATAAAATAACAATAAGGCACTGCAATCGGAAACCCAAGGGTACTACACTGCACACGTGAGGACTCCTATAGGTACCCACCCGTGGCGCTATCCTATATTTCCCACCCCTCTATAGGGACCTACGGTGCTGGACTAGGCTGCGCCCCGGGCCGATGTAAAAGTTGGATGGGGGGCGCATTATAAATACAATTAACAATTAACAATTAACACACTTCAGCTCTCACTTCTACCGGAGAGGTGTGCTTCTATATATGGTGCATTATCGCCACCCCCTGGCAGCTATTAGCATGAGTGGGATGGGATTTTAGAGAAAAGGGACTGAAAATACACAACATCATAATAATAATAATAATAATAATAATAATAATAATAATAATAATGATGTGTGATGTTTCACTTTTATTAATTTTACATGATAATGATGTTAAGCATCTCATTTCAGTTAACACTCTCATTGCAGCTTTCGGAGAAAAAAAGGCTGATTGTCTTCTTGCCATCTATTTGTTAAATACTCCTAGGAAGTGCATCTATTCAACATTAATGCAACACACGATAAATTCATCTGTAACTACATGTTTATCACATTTTACAAACTTCGTATTGCATGTGGCCCTACCTGGCCTTTACATACGGCCTAGGTGTACACGCATCCTAACAGTAACCACTGGGAGGCGCTCTTTTATAAGTTTCCCCCATAGCGAAGCATCGTTCGAATAAGTTCGATATGGTTTTGTGTTCTATAAAATATTTTTTTTTAATTTAAGCTTTAAATGACTTTAAATCAAACATCCCTGTCACTTATCATTTTACGACTACTTTTGTGCACAATATAGGCTGTTCTCTTAATCACAAAATAGGATGACTGTCATGAAACCGTTTCATAATACCTCTCAATAATTGTAATTAACGTTTTGTTCGTATTATTATTTACTCAAGAGATACACAGGAGGCAGTGGTCCTTTATACATGCCGTACTGAAAGTATAAAAGAAAAGAAAAGAACTGCGTTGTCGGCAGGATTCGAACCTGCGCGGGAAGATCCCAATGGATTTCTAGTCCATCGCCTTAACCACTCGGCCACGACAACTGGATGAATTTGAAAAGAAAAAATAGTTTTATAAACATTTTTAGGGTTATATTACATTACATTAGTTACTTTGTGTCGCGTTTGGTAACACTACCAGAAATTATATTATTTACATTTAGTTCCGAAATATTAATTATTTCTCATTAACTTGAAAACAATGATATGTATTTACATTTACATTATCAGTAGCCTATACGGATGGAAAGGAAATCATCAAAAGGTTTCTCGTGTCTGTGAGAACTGTGGAATAACTGACAGTGAAAATATCCATTAGAAACACAGTCAAAAAGTGCCTTATCCATTTTCTTGCATATCAGCTCAGCAGGCTAATAATATAAGATATTAAGCCTATGTATATTTTCTGTTGATTCTGACTATACCAATCATGGGAGGACAGGGATGTCGAGATGGGACTCGTTTTGGAACATCGATGAAAGCCATCAGACAGGCCCATTAGGTCATGATGAGAGCTGTGACTCATAGCCCTACATGTTCATTAAATAGTATGGACACGTACCAATATGCATCTCTGGAACACTAAAACATGCCTGATTCTGTGGTTCTGTAAATACATGTTAGAATGTGGAAACAAGTGACTGATTTAAATTCAATATTGATTCATGGTAATAGGTCCCCAAAACAGATGTCAGACAGGGAAACAATGCAATGGGAGCATTTTCTTCAGAATATTCATTTTCCAGATAGATTTCGCGTTAGACACGAGTTTGTGTGTTTTGAAGACAGAACTATTCCTACTAATATGCAATAATATATCAGAGCTACGAGTTTCTGAATTCATATCCCTATTTGTCTGCTCTCATCCACTGTAGTGTAGTAGGAGAACAGCACCACGTGACCTCAGCCCGGGCCTGCCGTTATGTTTTCAGTGCTCGGTGAGAGAGGAAGAAAAATGGCGACTGCGAGCGATACGAGACGGGACGTCGGCTATTCGTATTGAGCTTTCTTACCCAAACCGAGACCGGGGCTTTACGGGACTATTTCTTCCGGAATCTACGAAAGTCAAGATTTCTAGTGGTGCCTGTTTTTCTTGGTTCTGGTGTGCCAAAACGATCGCAAAAATTGCAAGCGAAAAGAATAGATTCTCTAAATAATGAGGGGCAGAAGAGGCAGGCCGCCTAAAACCCTGCTGATGGAGGAGCCCATGTCCTCCGGGCCGGTGCGTGGTTTGAGACCCAGGAGGGGGTTACGGGCAAAGGGGAGAGGTACTGCCGAGGTCCATTTGGATAGTCCCCCGAGGGAAACTCTCAAGCCATCGAGGGGCAGGGGGAAAGTGGGTTCAACCACGGTGTCTCGGGGCAGAGGGAGAGGCAGGGGTGGTGGTGTAGGCAGAGGCAGGGGGAGGCGAGCACCCGCCAGGTCAGTGGTCTACGATGACCATGAGAGTGATGAAGATGATGATGTTGTAAGTTTGAGATCCGAGGAAGACGAGTGCATAGAGGAAGAGCCGATAACGGAAGAAGAAGAAGACGAAGAAGAGGCCCTCAATCAGGAGTCAGACTGCCTTGAGGAAATCCTCGAAGAGGATGATGATGATGGCAGCTACTGTACTGAGAGCAGCTTTCGGAGTCAGAGCACTCATGGCAGTACTCCGGGTAAAAACAGCAATATTGATGAAGTTGTTTAGAGAGTGCTAGAAGGCACAGTGCACTGACAGTGAAATGAATCCCCCCCCCCCAAATCTGATGATTATGTTCATGACTATAATCTTAGTGCCTGGAAGCTGTATTGTTCAAAATGGAGTATGCATGGAGGATGCACTGACAGGCCCCGCGACACTCAGACACTGCTGCTGCAAAAACGGACTCATGCGGTGGCTAGTGTCCCTATATCTACCTCGATCGTTTGAAGCATCCTTATATTTCTCATTACGCATGTTGTCGTTTTGATTCGTCCGATCACCTACTATTATGATCAGCTAAAGGATACTGCAATTTCTTAGCCAACTAATCTAAACAGCTAGCAGCTAGCAAATAATGCTAGCTACACCCCAGACAGAGGAGCCGGATTGTTCATTCATTATCTAGCACTATCTAAAACGACCAGTTAAATATGCGTTAACATTGCGTTATCGTTCATGTGCGATGTTGCACAATTTTGATTGTGTTGTGAGCTTTGTAAAATGGAGCCTGTCAAACGGCGTCAAGACACCATTTCCTATACAGGAGATAGTTAGCCTGCTACATGCTAAGCTTGCATGTCTGTACCATTTTAATGATCTAAAAACGAATAGCAGTTCTGTGCATGGATTTACATATACTCGCTATTTATCGCTGACCATTGTAAACAGGATTGCCCCCCCCCCCCAATAGATGAACAGATGAGTTGTGCAGAGAGGTAGCTGTTAGCCTCCGTGTCCTGGGCTCCTGCACCTGACCAGGAGGTCTAGCAGGCAGCTAGTCAGCTAATGACAGGGTGTCTACCATGTGGCCCTTTGTTTTGAAAATAGGCGCCCTCAATTTCACCTGTTGCAGCAATGTGTGGAGGAAGCATCTGTCATTTCACTGGCTCAGCTCATTAGATATTTGATATTCTAACAAAAGATGATATAGTAATAATGTGACTCATGTCTAAATGTGTGGTGACTTTTTACATGGACATTTCATGGAAGTCATTTGTGTATCTAGCTCATACACATTGGATAATAACGTTCATTACACTATAGCTTACAATTATATGATTTTATAGGGATTAAAGGAAAGTGTATAAGAATTCGTGTGAGATGTAAATGGAGCGATGGTTAGGAGCACATCTATATAGCTATATATAAACAATGAGTATGGAAAAAAAAGTGACATGTATTGATTATCATTACTATCATAAGTTTGAGATGGTGTTATGCAAGACAAATCCCCCAGGTTTTTTAGTGTCTTTAAATGAATGTCATTAATAACTTTTATGTTCTCTCCCTTCGTCCTGCAGGGAGGAGGAAGGCGCGGGTCCACCGCCCCCGCTCGCCCATCTTTGAGGAGAAAGAGATCCCTCCCCTGGAGCTCCCCAGGACCTCGGAGGACCTCATGGTCCCCAGCCAGGAGCTGCTCAACGTGTCCTCCATCTACGAGGTGCTGCGCAACTTCAGCACGGTGCTGCGCCTCTCCCCGTTCCGCTTCGAGGACTTCTGCGCGGCGCTGGTGGGCCTGGAGCAGTGCACGCTGATGGCCGAGACCCACATCTCTCTGCTCAAGGCCATCCTGCGCGAGGAGGACACCTCCAACACCACGTTCGGCCCCGCCGACCTCAAAGACAGCGTCAACTCCACCCTCTACTTCATCGACGGCATGACCTGGCCCGAGGTGGTGCGGGCCTACTGCGAGAGCGACCGGGAGTACCACCACGTCCTCTCCTACCAGGAGCTGGAGGACTACCCGTACGGCCCGCTGGAGAGTAAGATCAAGGTGCTGCAGTTCCTGGTGGACCAGTTCCTCACCACCAACATCGCCCGCGAGGAACTGATGTCCGAGGGGGTGGTGCAGTACGACGACCACTGTCGCGTGTGTCACAGGCTGGGGGACCTGCTGTGCTGCGAGACCTGCTCGGCCGTCTACCACCTGGAGTGTGTGAAGCCGCCCCTGGAGGAGGTGCCGGAGGACGAGTGGCAGTGTGAGATCTGCGTGGCTCACAAGGTGCCAGGGGTCACGGACTGCGTGACGGAGATGCAGAAGAGCAAGCCTTACATCCGCCTGGAGCCCGTCGGCTACGACCGCCACCAGAGGAAGTACTGGTTCCTCAACCGGAGGATAGTTGTGTGAGTAATGACCCCCCTTCTCCCCTCCGTTCCACCAACAAAATCATGTATTGTAATACAGGGTTCTCCCCCGGGATTTTTTATCAAGGTGGCGCTGGATTGCGTTATCAAAACGACCCGTGTTCTTTCATGTCAAAATGCGCTTACCTACTACGTAATGACTTACCTGAGGTACATAACAACACTTTTGCTTTAAATTGGCGATTCGCTTGATCATTGGCGATCAACGATAGTTACTCTTTCTATCATTAGGCCTACTACATGTTCATTTGCTCTGAAATGTTCACAGTGGCAGAGCCAAGTCATTTTCTCCCCTCTTCTATTCTTAGGGGAGAAAAGTATGTAATATGTGCCTTCTATGTTTTTCGAGGCATCCAGTCACAGTGGGTGTATGTCAATGCCTGGAAAATAAATATTTTGCAGTCGCCAAAATCATCTCTGCTGCAGGGTTTTTTCTGGCTCAAAATAAGGCTCAGGTGGTAGAAGAAGAAGTGAAGCACACACGCGTGAAAACTATCTCTGTGCGCCCGCAAGCCCGGTGCTTGTTATAATCATTTGGGCTGACATTATTGAGATGTAGAAAAACGGTTACTCTCGGTCTCGTTTTTTTTTCATGCTTTTTATTGGTTTGACAAAGAAAGTTATTTTATTACCTTTGTAAAGACGCAGTATTATGTACCCTAACTAGTGAGAGAGATTATGTTTTTCCCTCATAGTACCTTGGGATTTATTGCCTTCTCTCTCAAAAAACCCAGAGTTGTTTTTTCTGGTTGGTGGTGTGAGATTGTTTTTCACAGTTACTGTGACGGGGGGACAAAAATAGCATGAATCTCCCGTAAAAAATTTTTTACCTTACTGTTACCGGTTCAGCCGTGTGCGTGAGTGAAAAGTAGACCTACATGTTTCATGCCACAGATGTTGAGTGATGACAGTCAGTCTAAACGTGTCCAGATAAGCTCAGGATTGCAGCATAACAGTGTTATAAGGCTGTGAATTGTGTTCGTTGCTGCGGAGCACATAAAGCTCCTGTTTGTGAACGTCACCACAAAGTCTCACAAGCATCCTTCATCAAGCAGAGCAGTCCAGACTGCTAAGGCTAGTTACTAGCTACGATATTGGCTAAATTAGACTAAACTAAAGTAACCAGTGCGCTCCCTACTGTTCGGGGCCAATAAACTGGAAAGTTAACATTATCTATGTCCCATAAGGGCTCGACGCAACAGTTTTTTTACATTGTGTTTCTTGCGTGATTTCTCATTGCCTGGTATCCTAGCTAGTCAGTCTGAATAAAAAAATTACTGGGTGTGATAATTGTGCTGATAATGACTCAATCTGAGAAGCCCATTTCCTTCCCTCCCCTCCTTGCTGCTATACATACTAGCAAGCTGCGTCCCTAAGGGGTCATTAGTGACATTATGAGATGTGTGATGTGTGATCGTTAACTACGCCCTTAGTGAGGGTGACACTCCTCCGGGCTTTCATCCTGTGCTCTGTCATGGCTGATTTTGCCCCTGAGAGTGAAGTGAATCTCTGCTGGAGTATCGGCCTTGTTCATCTATTTCGCCTCACCTCCTCTTGAGCATGTCTTCACACCGCCTGTAATTGGTTTAACCTCTCTTGTGAGACGCCTACAAGAGGGGCATCAAGTGGGCTGGAAGGCAGCAAAGACGTCCTGGTGGAATTTCAGCACAATGCCAATTAGTGTTGAGTAGCCCACTCAGTGTTGCTTTAGAACAATGAAAGGAGTTGGCATACGGGTGTGAAAGGTTGTGACCCAAGTGATTCAGTTTCTGCCTAAATTGGATAACGGCTGCCAAATAAACATAAAGAACAGCGTACTAACTACAGCGGATGATGTTGGAAGGTCTTTGCTTGACTTTCTTTAATCATTTAGCTGTATATAGGCTAATACTGTTACTGGCAAGAAGAAATTATTCATGCCTTATGACCCAGAAAACACGTAGCCTATTACTTCCCTTTGAAGCTTAGATTCATTTGTTTTCAAGGTGAATTAGATACCCACCTTGCAACATAATGTCAACGGGAAAATACGATTAGGCTCATCCCATCTCTTCAATCAGATCTTTAAGCCCGAAATATTTTTTTTCATCAATAACGTACATGCATAAAATGTAAATGCACATTTTTTGTAACTCAAGCCTTTGTTGTGAAGCTTGTTGTCATATAAGATCTTGGTGTATCTAACTGGTTATGAACCGTCTGTTCCAGCGAGGAGGACGGGGAGCACGAGAAGAAGAAGATGTGGTACTACAGCACCAAGGTGCAGCTGGGGGAGCTGCTGGAGTGCCTGGACCAGGAGTACTGGGAGAACGACCTGTGTGCCGTGCTGGAGGAGATGAGGGAGGAGGTGCACACTCACATGGACATCACAGAGGACCTCACCAACAAGGCCCGTGGCACCAACAAAGCCTTCCTCACCGCTGCTAACGGTAAGACTGGGCTTTCGGCTGCTGCTGCTGGTGGCTCTGAACTAATCCCTTGGAGAATGACTATGGCTTTAGTTGGGCTGTGTGTTGAAGGTTGCTGGTGAACACGTGGACGTCTGTTAGGGAGTTGAGCACCCTGGAGAGGGCAGTGTTGATGTTTTGACTCTCGGTGGTGCAGAGAATGAATGGAGCTCTACCACTCCTCTATGTTGACTGAGCTCCCTGTGGCTCAGTGTGGTCCTCTGTGTCTCATGGCACTTTTCCACTACGTTGCAGACCTGGTGCTGACCTGGTGCTGACCCAGGTCAGCCCGCTTCGGTCCCCTTTTCCATTCGTCGGTCCAGGTCGCTTTCGTCCCAGGTCCCAGGTACCACATCGGAGCAGGTACCTGGGACCTGTGTCTTTGCCAGGCTGCGTGTGACGTGTGACGCTGCACACCGTTGATTGGTCAATGGACAATCGTCATCCCATGTCCCATCCCATAATATTTCTTCACAACCGCCATCTTGAAAATACCACATTCACTAGGAAAATGTCACTACATTTTCTGTAATAGCTTATTAATAAAGATTCGGAAAATTATGCTGACCATCGTATTATCTTAGTTTAATGTCATTTCAATGAATCATATAACTTTTATTTACAACAAGCACAACACAAAAATCGCTATTATGCACCGTGTTTGTCCGTGAATAACACCGGCTGTGGAGGTGGTAAAAAAACACAATACTCCTTTGCTAACTTCACCATCTGTCTACGGTCATTTTGAGCCCTTAACCACCGCGCTGACACCCCGAGAAGTTATGCTTTTAACCGTAAACTCGATGAACCGGGAGTTCGCCCGCAGCCGTCCAGCCATTTTCACCATTCACTCATGAGTCAAATGCTGGTTTTAACAGGGAATTCGCTCCGCGCTGTGTCCACGGTGATAGGAGTGGAGGATCGACTCCATTCAAACACTTTTGAATTCCCTGGCTTCTCCTCTTTCCGGACACGTTTGAAATGTGTACATAGCTTCATCTCTCTCTTTCTCTTTCTCTCCAAAATAATCACTGCTGTTGCTGTGTACACCCGGAAGCTTTTTGCCAGGCTGCGTGTGACGCGTAACTCCGCCTACTATCCTCTACTCCTCCTACTAGTCCGGGTCGGTTTGTGTATAATGGAAACCAGAACAGATCAAAAGTGACCCGACCTGACCCCGAAGTGATACCGCGCTAAAGCGTACCGCGCTAAAGCGGGACCCAGATGGAAAAGTGCCATCAGTGTGGTCCTCTGTGGCTCAGTGTGGTCCTCTGTGTCTCAGTGTGGTCCTCTGGTCCTCAGTGTGGTCCTCTGTGGCTCAGTGTGGTCCTCTGTGTCTCAGTGTGGTCCTCTGGTCCTCAGTGTGGTCCTCTGGTCCTCAGTGTGGTCCTCTGGTCCTCAGTGTGGTCCTCTGTGTCTCAGTGTGGTCCTCTGTGTCTCAGTGTGGTCCTCTGTAGGGATGCTCCGATTTATCGGCCACCGATTTAAATCGGCCGATTTCACTCCAAATGACTCGATCGGTGATCGGCAAAAATGGCCGATCGCAAAAACCGTTTTTTTTTTTTTCCCCCCCTGGGGAAGACAGATAACTGAACAGAAAACATAGGAAGACGTAACAGTATGTAAACCATGAAGGCCACGTTTATGATGTCTTTTATACAGCCATATCACTGACTTGGGCTTCAGGCCCTAAACTGGGTGATAGGCCAGACTTTTACTATGCCATAAAAATGGGTCTGCGTTTGCTTGGTGCCTAATGGATCAAAACTTTTGTCTAAAAAGCAAAAAATATGTAGGCTATCCAGTCAGTAGGCCTACAGTTATGTATTTAAAAAAAAATCGGTATCGGTATCGGTTGATCTTGAGGAAAAAAAATCGGTGATCGGTTTCGGCCCCAAAAATCCAGATCGGAGCATCCCTAGTCCTCTGGTCCTCAGTGTGGTCCTCTGTGTCTCAGTGTGGTCCTCTGTGGTCCAGTGTGGTCCTCTGTGTCTCAGTGTGGTCCTCTGTGTCTCAGTGTGGTCCTCTGTGTCTCAGTGTGGTCCTCTGTGTCTCAGTGTGGTCCTCTGTGTCTCAGTGTGGTCCTCTGTGTCTCAGTGTGGTCCTCTGTGTCTCAGTGTGGTCCTCTGGTCCTCAGTGTGGTCCTCTGTGTCTCAGTGTGGTCCTCTGGTCCTCAGTGTGGTCCTCTGTGTCTCAGTGTGGTCCGCTGTGTCTCAGTGTGGTCCTCTGGTCCTCAGTGTGGTCCTCTGGTCCTCAGTGTGGTCCTCAGTGTGGTCCTCTGTGTCTCAGTGTGGTCCTCAGTGTGGTCCTCTGTGTCTCAGTGTGGTCCTCTGTGTCTCAGTGTGGTCCTCTGGTCCTCAGTGTGGTCCTCTGTGTCTCAGTGTGGTCCTCAGTGTGGTCCTCTGGTCCTCAGTGTGGTCCTCTGTGTCTCAGTGTGGTCCTCTGTGTCTCAGTGTGGTCCTCTGTGTCTCAGTGTGGTCCTCTGGTCCTCAGTGTGGTCCTCTGGTCCTCAGGGTGGTCCTCTGTGGCTCAGTGTGGTCCTCTGTGGCTCAGTGTGGTCCTCTGGTCCTCAGTGTGGTCCTCTGTGGCTCAGTGGGTAGAGCATGGTGCTAACAACACTTAGGTTGTGGGTTTGATTCCTGCCGGGACCATATATACTGAAGAAAATGTTCACTGCAATGTAAGTCGCTTTGGATAAAAGCATCAGCTAGGGATGCACGATATGCATTTTTTCCAACCGATACCGATACCGATATTTACCCGCTTCTCGTGGCCGATAACCGATACCGATACCGATATTATTATTATTATTTTATTTTTTCTTTCCTAGCACCAGGGGAGCTCCCCCTCCCAAATTTCGTTGTTTGGTACCTGTACTATATCAATGACAATAAAGACCATTCAGATATCATTTCACAGTTGATAACCTGTAGTTCATGCACACCTGAAGGTAAGAAAGGCTATGTAGTGAGCAAAGATTGATGATTTAATATTCCATAGTGATCTCACCAAATCTAACTTACATCACTATTGTTAACACAACAAAGAGAACACTTCTGAGTCTTCAAATGTTCATTTATTATTTCCTCTAACAAACAGAATATGTTATACAGTGCACAATGCTTTTTTTAGCCAAGATCTGGCCTCCTTTTATGAAAACAAAAAAGGCTCACCTAAGAGTAATTAGATCAAAAAAGTGTCAAAAATAAAGTGCACCTTGTGCATCAGTCAATACAAAAATAAAGACTTTTAAAGAACCAAAAGTTTTATAGAACTTTTACAGAAACTAGTGCCAAATGGCTGCTTAGTCTGCAGATAAACAGAATGATACAAGGCACATAGTAGGCTACACTAGTATGCTTAATAAAGCAACTGAAAAGGGCTGGGCTATGCTACTTTTAGTGCATGAGGATGAGGTAGGTTGTGATAAAGCCCATCAAACGTTTTGCATAAGAATTCAAAATAAATTGCACTGACATGGAAAAACAAAAAGTGCATGTTTTCCTTGTAAACAATTTGTCTTGTATAGCCTACATTCACATTCTCACCTAAATAATAGACACGTTTTCCATTGGTGTTCCCTAATATACAAACTGAATACAATTCCTACCTCATAGAACCTTTGCTAGCCTAGTCTTCAGAAGGTAGCCTAGCCGCGGTGGTAGCCTAGCCTTCAGAAGCAGTAGCCTAGCCGCGGTGCAACACATTGAACACGCATTTGAAAACTGCAGGAAGACAGCAGACAGCTCAAAGGCTCAAGCAATCAATGAAAAAATCATGGAGTTGGTGGAGCTACCACCGCGGCTAGGCTACCTTCTGAAGACTAGGCTACCACCGCGGCTAGGCTACCTTCTGAAGACTAGGCTACCACCGCGGCTAGGCTACCTTCTGAAGACTAGGCTACCATGTACCATCTACCCGGCCGCTAAGACAAACAGACTGAAGGACAGCTTCTACCACAGGGCCGTCAAGGCCCTGAACACAGAAAAGGCCTAAGTTCTGGGCCCAGGACAGTCCGGACGGATTGTATGGCAGCTAGTGCTGAGGCACAAACATGTACATTTTCAAGCCTGCAAACTGTGACACTTTAAAATAATGTGAAAAAATACTTTCTTGTGAAATATGACAACCCTAGTTGACTATCTGTGCAGTATAGTACAGTGGATTGTGTACATAGCCTCTATTGATGTAAACCAGCTCCTTACCTTCTTGTGATTTTATGCATCTATGCTTTTTCCAAAATGTGTTTCTTTTTCCTTTCCTAAACACCAGGGGAGCCTCCCCTCCTAAATTTCGTTGTTTGGTACCTGTACTGTAGCAATGACAAATAAAGTCTATCTATCTATCTATCTACCACCGCGGCTAGGCTACCTTCTGAAGACTAGGCTACCACCGCGGCTAGGCTACCTTCTGAAGACTAGGCTACCACCGCGGCTAGGCTACCTTCTGAAGGCTAGGCTACCTAAGCGGCTAGGCTACCTTCTGAAGGCTAGGCTACCTAAGCGGCTAGGCTACCTTCTGAAGGCTAGGCTACCTAAGCGGCTAGGCTACCTAGTGCTTGATATTCCTTCCATACAGCGTGCTTGCAATGGTGATTCTTCAGGTGACTTATTAGATTCGTTGTGTTGTAACTCGTAGACCTTTGCCCTCCTCTCCGAACTTTTGTTGAACATGTATTGCAAATTGCAAACGCAATATCTGCCTTAGAAATTGTGAAGAATGTCCACACCGGGGAAGGCATGTTTCGCTCGCGTCTCGTCTATACAAACTGCGTGCCTGAGCGCGGAAACCGGAAGCAGAGCGCGGAAACCGGAAACCGGAAGCAGAAATATTTCCGGCTTCATATTATCGGTTAAATATCGGCTAAATTTTATAATAAATACCGATACCGATAAACATTAATTCCTCAATATCGGGCCGATAAATATCGGTGCCGATAATATCGTGCATCCCTAGCATCAGCTCAATGCTTTTCCCCTTAGTACCCAGACAGAAGTTTCATACAAGTAATTTATAGATCAGTCTTCCTGTTGTGACTACTCGTAGCTTAAAAAAAAACAAGCATCGTATTGGTAATTTTTGTAGTTGCGTGTCGTTAGGAGAATCTTCTGACTGAGGGTCTTTCTGGTCTTCCATCTCGACCAGAGACAGTGAGGTGATGAATGGGTCTCGCTGGCGTGTTTATCATGCTTGTGAGCCCTTCTCCACGCTGCACTGCACCGCGCTACCTCCCCTTTGTTCATTAGAGCCGCAGCACAGCTGTTCCTCTCCCAGTATAAACCTTCGTTATGATAAACTACGGCTGCTTGGGGAACCCGGGAATTGGAAATAATATATTTTTCATGCTCTTTTGTCGTGGCACTCTCACAGAAATATGTCTTCTGCTGGTTCATGTGTTGTACACACTCTAGCCTAGTCAATTGTACCTCACAGAATTCAGATTTTAAAGCTCTTTCAGCAGTTGTTTGTGGAGAATACAGGCCTAGTGTGGGTCTCTACTGTATGTTCTTATTGTCTTTGCACGTGGTATTTATTCTCGAACAAACAGAAGTTTCATACACGTAATTTCCAGACTATTGTTGCATTCTGCGGCTCACTGGAGCTACTAGCACGCCAGTGACACACAGACAGGTGTTAATCTCGAGTTAATCTCGCTTTCAGTTTGAGTTGTCAGTGACAACTGGCTCTCTGAAAAGCCATTGTATCAATTTGTTACATAATGGCCAATGACATCGGTATTAATCTCTGTGGATGACTACTGATTAGGGGTGTAACGGATCACCTAACTTACGGATCGGATCGTGTCACGGTTTTTGAGTCACGGATCGGATAATTTTTCGGATCAACACAAAACATTTTTGTTTTTATAAAAACTGCTTTTTCCTTGCCACTTTTACTATGTGACAAAAACCAACAACATTCAAGATGTCAAAACTGGTTATATATATATATATATTAGGGATGCACGATATGCATTTTTTCCAACCGATACCGATATTTACCCGCTTCTCGTGGCCGATAACCGATACCGATATTATTATTATTATTTTATTTTTTCTTTCCTAGCACCAGGGGAGCTCCCCCTCCCAAATTTCGTTGTTTGGTACCTGTACTATATCAATGACAATAAAGACCATTCAGATATCATTTCACAGTTGATAACCTGTAGTTCATGCACACCTGAAGGTAAGAAAGGCTATGTATCAAATTGATGATTTAATATTCCATAGTGATCTCACCAAATCTAACTTACATCACTATTGTTAACACAACAAAGAGAACACTTCTGAGTCTTCAAATGTTCATTTATTATTTCCTCTAACAAACAGAATCTGTTATACAGTGCACAATGCTTTTTTTAGCCAAGATCTGGCCTCCTTTTATGAAAACAAAAAAGGCTCACCTAAGAGTAATTAGATGCGTTGTGCGACCTCATCATTGTCCGAGTCTCTCCTAGGGTCATAGCTGTAACATACTGTGTGTTGTCTCACTACACCACACTAACACACTGATGTGATTCGCTTTCTGTATCCGTCGTGTCCCAACGGAGTTGCCGTAGGTCGCGGCCAGCAACCAGAAATAAACTACATGTCTACAGTAAAGTCGTGTCCGTGTCTGTCAAGAACATTACAATAGCGAGCAGCGGTAAAGCTGTCAATTCCCTTGTCATCCAGTACCGGGAAACCGATGTCAGGGCTATGTGGCACTAAGTCCGCCCAGCATGGTGTCGGTAAACCTGGAGACATGTCCGCGTTAGACTGTGATGGCAGCGGATCTTCTCCCGACAGGCTAGCCATGCGACTTAGCCGTCAGCGGAGAAGTTTCTTGGGGAACACTGCACAGTGGATACACTCATTAGATTCGTTGTGTTGTAACTCGTAGACCTTTGCCCTCCTCTCCGAACTTTTGTCGAACATGTGTTGCAAATTGCAAACGCACTATCTGCCTCAGAAACTGTGAAGAATGTCCACACCGGGGAAGGCATGTTTCGCTCGCGTCTCGTCAAAACAAACTGCGTGCCTGAGCGCGGAAACCGGAAGCAGAGCACGGAAACTGGAAACCGGAAGCAGAAATATTTCCGGCTTCATAATATCGGTTAAATATCGGGTAAAATTTTATAAAACCGATAAATACCGATAAACATTAATGTCCCATTATCGGGCCGATAAATATCGGTTCCGATAATATCGTGCATCCCTAATATATATATATATATATATATATATATATATATATATATATATATATATACATACACACACAGTGTTTCCTCTATATGCATTTATTGGTGGCGGGCCGCCACGAATGAATTTCCTCCGCCACTAATTGATTCAGTCCACTAAACATAAAAAAAAATAAAAAAAATAATCTACCTCTGAACATTTTAGCTGATTAAAATATATCTGATCCTAGATCAGCGCTATAATGGATGTTGACTAAAAGTGCACCTAAATCCACGCCCATCTCTCTCTAACCGCTGATCCAAAATCAGATTAATGACATTAAACATTCAGTTGACGAAGTGACACAAGGGCTACTCCTGATTGGTCTAAATGTGAACCGGCATGAGAACCGTGCAGACTCAACCATCCCTACTCAGCAGTCTTACCTGCCGAAATGCTCGGGCGCCTGTGTTTTCTCCTCGCAAATAACGGGCTAAAAGTCACCGGTAGTACCATCTAAATAAAAGATACAAAAAGCTGATCTAGCTAGCTAGGTGCACAAATAAGATATCACGTTAAATAACTTCTAAAAATTAAACAAAAACAGCGACAGATGGATGGATTTTTCAAGAAAAAAGATGTCCCAGACACTTCAAACATTGCTGAAGCTAGCAGTGGCTATGAGCGATCCGAAACTGCATGGCTGGCAGAAAAACTGTCGCAAGTTGAAGAACTCGCGCAAGTTGGAAATACTCGGAAACTTTCTCCAAGTTGGACATACTTTTCCTGTTGTGTTTGAGACGGAGCCAAGACTGCTCTTTTGGAAGGACATTGGATCCGTGAGTAACGTAAACCTTCAGAGCTGATGGATGGAAACCGGTATCACAAGTTTATATTCTGTATATTTTTTTATTTTTTTGCCATCCTCCCTCTAGTTTTGGTTGAAATTAGGTCGTTGTTTTGAACGCGCGTGCACGCTATGCGTGCGGACAGGGCTCTCCGCCACTAATGTAAAAATTCCTGGAGGAAACACTGCATACATATATATACATATATATATAATATATATAACATATTCTTCACTCAAACATTACATAATTATACTGAAATACACTCAATTTAAATGATAGGAGAGAGGGAGGAGGCGCCTGGTTGCAGCAGTGAGACACTGGGCTCTTTAAAGCAGATGAATAAACATGTTTTATGCCACTTTTAACTAAATAATAAAGTGAACCCTTATTTTGAACATGGTATGAAAAAAATGCCTACATTATCAGAAGTTGTCGAGCTACCTTTTTCGTGCCTCCCGTCATAGTTGACAGAGAAGCCAAAGTGCTCCCATACATGGGATTTAAATGACGAGGGAGGCATTTCGAGTTCTTCTCCGCCGAACAACGTAACTAGCACTCGCCATTAGGGATGTCCCGATCCGATACTGATATCGGATATCGACCCGATATTGGTCCTGAATGCTGGATCGGGGATCGCACCAGAGAAAAAAAAGGCTCCGATCCGATCCTACTGTCATCCGCAGTCAAACGTATGTGTATAAGCGATGGGGGAATGAAAACAGTGAACAGAAACGCGTGTCGCAGAAATGCTTCACGCGAGTCGCAGAAATGCTTCACGCGAGTCCTATATGCGCTTAAAATGCGCATATCGCTGTGTGCTTCACGCGAGTCCTATATGCGCTTAAAATGCGCATAGCGCTATGTGCCTGACGTCTAACAACATTCAAATGACTCTAACTTCATATTTTTTCGGATTTCAATGTATGACACATCATTTGAAAGCTTATGATCCGTAGTTCCAATCCACAACACGTCGCATTTGTTGCTTTAATAAAGGCTGGCAGTCTTTAATTTAACTGTTGTTGGTGTGGACTATATACTGGGGAGGTATTTGTTATTATTCAGGGGTCAAAAAATGTATACAAATATCGGATCGGTATCGGTATCGCCGATACCCGAAGCCCAGGTATCGGTATCGGTATCGGTAGTGAAAAAGTGGGATCGGGACATCCCTACTCGCCATGATACACTTGGGCCGCGTTTGTAAATTCGCTTTGAGAGCGCCGGAGCGCACACTGGGTCCGACGTCATAAAGGGACCAAGTAATTTGATTGGAAAAGAGGCGTTCCTTGAACGCTGATCAGATTCCAGAGCGGATTTACGAACGCAGCCTTGTTGTTGTGGATTCCCAGCTTCACGTGTAGTGAGCAAACAACGGATTCTTTTTCTTTCGCATTGTCAACCTATCATTGCGCTTTAGAGTAAAACAAAGCCCGCAACTGTCGCGTCTATCTTTTCATGGCAACTCTACATTGTGATTTACAAGAGATATTAACTAATATTAAGTAATATTATTACTTGTTAACATTTTGCAATTGATCCGTGGTACACATGTGTGCCGAACCGTGGAGGGCGATCCGTACGCCGTTACAGCCCTACTACTGATTGTAGTATTGTTAGTGGTTGTGTATGTTACCTGTCACAAGCCTTTGTCACTCACTTGTCTTCACACCATTTCATAGGATTGCATCAAGCAGTGCAGCGTTAAGCGCAGGTGCGATCTGTAAGATGGAGATGTTGATGTGGCTGAAGGCTGTGTGTGAGGTAAACCTTCTGGTGTGGTGATAAGAGCCAGCCTGGCAAGCTTAGCTGTCTGTTACAGGGTGTTCTTGGAAGTATTTCAGCCACCACTGCGTATGTTCCTCTCCAATATCCGTTTTATCATCTTGTTTGCGATTCTTTTGAATTGCTTCGGAGAGCAATTTTCAGAAGGCGAGTGTTGAAAGCGACTGTGGTTTACGACTTCATTATGTATTTAATGGCATCCTGTAGTACAGCAACACCCAGGAACCCGGTAGGAACATTACTGGCCAAACAACTCGATTGCAGTTCTTATTATGCTGTATTTCTGTCGGAATTCTCAGTGTGAATCTGAAACACCCACTCGTTCTCCTTAGAGACTCTTTAGAGACTCA
The DNA here is from genome assembly GCF_963989245.1 of Nansenia antarctica. Classification (NCBI taxonomy): domain Eukaryota; kingdom Metazoa; phylum Chordata; class Actinopteri; order Argentiniformes; family Microstomatidae; genus Nansenia; species Nansenia antarctica. The sequence goes on from NC_137675.1 coordinate 54,849,605, forward strand.
ATATGATAATAGGCATACATGGGGAAAAAAACAACAACTTGTATTCCTTTGATCAGAAAAAGAAGGGGAAAAAAGAATTAAGCAATGTGAAACGTTGCTGCTTATGTTTAGCCTCTGCTCATGTGTTAGCCTCTGCTCATGTGTTAGCCTCTGTTCATGTGTTAGCCTCTGCTCATATGTTAGCCTCTGCTCATGTCTTAGCCTCTGTTCATGTGTTAGCCTCTGTTCATGTGTTAGCCTCTGTTCATGTGTTAGCCTCTGTTCATGTCTTAGCCTCTGTTCATGTGTTAGCCTCTGTTCATGTCTTAGCCTCTGTTCATGTCTTAGCCTCTGTTCATGTGTTAGCCTCTGTTCATGTGTTAGCCTCTGTTCATGTGTTAGCCTCTGTTCATGTGTTAGCCTCTGTTCATGTGTTAGCCTCTGTTCATGTGTTAGCCTCTGTTCATGTGTTAGCCTCTGTTCATGTGTTAGCCTCTGTTCATGTCTTAGCCTCTGTTCATGTGTTAGCCTCTGTTCATGTGTTAGCCTCTGTTCATGTCTTAGCCTCTGTTCATGTGTTAGCCTCTGTTCATGTGTTAGCCTCTGTTCATGTGTTAGCCTCTGTTCATGTGTTAGCCTCTGCTCATGTGTTAGCCTCATGCTAGTGTCTTCATCTGGCCGTAGATGAGATCCTGGAGCGTCTGCAGGCCAAGCAGGAGGCGGAGCTGGGCGAGGTGAAGCGGCGGGCGGTGGAGCAGGCTGAGAAGACCAAGCAGGCCGCCGCGGCCAGTAGCCCCGACACAGAGACCCCCTCTGCCAAGGCCGAGGAGACCACCCCCGGAGACTCATCGCCACGGCCAGACAACGGGGAGCTCAAAGACCCTGATTCCAAAAAGGAGGCTAGCTCACAAGGTAAGGCTGTAGTTGCCCCCCCACTTTTTTTTGTTATCCCCCTCTGTCCGTCTGTCTGTCGTCTGTCTGTCTGTCACTCTGTCTGTCACTCTGTCTGTCACTCTGTCTGTCACTCTGTCTGTCTCTCTGTCTGTCTCTCTGTCTGTCTCTCTGTCTGTCTGTCTCTCTGTCTGTCTCTCTGTCCGTCTATCCGTCTGTCCGTCTCTCTCTCTCTCTCTCTCTCTCTCTCTCTCTCTCTCTCTCTCTGTCTGGCTGCCTGGCTGGCTAGCTGTCTGTCTGTCTGTAGTATGTCTGTCTGTAGTATGTCTGTCTGTCTGTCTGTAGTCTGTCTGTCCGTCTGTCTGTCCGTCTCTCTCTCTGTCAGTCTGTCTGTCTGTCCGTCTCTCTGTCTCTTTGTCTTGATGTTTCTTCCAGGCCTTTTGAGGGTTGCTGAGTCTTTTTCTGTCTGAGGAAAAAAGTGTTTATATGGTAGTGTCCTACGTAAGAAGTGTCCTTTTGCAGGAACAGCCTGCCTGCCTGGCAGTCTCCGCGGAAGTCTTGACATTGTTTCCAAGAGCTCCAGTAGTGAGTGTTGTGCAATGCATCCCACAGCAGCCGAAGCTCCACCTGCTGGAGAGAAGGGCGACATGTCTGCCTCCGAGGCCCCACCGCCTGGCTCATCCACCCAGGACAGCACTCCCCCTAAACCAGACACCCCAAACCCCACAGAGGGGGCCTGCCCCGCCCCGCTTGAGAGCTGTGGGGGGGGGGGCCCTACGGAGCCTGAGCAGGAGCGGACAGGTACATGGGGAAGAGTCACGCAACCACCAGCATGTCCTGCCAGCCTTTCAACCCCGCCCCCCCCTCTCCCCATGTCATACCCTGCTGCACGTTTGCATGTCATCTGTCTCGTGCTCAAGTTCAGTGGTTCCCAACCTTTTTTGTCTTGTGTACCCCTTGAGCTGTTTTGCCATGCCAGAAGTACCCCCTCACTCATGCGTGTTGATTATTTCCCAAAAAAATCAATTAAACTCTAACTTGCAAATATAACATTTATTATACAACAGTTAGTTCCGACCAAGTAATTTGATTAGACAAGAGGTATTCCATGAGTGCCGATATACAGTATAACAGCACTGGGACTTTTAACTATTATGTATCTGTCCACCTCACAGATGTTCTATTGCAGTTTTTTCCAATTGCTAACACAATAAAATGACATGCATAGCACAATTATTTAAACTGACACACAGAGAGCAAAACCTCTTCTCATGTCTCCAAAACTCTAAACACATTTTCTGCTTTACACACATTTTGCTATTCAAAATGGCACTTTTTAAATGCACTGAACACGGTTTTCTGCACACAACAATCTGACTATAAAGTCACATGTTTGCCATGAAACATTGCCATTCAAAATTAGACTACATGAGCTAATTGGCCAATACATGTGCCACCTGGCCACCTCAATGGTTAATTGTTACCACTTCAATCAGGGGAAAAAAACAGCTTACACCTACATGCCCACACACTCACTGAAAATAGAAAAATAAATAATAAATAATAATGAATTTGATTTGATATCTGTTTCTTTTCCCTTTCTCCTGCTCCTCTTTGGCTTCTGTCTGAGCTGCAGTGATGTCATCCTTTTCTCATCCCAGAGTCTTGACTGATGGGGAGAGAAAACAGACAAGATGAGACAGGATAAAACTTATCACACACAGAGAGAGAGAGAGAGAGAGAGAGAGAGAGAGAGAGAGAGAGAGAGAGAGAGAGAGACAGAGAGAGAGAGAGAGAGAGAGAGAACACATTCAAGACATTATGATTATCACAAATTCCCTCTCAGGGACAAGAGCTAATTGAACCAGAATATCATCACAATTGTCAGTTGCACTTGCAATACAGCCACCCACACCCCCAACCATCCACACACACACACACACACACACACACACACACACTTAAACTTCTTATCTAACTCTACTGATTATTAATGAAAATCATTTGAACCACTCCCCTTTAATACATAGATATTTACACCATTGTGAAAAATATTCTGACTCACCCAGTAGCAGTTGCAATTCTTTTTTTCATCAGTTGAGCTTTAATGAGACACTTGAGGTTGCTTCTCTTTTATAAGCTTTGACAGTTCTGGAGGCAGTGTGGCAACAGCAGTCACCAGGCTGCTCTCCACATTCAGTCTGTTCCTTGGCTTGGTTTTGATGTGGGTCAAAGCTGAGAAGGTCACTTCACACATACATGTAGATCCAAAAGGCAAAAGTTCATTCAATGCACACTTTCCCAGCACTGGATATTCCTTTTCAACATCACACCAACACTCTGTCAATGACTTGTCAGCATGTGCCATCTTCAACCCACGATCAGAGGACATGTCCATCAGATTTTCGTGCAGGCTTGCAGGAAGGCTGCTGCTGCTCCTGTCATTCACTCTGAATGGGTTCCTCACCCAGTCCAGTTTTTCTGACTTTGTTTCAATGTCATGAAAGTACTGGTTGAAGTCAGTGTCAAGTTTGGACAGATGTGCTTTAACTATTTCCACCACAGGACCTCTGTCAGCATCAGTGGTGGCGAGATGGCCATCAAGCAGTGGGAAACAGCTCACATCTGCATCCTTACATTTCCTCTCCCATAATTTAACCTTCTTTATAAATCCATTCACTTTGTCATACATGTTAAGGATGTGTGAGTACTTGCCCTGAAGTGAAAGGTTGAGCTCATTCAGCTTAGTGAAGACATCAGCAAGATATGCCAGCTGCGCAACCCACACTCCATCCTCAAACAGGGCTGCAAGAGGGTGGTCGTTTTCTGTCAGGAAAGCAAACACCTCGTTGCGCAATTCATAGAGCCGCAGCAGCGTTTTGCCACGAGACAGCCAGCGAACGTCTGTGTGAAGCAGTAGCTGCTCATGCTCTGACCCACTGCCATGACAAAGAGTTTGAAACAGTCTGTGGTTCATTGGCCGGGACTGAATGAAGTTAATCACCTTAACTGCGTCGTCCATAACTGCACTTAACTCGGGGCTCATCCTTTTGCTGGCGAGTGCCTCCCGGTGAATAATACAGTGCATCCACTTAATTTCGGGGTTCACCTTCATCACACGCCCAAGCAGCCCACGCACCTTACCCGTCATTGCTGCCGCTCCATCGGTACAGATGTGACTGCATCATTTCCACTCCAGATCGTTGTCTTTGAAGAAGCTGTCAATAATCAGAAATATTTCCTCGCCAGTTGTCTTTCCTGGCAGCGTCTTGCAAAACAAGATATGCTCATTTATGTCCGACTCTTCTTTATAATGCACAAAAGCCAGCAGCTGAGCCTCCCCACTAACGTCGGTCATTTAATCTAATTGCAAAGCGAACTGACCTGCTTGCTTCATTTTATCCACCACTTGTCCGACGATATTTATGGACATATCATCAATCCGACGGGAGACGGTATTGTTTGATAATGGTACCAACTTGAGCGCGTCAGCTGCTTTCTTGTCCAGCATAGTTTTAGCCAAAATCATAGCGGCAGGCAAAATCAGATCTTCGACGATTGAATGTGTTTTTTTTTACTTAGCCACCAGTAATGAAATAGCATAGGACGCCTCCAGTGCTTTGCTTGACACACTTGCCGCTTCCTTCAGTGTAGCCTGACTTGACTTGAACTCTGACAGTTTTCGCTTGAAAAAGTCGTCAGTTTTACCAACAGTTGCTAGGTGTTTGGTGCTCTGGTGTCGCTGTAAATGGTATGGCTTCATTGAATTATTAGCCAGGACTTCGCCGCAGAAAAAGCACTGTGGCTGTGGTGGATCAGCCGATGTAGGCTACATGTAAATCCCCACAAAACATATGTTTCCAAATAATAGCGGGGTCCTTTTTTTTTTTTTTTTATCTGATCTGACCGTCTGATCTGCCTCTGATCTGACCGTTACTGTAGCTGGTCGTTTTAGCCATCTGTCCATCTTTGCGGTATACTGACAGGCCTAGCTGACTTGCGCGCGAAAATGATCGTGAACGTGATTTAAATGTGACGTGACTACCACTTGTGTTACAGTCATCACCTGTCTGGGAGGAACTTAAGTTGCAACGTACCATTTTAACAACAGGTTTATGAAACAACTATATTTAATAATTTTTTTGGAAAGGGAAATAAATTATAATTCCACATCTTTCCACGTACCCCCTGCAATCCCCTCACCTACCCCTAGGGGTCCGCGTACCCCCGGTTGGGAACCACTGCTCTAGCTGACTGCCCCCAAAGCATCCATCCACAGAGATCATAATCCAGTCTGGTAGTTCTCCGTCATTCCCACCCTGTGGCCCGGGCTTAGGATGCGATGGCGCAGAGTGCATTGCTGTGGAGGCACGGCTCTATATGCTTTCGGCTGCTACCATCGTGCCAGTTGACAGAACATGAGCAAGCTTATTCTCTAAATTGGCTGGTTACTCTGCAGTTAGGCAGATTATCCTCTTGTTTTGGTCTGTGTGATTATGACTGAAATGAGGAAATGTCAGTATTTGTCGATTCAGTTATTGGCTCTGTTAGAATGTGAACTATAAGAGAGCACTGTATATTATATAGTATATTATTCATTATTGTTTTGGATCATTTGAGCCATAGTTTCCCTTGAGTAAGACAATGCCTTGGTGTGTTAACTCACCAGTTGGCCTCTCAGATCCTCTACTTCTAATTCTAATCATGTATGACCACCAGCACCATGAATGAGGTCTCTGTTGGGGTTTCAGCCTGCGCCACGGACCTGACTAATGGCTGTAGAACCGGAGGGCCTCTTCAACACTACTGCTCATCCCAGTATTTCTCATTCAACTCTTGTTGCTGAAATGTTTATTCCTGAAGGAGAATCCTACTCCCAAGTATTGTTTTATTCCTCCAAAATCATTTCTGGCTCTAGTCTTTCGGCTTATGTAGCTGCCAATATTCTCTGTGATTTGCCTCTCGAGCATTTCTCACTAAGCAATGATACAGCAGCCTGGTAGTTTTTCCCCTTCATTGTGTCTTTCTTTCTGTTAGCTCTCGCCATCCATTTTGCATTCTATTGTATTTTTTTGTCTTGTCTTGTCTTGTCTTGTCTTCTTCTCCGCATGTAAGTCATGACAGTCTGGACGGATTGATGGCAGCTGCTGGACTGAAAAAATCAGGTGTAGTGCTGAGGCACAAACATGTACATTTCAAGCCTGCAAACTGCAACACTTTAAATAAATGTGAAATAACACTACTGTGCAATATGACAACCCTAGTCGTCTATCTGTACAGTATAGTATAGTGGATAGTGTACATAGCCTTTATTTATGTAAACCAGCTCCTTCCCTTCTTGTGATTTTTTTTAAACGTTTTTTTTTTTTTTTTTTTTTTTTTTTCTTTCCTAACACCAGGGGAGCCACCCCTCCTAAATGTCGTTGTTTGGTACCTGTACTGTAGCAATGACAATAAAGACCATTCATTCATTCATTCATTCATTCATGTAAGGCACAACAAACCACTCAGGACGGGCAGCCTGTTGGTATTCTGTTCTATGTACCTGTTCCATTCGCCTCGTCTCCATGTTGTATTTCTTGCTGTATTCGAACGTGTTTGCCAGGTCCTCATGCTGTGCATTGTCTCACAGACACACACTATGAAAACTTGTCCTCAGAAAGAACGGTGCCTCAGGCTTGCTGCAGCCAGCATCCCTGGCAGCTCCCACCGTGCTAAGTCTGTCACAACACCCAGCTCCTTAATCTCACTCCAATTCATCTCGGAAATTGGACTCTGTTCCGTTTCGCGGAAACAAAAGGCTTTTCCTGCTTGAACCCCTCCACCTGCTACCTCCGACCATACAGAGCTGCCTATGTATGTGGAGCCTTTCACACCCAAGCCCACAGCTCAGACTACAGAATGTCTCTCTGAGTTTGGCCATGCAGCAAATGGGCACACAGCTTGTGGTTGTGTTGCGCTGCCTTTCCTAGCTGGAGGGGATTTAGAAGTGTTATCTGCCTGCCTAGACTGCCCAAGCGCTTATTCATCCACTAGACTGACTGATTAAGCATTTTGCTGGTGTAATATGCTAATTGGGCATTATCATCAAGGAACAGTCGAAGCTGGGGGGAAGGCGAGGCGCGTCAAGCCAAGCTCATTAGATTTTATTTTACAGATTTTATGGGCGGTTGTCATGATTTCACGTTGGCTCGCTTTTTCATCCCGTGTTTGCTGTAATCCTGTTCTTTGTGAGTACACGCGTCTGTCGGTATCTCGTCTCGAGCTTTGTGTTGGCGTGAGATTCGACATCCTGAGCCTAAAGGCCTTGTGTTTGTGTTCAGTCTCTCATCGTTGCGTGATCCTGTCCCCCCCCCAGATAAGCCCTCAGAACCAGAGTCTCGTGGCGAGGGGGACCCCTCCGCCCAGAGTCAGCCGCCGCCTCGCGCCACAGACGAGAACAGCAACAGCAGCCCCGTGTCTGCTGCCTCGGACGCCCCCGCAGGCCCCGTGGAGCCCGACCTCCTCGACAAGTCCTCTCAGTCCTCCTTCACCAGCCAGGACGACAGAGGTAGGCTACCGCCATCCTGTCACACCCACGTTGACCTTCTCGCTAATGCGTTTTTCAATTAAAAAAAGGGCCTTGAAAGCCAAGAGACGTTGGAGATGCTGCTCGATTCGGTACATCTTCGCCTCCACTGTACTGTGTCTTCGTCGGTGTTTGCGTTTGTCGTCATTGACTCCCTATCTTTCTGTTTCTCTGTCTCTTATCAACCGATGATCCCTGATACTTATCTGTTTCATGACCTGCAGGTGAAGGCAAGGAGAGGGTGAACGGCGAAGGGGCGGGGTCTGGACAGGGTCCCAACCGCGTAGTGACCCACCCGCCTAACCCGGATAGCAGGCCGAGCCCGCTGAAGGAGGGCAGCTCCCGGGACGGCAGCCCTACGCCCAGGGACGGCAAGGAGGTGAGACCCCAACCAGGTGTCCCTCACTCAGCCTGCTGCCCTGAGGGTTCATTCAGAGGCTAGTCTCTCACCTGGGGCCTCCTCTGCATTATTAGCATTGAATGGATACCAGTAGTCTAGTGTATGACTCACTGTGGTCTGTCCAGAGGTTGATGCTTAATCAGCAAATGTACCAGGACCTCTCAAATTGAAGAATCCCATTGAAGTTGGTCATCTCCTCTTATCTCTGTGTCTGTTATCCCCTCTCTCTCTCTCTCTCTCTCTCTCTCTCTCTCTCTCTCTCTCTCTCTCTCTCTCTCTCTGTCTCTCTCTCTCTCTCTCTCTCTCTCTCAGACGTCTCCCTCTTGTACCGAGGGTGAAGCCTCCCGCCCGGTCGCCGCCGCCAAGAAAGATTTGGCCGTGAAGAGTAACCTGAACAACTTCTTCAAACTGGGCCAGGAGGGGAAGTACCGGGTCTACCACAACCAGTACAGCACCAACACGCTGGCCCTCAACAAGCACCAGCACCGCGAGGACCACGACAAGCGGCGCCACCTCTCCCACAAGTTCAGCCTGACCCCCGCCGGGGACTTCAAGTGGAACGGCTCCATCCACGGCTCCAAGGTGCTGACCGTCTCCACGCTGAGGCTCACCATCGTCCAGCTGGAGAACAACGTGCCCGCCCCCTTCATGCACCCCAACTGGGCCTCTCACAGGTAGGCTACTGTCTAACAGCCCCCTTACTCTGTGGAGCAAATGTAGTGATGATCCCTGATGCGTTGGGAATTGGCAATGCAAGGAGGCCATGTCATTCCATCACACAATGACTTATTTCTCTCCCTGTGTATTTCCAGGACCAATTGGATCAAAGCTGTCCAGATGTGCAGTAAGGCCCGGGAGTTTGCCTTGGCTCTGGCCATTCTGGAGTGTGCCATCAAACCTGTAGTCATGTTGCCAGTCTGGAAAGATGCCCTTGGACACACCATGTAAGGACACCACCATGATCGGGGGGGGGGGGGGGGGGGGGTGACTGTCAGAAATCCGTCATTCTTTAACACATGGACCTTGCACATAACACCTAACACATGTTGCTTTTAATAGGATAAGAGGTAGTTTTTGGAGGAAAAGCAAAAGCAGACTAATTATGATTTGCATCACCACTCTACTGCATTGAAGCCTTTTGTTCCTCTTTTAAATGCAGAGTGGTGTGAGCAATGTATGCTGAGTAGCACACGCTTTTCCACGGTGTGAAAAAAAGCTCATTGTACAACATAATGGATCGCTGCTGACTAAACAAGCCAGAGTCACCTTGCTGTTTTTATCTAAAAAAAATAAAAATTATCCTCTCTGTTTTTGCTCTCTCTCTCTCTCTCTCTCGCCTCAGGCTGCATCGCATGACTTCCATGGAGCGGGAGGAGAAAGAGAAGGTGAAAAAGAGAGAGAAAAAGTTGGAGGATGAGGAGACTCTGCTGCAGGCCACCTGGGTGAAGTACACCATCCCCATCAAACACCAGGTACATCTGAGCCCCTTTTCTGACATAATGACCGTGTTAAGTTTCGTACTATGTATCTTAGACCGCACACATTCTTCAGATAGAGAGACCTTTGAATGTGTTTTATATGATTCATATAATTAATTAAATTAAAATTAATATAATTAGCCAAAAATATTGTGTTCCTCAATACATGTTGTGTTATTGTTTGTGACAAGCTGTAGATTTGTCCTACTTCTAGTTGTTGTCCTCTGTGCTTGTCTCTGTGTGTAGGTGTGGAAGCAGAAGGGGGAGGAGTACAGAGTGACGGGGTACGGGGGCTGGAGCTGGGTCAGTAGGACCCATGTCCATCGCTTTGTTACCAGGCTACCAGGGAACACCAACGCCAACTACCGCAAAGCACTGGAGGGTAAAGGGCTATTTTAAGTTTTTAGCTTGTCTGTTTGTTTATTCCCCATTGTCTCATGTTGCTGCTAATGATCTGTGGTGTTGAGGCAGAAACTATGCCTCCAGCATGGCTCAGTGGATGTATATTGCTTCATGTTATGTAAATGCCATCTTTTTACAGCAGCTAAGACGGGCAAAGAAAATGCAGCATCTGGCCCAAACAAGCGGAAAGATTTGCTAAAAACAGAGACAGGCTCAGAAACCCAGGAAAAAGAAGAGCCCGTCCCAGCCGCTTCAGAAAAAGACAACAAGCTAAAGTCGGTCGTAGAGTCATCTCAGAGCACCTCACCAGGAGAGGGGCAGGTGCTGAAAGAGAAGCAAGAGGAGAACGTCACAGAGAAGATGGAGGATAATAAAGATCAGGTGGAGGAGAAGACTGAAGACAAGATGGATGTTGTCTCAAGTCCACCCGCCACCTGTCTAGATAAAGAAAAAGGTACTTTATTCAGTAATATCCATCTGTTTCTCATACCTTTCATCGACAATCCAGATGTCTCAAGGTGAATCATTTGAATAACAAACGCTTAACATTTCCTGATGCTTGCTGTAAGATTTAGACTGTTAGGAGACATGCTAATCAGGCCAACCATTTGGAACTTGTTTTCACAAAATCTTTGATGGTTAGTGATCAAGTTAAGTGAGACTACTAATATATAGTAGTGTATGACATGTATCACATAGTGTGTAAGAAATGTAAATCTTTACCTTTTATTTTGACTGTTTTCCCCTGCTTTTATATTCATTCTATGCTTGTATATGTTTTTATATTCACTTTATGTTCTTATTCCTGTTGTAAAGCACTTTGAGCTGCATTTCTTGTATGAAAGGTGCTATATAAATAAAGCTTTACTTACTTACTTACTTACAAGAACTATCAAACCAAATAAAATGCAGATGCATATAACATGAAGATGTTAAGGCTTTGTATACCGCTTCAGACTGGGTGATAGATCGAAGGGTAAAAAGAGCTGATGTAAAGCTCAGTTCTTGGTTCAGACCACACAGCTGGACCCAGAGTATGGACCTGCTCTGCTGCCTAATATACAAGTAAAAGATTCCTTAAACACAGAAGTCGTAACTGTCCTTTTATTCTCTTTCATTGCCAAACATTAACTTTGTCATGTCATGTCGGCTGATCGTTAACGGAGTTCTCTCCATCTCTCAGGTGAAGTGAACAGCAGAGGCCCCTCATCGCCGACGAAACCTGCTGTGAAGGAGGAGCCTATGGAAGAAGACGAGCCCAAAAAGGAGGAGGAGTCTGAAACCAAGCCCCCTATCCGACCCTTCAACTACGACGTGGTGAACGTCAGCGAGGGCTTCCAGCTGCGCACGGCCTACAAGAAGAAAGTCAAGGCCTCCAAGCTGGACGGGCTGCTGGAGAGACGGGTGAAGCAGTTCACCATGGAGGAGAAGCAGAGGCTGGAGAAGCTCAAGCAGGCAGCTCTGCAGCCCAAGCCTGCCGCTTCCAAGCCCCAGGAGAAGCTCAACAACACAGGGACCTCTGTCAAAACGGAGCAGGCGGTGAAGTCAGCGGTGACACCGTTAACGAGTCTGAAGGCGCAGGACGGGCAGGTAGACTCAGCAGCGAAAGACCAGGTTGTCAAAAGGCTTGACTCTGACCAGCAGCAGTCAGTAAAGTCTGAGACCTCAGGAAAGACGGATAACCTGGACGTCAGATTAGGTTCGGCGGTAACAACGCAGGCGGCTGTTACAGGACCAGGGAGCAGAGAGCAGAAGGATGCTGCTCACCCCAACGTCAGCACAGGGGCGACGGCCAACCATGAGAGAAGCGTTCAGGGAAACGGCGGGGGTGTAATACCCCAAACAGAACTTAACGGAGGGTCTCAGAAAAGCATCGACGTCAGTAGCAAAGCAAATTCAACATCTGATAAAACCCCAGTAGAGTCTGTCATAAGTGCCGAAAAATCTTTCAAACCGGAGGTAACGATAGAAGGGGAGAACGGTAAGAAGCATGGGTATGAGGAGACCGAGCAGGGCAATGGACAGACCAAGAGGGAGAGCGTGGATGTAGACCAAACCAGAACCCATCCGGTGCAGGTTAACGGGAAAGATGCGGCTGACACCAAGGCTTCTATAGACTCAAAGATGCACTTAGACTTGGCCAACAAAGTCGACCCCAAGACGATGCTCCAGACTCTAGAGGGTGAGATCAAAGTACTGCCGCAGAAGGACCCTGTAAAGTCACTCATGAACGGTAACCTCTCTCAGGAGGGGCTAAAGGTCAACAGTACTACATTACCCACAAGCCCCGCTATGTCCGACTCTGACTACTTGCCGCCTTTGAAGATGCCCAGGCTAGAGAATAACTTTGCTGGGACAGTTGATTCCACTGTCACCTCATCATGTTTAGCTCCAACCGCTGGTGTCCCCACGGTAACCAACCGCACCAAGACCGAGCCCATGGAGACAGGAGAGACAGCAGCCAATAAGCTCACCCCGTCCCCTATCCTGTCTACGGAAGATTCTAGTCTGAGTAATGACACCACAGAGAACAGCAGTAGTAGTAGTAATGCCGGTGCTCTAAAGACCATCACCCAGGTGACCACGACCACCACCACCACCAGTAGTGTGACCACAGAGTCACGGACGGTGCAGATAGCGGAGGTGTCCAGCAGCAGTAAGCCTGCCCCAGTGGTGTCTACCGCAGGGAGCAGCGCCGTCTCCACCCTCACCACCATGACCACGACCACCGTCACCACGGCCACCGTCGGCAGAGCAGCCGTCTCCCAGGAGACCAAGACCGTTGTCACGGCGACGGTGACGGACACCAAGTCGGGCCCCTCCGGGTCTACGGTGACCTCCATGACGGTCAGCAAAGGGTACTCCACCAGAGACAGGGTCACACTGCTCAAGTACGTCCGCTCCAAGAAGACCCGCTCGGGCACGGCCCTCCCCTCGTACCGCAAGTTTGTCACCAAGAGCAGCAAGAAGAGCATCTTCGTCCTGCCCAACGACGACCTGAAGAAACTGGCGAGGAGAGGGGGCATCAGAGAGGTGCCCATCTTCAATTACAACGCCAAGCCTGCCCTGGACATCTGGCCCTATCCCTCCCCCAGACCCACCTATGGAATCACATGGAGGTGGGTGAAATTGCCACGACACTAAGAACTGAAACCATTTAGGAGAACCATGTCTCTCCGTGTCTCTGTCTGGTGATGGGTGATTTTGGTCGAGTCACACCTAATGGGTCAATGAGTCACACCGTGTCCCCCCCTGCAGGTACCGTCTCCAGACTGTCAAGTCTCTGGCAGGGGTGAGCCTGATGCTGCGGCTGCTGTGGGCCTGCCTGAGGTGGGATGACATGGCAGTCAAGCCCTCCGCTGCTGTGGGGACCACCCGCACAGGTGAGTGCACAGCTATTTCATCTTCCTCTCACTCCCTCTCTCTTTCTGTCCTCCCCCTCCTGTTTCTGCCTCTGTACCTCTCTCCCCCCCCCCCCCGCACTCTCCTTGTGCAAGGACACTGAATCAATGTCATATCCTTTTAATCATAAGCTTAGCTTACCAACCACAATGCAGACAGTGGCAGTAATATATATACGTAATGAGGTGATGATTACTAGAAACACTGGAGCGTCAGTAACTGATCAGATACGCTTGTGTGGTTGTCCTGTGGTTTAGTAGCCCATGCATGCCTATGAAGCAGTGTCCATTTTGAAGATGAGAGTCATTGGTATGTGCAGATGCTCAGATCTATCTGATTCTCTCCCTAGAAACCTCAGACACTGAGATCACAACCACGGAGATCATCAAACGGCGAGACGTGGGAGCGTACGGCATCCGGTCGGAATACTGCATCAGGAAAATCATCTGTCCCCTCGGCGTTCCCGACACTCCCAAAGGTAAAAAAGAGAAAACACACGGCATCTTCAAATTCGCCCAGGATCCCGCTGTTCCGGTCCCTACAGTGGCCTCATGAATCATGGAAGCTTTGCCTTGCCTCGGTCAGCTTGTTCCTTATTCCCATCTAGTGTCCTCTCTCAAGTTAGATAAAGCACCTGTCCAGGCTAATGCCTACCCAAGCAACGTGAGACACAGTACCAATGGAGTTACTGAGTCTTCTATCTTTTTGTGGGGTTGTATATCTCTTTCCCAATTCCCTATTCTCTTTTTTGTCTTGAGCAGAGGCTCACACTCCCCAGAGGAAAGGCCTGAGGTCCAGCGCTCTGAGGCCCAAGAAGCCTGAGCCAGCCAAGCAGACTGGGCCTATCGTCATGGAGACGTGGCTCTCTGAGGAGGAACTGGACCTTTGGGAGATCAGAGCCTTTTCAGAAAGGTGAGGAGATGTTGGTTCAGCCTTGGGCTGGAGCTAGAGTTAATGTGAGACACCGGTTGTGTGGTCTTTTAACTGTAACCCACTGAATGTCAGTTGCCTTCTAACCTTTTCCTCTTTCCTGATGCAGGGTTGAGAGGGAGAAGGCCCAGGCGGCAGACCAGGTTAAGGTTAGTAGTGCTCTGAAGACAGCAGAGGAGGTCAAGGCCCAATTGGAGATTCAACTAAAGCAACAGAGATTGGCTTCTCAGCAGGTGGGAAGATCAGACAATTTTCCACCATGCACTACGGTGTGACACCTAGACTCCCAACATAGCACCCCCCCCTCAGTGTAAACCTAGGGGGCCACAAACACAAAACACCGGGAGCTGGGAAAGAGTAGTTCTAAAGGGCTAACTTTGGCAGTTGTGTGTCAATGATTCTTTAGTAGAACCATTCTTAATGTACACTGTCCAATAGAAATTCATAGTGTCATTGCAAATTTGTGTTTGAGTCAGTATTTGTATTCTGTGTGCAGTCCTTCACCTACTCGTTCGTTAAATCACTGTTTATGTTTTAGAAACGGTTGGAGCAGCAGAAGGCTGGTGCCATCAACCCCTCCACCGGCACTCCCACCACCCCGGCCACCCAGAAGGTCATGGTGGGCTCTCTGAGCAGCCAGGTGACCCAAGGCACCAAGGTGGTCCTGGCCACCAAGCTGGGGACGCCGGTGACATTCCAGCAGAACAAGAACTTCCAGCAGTCGTTTGCTTCCTGGGTCAAACAGGGTCAGAGCACCCCAGGTGAGTGTAGCTGGATTAGGGAGGCTGTTTGTCTAAAATCACATGACGTGACTGTGGTGTGTGTGTGTCTGATGACGTTTCCCCGTCGTTGATGTGATGTGAAAGCGCTGTGGGAAAAGGATCATGAGTGGAGTTGATGGCTCTTTCAATCCCCATTTTTTGTTCTTTTGAATGGTTAATTGGATCTTCACTCCTAGTGAATGTAACCATCTATGTCAACCATCAGCATGGCTTTCGTTTTTTCATTTTTGTAGCTATACCATATTACAATAGATATATTTAAGTTTTGTCAGAGTGCCTTTTTGGCCGGTGGTGTCCACTCTTATCTCCCAGAGTAATTCTGATAATCAGGGAAAGGTGAATTCCCTATAAACCTTAACAATAACAAGACTCCCAAACTGTCAATGTGGAGTGTCAACCTTTAGGTCAATAAATGCCCCAAAATTCAAGCAAATGGCCTTGATTATACTGTATATCAACGCTGCTAAAACCAACCCAGTGGACACCACTGCTATAGACGGTAGCTGTTGTGGTTGCCCGCTGGTCTGGGTGTGACTGCAGGTCACGTGTGTGTTGCAGCCTCCACCGGCGTGGTGGCCACCGTGGCCAGCAGCGTCACCACCTCTGGGCAAACGTTCCAGATCGCTGCCGGCCAGGTGACCATGGCGACCAAGGTCATCACCGCCAAGCTACCGCTGCCGCCTAACAGCAAGATTGTCACGGTCAACATGCCGACCACGCAAGGAGGTATGGATGGAGGGTCTCGCCGTGCGTTCGTTAAGGTCTACCCCCCCACGTAACGGTTCATGGATGAGCTATGTCACCACCGTGGAAATGGAACCCCCATGAGACACAGGCCCAATCCCGATTCTCTTTTTTACCACTTCGGCTCGTTTTGGAGTCACTCGTTTTGGAGCCACTCGTTTTGGAGCCATAGCCGTAGTGGTTCCCCGGGGGAAATGGGACAACCCTTCACAACGTCATCCGTAGTGTAATGAATGGGTTAATTCATAGTCAGGACAGCGCATGCGCCTTAGAGAGAGTTCGTGATATACCAGAAGGTGACTGACAGGTGTCGAGAGAACCGAAGTAAACTGGTTATACCTTTGTTGAACCCAGACTCAAGTGTCTTATTATTCTATGTCCACGTAGTATCGTAGAAAAGCATTGACGCTTGCGATTTATTCACAACTTGAATGAACTTAGTTAGTTAGTCCTCTTCACCCCGTTGAGGGGCATAGGGCGTCCACCAGAGCTCTCCATCTCTCTTGAATGAACTTATACGCTATCAATCGATCAAACAAGTCGTCAAATAAAAAAGAACAATGCTTCATTATCAGACCATGACAGAATAAGCTCTAACCTGTCTGAAACCTGTGCTCCAGTGGTGTAGTATACCCACTAGGAAAGGGCAAGGACTTCCGTATACCCACTTAAAAATGTGTGAGGATACGTAACAGCGTTTTGTGACAGAACTTTCACTTTAATTCATAAAATTCACCCCGTCTGTGTTACGAAGCGCTTGACTTTTGGACCATTGGGACTGACTATAGCGTCATACCATCAACGGGCGGAAACATGAAATATGTCAAAATGCAGCACTATCATGCGCAGATCAGCCTTATAACATGTAATTTATATATAGATCTGTTATGTAGGACTAGATGTTGATATCCCTCGATAGATACATACTTAAGGCACCGATGAGACTCTGTGGTGTTCAAATGAGCGATGGCATCCTTTGGGTTGTCAAGTGGGCGCCCTCCTTCATGAATGTTTCGCTGATAAGCCCACGACACCTCCAGAGGGTTCAGCAGTGAATCCCAGCGTCCCAGGTTCACTCCCTAGATGCGATCAGCTCATTTGAACGCCCGGGTCGAGTCCTTTCTCTTCATCCACAGCCACTGGCTCCCCTTTTCAGCAGCCCTGGAGAGGTCCTTGATTGCCTGCCGGTGGGTCTTCCCTCGCACTCCCATCTCCCTGAGTAGCCTGGATGTTGAGGTGGCTACGAACCCTCTGCAGCCTACTTCCACTGGGCGTACCTTCGCTGTCCAGCCTTGTTGTTGGGCATCTGCTGCGAGTTCAGTGTACCTCAGCCTCTTCCGCTCGTAGGCCTCCTCCACTGCACCCTCCCAGGGCACAGTGAGCTCGATGATGTAAACGAGCTTGAGCGAGGCTGACCACAGCACAAGGTCTGGTCGCAGGTTGGTGGCTGCGATCTCAGCTGGGAAGCAGAGTTTCTTGTCCAAGTCTGCCAGCAGCTTCCAGTCCCGTGCTCTGCCCAGCTGCCCAGTGTCTGGTCTTATGGTGGTGAGGCTGGCTTGACCCTTGCCCTCCCGAACAAATGGTGCTGGCTGCCGCCGGGATGACGGGGGAGGAAGGGCGTTCACACTTGTCCGTTGACTTTCCAGCACTGCTGCAAGACACCTTAGCACCTGGTCGTGCCGCCAGGTGTAACGGCCTTGGGTGAGGCTGGTCTTGCATCCCACTAAGATGTGCTTCAGTGTTGCTGGACTTTGACATAGAGGGCACGTGGGGTCTTCGCCATACCACTGGCTTAGGTTTGCAGGAGAAGGCAGGACATCGTAGGCAGCCCTGATGGTGAAGCTCGCTCTGAGTGCCTCCATCTCCCACAGATCTTTCCAGGAGATCTTCCTCTTTTCCACTCCTTCCCATGCCATCCACTGCCCTTGCTTTGCCTGCGCCACAGCTTGTGCGCGCCTTCCTGCTTCCTCTTCCCGACGTACCTCCTGGACCACCAGCTTGCGTCTCTGAGATGGATTGGCCTTGCTCCAGGCCGGTGTACTAATCCCGAGGCCAAGACCACTCCTCCCCTCCTGCACTCGGCCCACAATGTCCCTGTGTCTGAGTGCTGCCTTTGCCTGCTCAGTTGCAGCCAATGGGGTCCACTTCCTCCCAGTGGCCAGGATGGGGGCAGCTTGGGCTACAAATGGATCATTCGAATCCAGAAGCATCATCTCTAGTCTGACTTTGGCACACTTGTACTCCTCTGTCAGACTGGAAATGGGCAGGTGTAACATCCCTTTGCCGTAGAGCCCAATGCTGCTGAGGCACCTGGGAAGGCCAAGCCACTTCCTTGCATACGAGTTGACCAGTCTCTCCAGCTTTTCCACCTTTAAGAGAGGAACTTCATAGAGGGTTAGTGGCCACAGGAGACGTGGAAGTAGTCCATACTGCATGCACCAGAGCTTCAGCTTGCCAGGAAGCAGGGTTCTGTCGATGTTCTCCAGGCCGCTGGCTACCTCCTTCCTGAGCTGCTCTACTTGCTCTTTATCTTTGAGGGAGGCATCATACCAACGACCTAGGCTCTTCACAGGCTTCTCGGAGACCGTTGGAATGGGTTCTTTGCCAATGTGGAAGCGGTGGTCTGACAGCTTCCCCTTGACAATGGAGATGCTTCTGGACTTGCTCGGCTTGATCTTCATGCGAGCCAACTCAATGTTTTCCTGGAGCTTTCTTAGTAGCCGTACTGTGCAAGCCTTGGTCGTGGTGAGTGTTGTGAGGTCATCCATGTAGGCTCTGATCGGCGGCAGCCTCAGCCCAGGTCTTATTCGCTGTCCGCCAACCACCCATCGAGAGGCCCGAATAATGACCTCCATGGCCAGGGTGAAGGCCAGCGGGGAGATGGTGCAGCCGGCCATGATTCCCACTTCCAGATGTTGCCATGCTGTGGTGTACTCTGCTGTGGTCACGCAGAGCTGGACGTCCTGGAAGTAGGCCTTGACAAGGGTTGTGAGAGCTGGTGGGATCCTGAAGTAGTCGAAGGCTGTCCACAGGAGGTTGTGAGGGACTGAGCCAAAGGCATTCGCGAGATCCAGGAACACCACGTGGAGATCCGTTCCCTCCTTCTTGGCGACCTGGATCTGATGCCAGATGACACTAGCATGTTCGACACACCCTGAGAAGCCTGAGATGCCTGCTTTCTGGATTGACGTGTCAATCAGGTTGTTTCTTTGCAGGTATCCTGCCAGCCTATGAGCGACCACGCTGAAGAAGATTTTTCCCTCGACATTTAGAAGGCTGATCTGCCGGAACTGTCCGATATCTGTTGAGTCCTTTTCCTTGGGGATAAGGATCCCTCCGGCTCTCCGCCAGGACGTTGGTATCGCCTTCTTTTGCCACACAACTTTCATCAGCTTCCAGAGGAATCTCAGGACATCTGGTGCGTTTTTGTAGAGCCTGTATGGAACTCCGTTGGGACCTGGAGCTGACGCGGCCCTTGCTCTACGCACAGTGTTGCCTACTTCACTCCACCTGGGTGGACTGATATCTAGTTCGTGCTCTGGTGGATTGACTGGTGGCATGTCAGGTGGGAGCGTGACCTCTTCCTGGTGTCGGTCATCTGTGCAGCCCTTTTTCAGATGTTCTTCCAGGTGGGCCTTTGCCACTGAGAGACTTCCGCTCTTCTCCTTTGTGAAGAGAGTCTTCACAAATTTGAAAGGATCTTTGTAGAAGCGTGATCTTGTTTGTTCCTTCCTTCTGCGCCTCTTCAGGAGGTTTTCAGCTCTCCTCAGTGTTGCAAGCCTGCTCTTAATCTCTTCCTGCAGCAGGTTTATTCCCTCCTTCTCCTCCTCTGTGGCCTTCCTCCATTGCTTCTTCAGCTGCCTCCTCTCCTTGACTAGTCGGTCTATTTCTGTCTGCCTTCTGGACTTGGTGGGAATTGACTGAGTAGATCGTTTGCCTTCGACCACTCCGAACTGTTCCACTCCATAGGCATAGATGAGGTTGCCCATTCTCTCCAACTTCTTCATGGTGGTGCCTTTGATCCCTTCTAGGATGTTGCAGAGATCAGTGTTGACCTCCTTCCACAGCGTCTTGTTGCAGGACTTTGGCCACTTGACTAATGGCCTTCGCCCCTGGATCTTCTTCTCTGCTGGTGGTCGTGATGTGTTGGATTCAGGTTGCTCTCCTGTGCCTTGTTCTTCCTCCTCTGGGACAGGGGTGTTGATGTCCTGCAGACTGTGGTGTATGTCCTGCTGCTGAACTTCAGTCGACTGACTCGGCCTGCTTCTCAAAAAGTAGCTGTCGATGCGACTTCCCTGTTGACCCTTCTTTAGGCACCCTTTCTTGCCCTGGTGTATCTTCAGGCCATGGGTGGAAGTAACCTTTGTCCAACCACATACGCAGTTCTGGAGCGTGTGTCCTGCTGTAGCTGTCGGAGCCTCAGGTATGCTGATCATCAATCTCGTAGTCTGTTCCGTTCCTGTGTTCGTTACCGGGTTGTCTGCCGATGAGCCATCTTCCGCCCCCGCCCTCGCAGGCTCAGGGGGTATTTTCTTCTTAGAATTTTTCGTAGCCAAGTTTGGGTGGGACCCATACACTGTTCGTGCTGGATCCCGCCGCCACGGGTAGCTAGCCCATGGCGGCCCCGTTGGGGTCTATTCCCTCCTGTCAGCTGTCTTTCCATGCTGTCGCAAGGTCTTTCCCTTGTTGCCAGCTGCACTTTCACAGCAGTCACTGGTTCACCAGATGATCAGATCTGTTATGTAGGACTAGATGTTGATATCCCTCGATAGATACATACTTAAGGCACCGATGAGACTCTGTGGTGTTCAAATGAGCGATGGCATCCTTTGGGTTGTCAAGTTATATATATATATAACAGCACAGATATATTTTTATGGCGTTACGAAATCCGATGTGACAGGAACGCTGGAGAAACAGCTGTCCACTGCATTAATTAACTATGTCCTTGATGAGTCTCCCGCTCACTGCCCTCCATCAAAAATGGCACATCCATCGATAATATTACATAATAACAACTGCTCGGATTAGATTGCGAGTTGTTTTGGTATAATAAGTGCCGCAATACAGATAGCGTCATATACCACCAAGGGGGGGGGGGGGATTTGCGCCTATCATGCACATATCAGCCTGTGGATAGATAACTTTACATATGTGTACCATCATCCGCTGTCAAACGCCACTGGTAATAATTGATTTATGATTGTACATCTCTGAAATGCTCGACTGTCATGCAGCGTTGCGTTACTGTAACGTTAGACACAGCACCGACATAAAAGCGATATTTTGGTTATGCTTGTTATAAATAAAAGGTCTATAATGCATTGTAATGACATTGAACTAAGATAATACGATGGTTATCATCATTTTTCAAGTCTTTAATTACAAGTAATTCCAGAAAAAGTAAATGACATTTCAGCCTCGCTTCCGTATTACGAGAGCGAAAAGAACATTTCTGTAGATGTTTCGCAATGCATGCCGGAAGGGAGTCTCATGGCTCCGAATCGAACGAGGGTCAAGATTTTCTCCGAACGGAGCCATGGAAAACCCTAACCCTAACCCTAAATGAGTAATGAATTGGGACGCCACTACGGCTACACGTGAACGCGCAAAACGGAGCGGAGGGGTGAAAAGGGAGCCGGAGTGGTGAATTGGGATTCACCCTAAATGTCCATTGGAGTTTTTAGATTTAGTTGTGCTGTCGGTTTTACTGCACTGCCCTAAAGGGGAAATGGGACAGGTTCTTTTTTACAGTGAAAGACTCCTCTGGGATCCCCAGCCTGTCTGTAATAGATACAGGTTGTCCTGTCAGAATATTGATCCCACGGAGGCTTCCTCTTGGTGTCTTGGACTCAGTCCCACTGACAAAACACAGGAGACCTGCCGTGCTTGGTCAATGAAATCTGCTCAGATCATCTGCAAGAGGGGCAGAGGAATTTCTACAGCAGATGGCTCTGATTGACAGTTTGGTTGTCATTTGACCTACTTTGGTACACTGGCACATTGACTCCCTGCCTGAACGAGGGGGATGTGAGGCAGATTTGCGCACAGAAAAGAAATGTTATGTTGATTTTGAGGCGATGCATTAGGCATAAACACTGTCCAGGCAAAATAGAACCCTTTGTTTGTGGACAGAACAAGCAGATTGTCTTTCCTCCACATCATTCGTTTTTAAAAAAAAAGAAAAAAAAAAAAAGAACGTGTTGTTACCATGGGGATAGTGTTCCTGTCAAAGTGGAACAGCTCCTCCAAAAGCTTTTCCTAAAATGAACTGCCTCTGTCTTTTCGCCTCTTGTTAGACTCATTATTAAAGCAGTGACAGAAGTGAACCACCCACACACACACATGCCTCGCCACTGTTTATTCTCCACTGCTGCTCCTGGCCTGGGTGTGAATGGCCAGTAACATGCTGCCTCTCCTCCTCAGGTGTGGTGCAGGTCCAGCAGAAGGTCCTGGGGATGCAGACCTACTCCACATTCCAGCCCCGCACCGCCGCCATCAACATCAGGCCCAACACCGCCGCCTCCACCACTCAGCAGGTAGACACCCGGCTCCCTGTCTCTCCTCTCTCTCTACGTCCATCTAGCCTTAGCCATGTCGCTCTCTCTCTACTTCTGTGCGTGTATCTCTCTCCTTCTCTCTCTCTCTCTGTGTCTCTCTCTCATTTTCTCTCTCTCTGTGTCTCTCTCTCTGACTCTCTCTCTGTGTCTCTCTCTCTGACTCTCTCTCTCTGTGTCTCTCTCTCCTTTTCTCTCTTTCTGTGTCTCTCTTAGGGATGGGACGATTATCGTGTTTATCGTTAATTGCGATAAAAACACCCGCGATAACTTTATCGTGGAGAATTTTAATTAGTTGAATAATCGTCATAATCATATTTTTTATTATTATTATTTATTTTATTTTTTTTATTATTATTTTTTTTAAATGACTGGACTTTTTAAATAGGCACTATATTTTATAAACACTGCTTTGTCTGTCTGTTTTTATTGTATGTATTAATGTATGTGACCTACGTATGTTTTTTTTTTTTTGGGGGTTAATATTTTTATTGAGTTTCACAGAGACATGTACACAACAGGACATAACAACAACAACTAGTATCCGTGGGGGAGGTTATTGTCCCATTAATAGTAGAAAACTAGTTTTGCACTTTGTTATGCAGTACATTGTCCATAAACAATAACAGAAAATGTTCTTTCTCTTTTTTTTTTTTTTTTTTTAACAAACTAACAAACAAAAAACAAAGACAAACAAAACAAAACAAAAACAAAAAAACAGGGGGGGAGGAGGCCATGTCACATATCAGAAATAAACAGAAAATAAAATGACACAACAAATGCCATAATATATGGGGGGATCACCCCCATCGGAGACAGCATCCATGTCTTACAGTCCTAAACACAGCGGCAGCACAACACCAGCACAGTAAATAATATTGTGACCCATACATTGTAGATCTGTTACACATTAGTCTTGTGTACTTTCTTGAGTGTAATCCACCAAACCTTTCATTACAATGGCAGCCAGTCTGGTACCAATATAATCTAAGAACGGAGACCAAATCTTATAGAATGTCTTTATCTTACACTTAGACCTATATGTCAGATATTCCATAGGAATCATATCAAAAATTACCTTGTGCCATCCAGCTATCCAGCTATAGTACAGTGGATTGTGTACATAGCCTTTATTTATGTAAACCAGCTCCTTCCCTTCTTGTGATTTTTTTTTTAAAGTGTATTTTTTCCCCTTTCCTAACACCAGGGGAGCCACCCCTCCTAAATTTCGTTGTTTGGTACCTGTACTGTAGCAATGACAATAAAGTCCATTCATTCATATTGTAGGCGGTTTGCAGTCTATCCATTTCAGCAATATATTTTTCCTTGCACAAAAAGTGAGGATACACAGAAGTCTTTTGGAATGCATACTTTTAAGTTGTTTGTCTGGCAACCCAAACAATAGACACATGGGGTCCTTATCCAATGTAACATCTAGAATTAGATGAATTTTATCCATTATACCTTTCCAGTAATCATCTATATATCTACAAGTCCAAACACAATGAATAAAGCTCCCAACCTCGGTAATACACTTTGTACACATTTCCGATTTGTTATGATCCATTTTATGTCTAAGTTGGGGAGTAATCTGCAAACGTTGTAGTAGTCTAAATTGCGTTTCCTTCGTCCTATTACAGATTGAGATGTCGTTTGCCGATTGCCATATTAGTGACCAAGTTGCTTCATCAGTATTAATGTTCAGGTCATTATTCCAGTCTTTGGGCGTAAATGCAGGTTTGCCTTTATCATATTTCGAAAGTGCTCTATACCCAAGCCCCAGAATGCCTCTCGTCTTTCCAGCAGAGACTATCTCCTCCAGCGGAGAGGGTTGGTGACAGAGGCCAGTGTCTTTTTGGCTATTTAAAAAACTTCGTATCTGAAGGTATCTGAAAAACTAATTTCGTGGTAGGTCATATTTCTTACATAATTGGTCAAATGAAAGTAGTATTTCCGTATCATATAAATGTCCGATAGTAACCATCCCTTTGCTGTCCCACCGCTTGAAACCCCTATCCGTGGCACCAGGGGAGAAGTCTATGTTGCCCCAAACTGGCGAGAGGGAGGATGTCATAATCGTATGTTATAAATAAATAGTAATATAATTGAGATTTCTCACATGAGCCGCGTGCGAATATCCTCACAGAAATTTGTCTCGCGCGATTGTTCAGCCTGCATGGGTAACGTGACTGTCAAGTCAGCCTTGTCAGTCAGTCACTAACGTATGCTAGCCTTCTCACCATGGCTGCATCGGCCCTGTGTCCATTGCCTCACCTTTCCAGGGTTGCACGCAGGCTTCTATGCATACCTGCAACTAGTGTTCCTTCAGAGAGAGTGTTTAGTGCCAGTGGGCACATACTCACACCTCTCCGAGCACAGCTAAAGGCAGAAAAAGTGAACATGTTAACATTTTTGCACTTTAACCTATCTTGAAGCTTTCAAGTCTCTAAGCCACAAGGCTAGCACTCAGTTTGATGACAGAAAAGTGTCAGTGTTCAAGTTTTGTTTGATAGTATTTTTTCCCTTTATTTATGCAGTGATACCTTATAATTTATTAGTGATGCTCCGATCTGATCGGCGCCGATCGGTATCGGCCGATATGGCCTTGATCAGTTTTGATCGGAGTTCTCAAAACGGCCGATCAAACACGACCGATCAGTTTACAAAATGGCGTCGCCAGTCTGGAAATATTACACAGTGTCGGAAAGAGACAACAAATATGCCGTTTGTAATGTCTGCTCAAAAGAAATACCTCGGGGAGGAACGCACGCAAGGTCTTTCAATACCACGAATATCATACGGCATTTGCTGCGTTCGTCGATTCGCTCAGAGAGCGCCGAAGCGCACACTGGGCTCGACGTCATAAAGGGACCGAGTGCTTTGATTGGACGAGAGGCGTTCCACGAGTGCTGGTCAGAGTTCCAGAGCGACTTCACGAGCGTAGTGTAGGTAGTGTGCAGCGACGTCATGTGACCCCGCGAGCAGGAAGTCACTTGGCCCATAGCAACAACTATTAGCGCGTGAGTTTTAGGTCTTCCTCTGTGCACCTTGCACAAGTGTAGATAGCGAGCGACTTTTCAGCAGCAGGACATATTTTAGATGATAAGAGTGCCAAAAACGCTGAGATGCTTGTATTTCTCAAGGCTAATCTGCCAGTGATGCTGCTTAATCAGAAGTAAGGTTTGAGTCTGAAATCTCCTTAGGTGCAATGTTTTTTTGTTTTATTTATTATTGCTGACTTGCTGTCTTATCTCCTCCTAAATATGACTTGAAACTGACTGACTTGAAACAGTATTTTATATTTGGCTATAGCCTGTTTATGTTGCAGTTTAGTTTGGGTATGTTTATTGTTCCTCAGGAAAGCTACAGTATACTGTATAAGCTCCAAGTTCTCTAAGAGCCCCTAGTTCCTCTCATTCGAGTGGAATGTTGCACATTTGATGTGACAGTGTACATTTTATTTATTATGATTTTTATTTTCACATTTTATTTGTTTTTCCTGAAGTAAGCTACAGGTGGTTGTGAATTCAATAAAACAGATGGTCGTCAATTCATGATACTTTCTCATCTCCTAATTTCATTTAAATACTTAATATACAATGTCAATGGTGTTAAGAATAATTAAAAACATAAATAATGCTACACAATAAATAGAATGCTTCAATTGCCATTTTCGACGCTGTGATCGGTGATCGGTGATATCGGATCGGCAGATCACTGATTCCAGTGATCGGTGATCGGCACCAAAAACCCTGATCGGAGCATCTCTATAATTTATCATTACCTTATTTAAGATTTTATTAAAGATTTTTATTTTTGTCAAGATGTTTTTAAAATGATGTTAATGTTATTAACATGATTCAATAAAAATACAACAAAATCTAAGTTAAAGTGATTACAGTGTGTTTTATTGGCATTCAAATTTTTATTTTTTTTTATTTTTTATTCTCGTGGATTAATATCGTGGATCGCGATTATTTTGCCCATGATAATCGTGACATGACATTTTCTAATCGTCCCACCCCTAGTCTCTCTCTGACTCTCTCTCTCTGTGTGTCTCTCTCTCTCCCTCTGTTTCTCTCTCTCTGTCGGTCTCTCTGTCTGTGTGAAAGAGGGGTAACTTTAATTAACTTAAGTGAGTGTAAATGAGTGTACAGTGTCACTTATCCCTGGTGGTTCTCTTGCCCAGGTGATCAACACCGGAGCCCAGATCCGGCCAGGCATGACGGTGATCCGCTCGCCCCTGCAGCAGGCCACCGCCATGGGCAAAACCATCATCAGAACCCCCCTGGTGGTACAACAAGGTATTCTCCCAGCCAGTAGGTCTCCCTCTCTTCTCTGCGGTCTGTCCCTCCCTCGTCCCAACCCCCTGTGGCTGCATGACTCTCCCACTCAGCATGGGCGTCGGTGGACCGCTGCTATGAAAACGCAAACTTTATTAAACTATATTAAATTATACGTAGAGCAAATATCGATTCGGCCTAATAAATGCTGCTTTTGTTTTCTACCCTCATTTCACGTGGCTTGCTTGTTGGTGTCAAATTTGAACTAGAAACATGTTGATTATACCTACATTTATACCTACATTACGCCGTCTAATGATCGCAAGGTTGGCAGATCGGCGGTTTGAGCCCCGGCTGGCCACATGTCGAAGTGTCCTTGTGCAAGACACTGAACCCCAAATTGCTCCCAGTGAGCGGGCCGGCGTCTTGCATGGTAGCTTGCCTCCATTGCTGTGTGAATGTATGTGTGAATGGGTGAATGAGAGGCCGTCGTAAAGCGCTTTGGATAAAGGCGCTAATATAAGTGCAGTCCATTTACCATTTTACAATTTCTTGTTGATCCTGTCTCCTCTCCAGGCCAGTCCCAGCAGGTGGTGACTCAGATCATCCGGGGCCAGCCTGTGTCCACGGCCGTCTCCAGTGCCAGTCCCATGCAGACCACTGCAGGACAGAGGCTGGTGGGGGTCATGCCTCCCCCCCGCGCTGCCCCCCCAGCCCCAGGGCAGTCCCCGGCCCCGCCCACCCCCCAGGGTCCACGACCACAGCAAGGCCAGGTCAAACTCACCCTGGCCCAGCTCACCCAGCTAACGCAGGGAGCACAGGTGAGGGTGCTCTCTCTCTCTCTCTCTCTCTCTCTCTCTCTCTCTCTCTCTCTCTCTCTCTCTCTCTCTCTCTCTCTCACTCTCTCTCACTCTCTCACTCTCTCACTCTCTCACTCTCTCACTCTCTCTCTCACACACACACACACACAGAGCTCCTCTTGATTCGGTAGAGGTTGCTTCTCTGTCAGACTATTCAATCAGTGTTTTCAATTGACTGACTCACCCAAACGTCTCTTTGATGACGGTGCTGGTAGTTATGGTGATGGTGTTAGCATATGCTACTATGCCATGCCGTTCTTTATTGTATGTCTGCCTCATAACAGCCCATACATTTATCGTTTTCTCTTGAAACTTCACTCAGCAGCCAGGAAACTCTATGGACAGACAAAAGGTTAGCAAGTTCATCATCACCTGGGTAGATCTGGGGCTGGTGTTTCTACAATCTCTCCCTTTTCCCGTGGATTGTGTGATTTGTCTTAGTTTTGTGTTCTGGCTCACTGACTGCCCCCCCTCTCACTGTAGCTGTGTTCTATCTATGTCTGTAACCTCTTTCTCACCATCGGGCCGACGTGGACCCAAACGGTACTGTGCTGGCTTGGATGTTTTCTTTTCCCATCGTCCTCTCTGGCACAGTTCTGGCAACTGTGGTGGACGTCTAACACAGCACAGCAGCACAGCATAGTTCAGTACAGTATAGCCTGGTTCAGTATAGCCTGGTTCAGTATAGCTTGGTTCAGTATAGCTTGGTTCAGTATAGCCTGGTTCAGTATAGCCTGGTTCAGTACAGCTTGGTTCAGTACAGCTTGGTTCAGTACAGCTCGGTTCAGTACAGCTTGGTTCAGTACAGCCTGGTTCAGTACAGCTTGGTTCAGTACAGCCTGGTTCAGTACAGCTTGGTTCAGTACAGCCTGGTTCAGTACAGCTTGGTTCAGCACAGTTTGTTCAGTATAGCCTGGTCCAGTATAGCTTGGATCAGTACAGCCTGGTTCAGTACAGCCTGGTCCAGTACAGTTTGGTTCAGCACAGTTTGGTTCAGTATAGCCTGGTTCAGTACAGCTTGGTTCAGTATAGCTTGGTTCAGTACAGCTTGGTCCAGTATAGCTTGGTTCAGCACAGCTTGGTTCAGTACAGCTTGGTTCAGTATAGCTTGGTTCAGTATAGCCTGGTTCAGTACAGCTTGGTTCAGTATAGCTTGGTTCAGTATAGCCTGGTTCAGTACAGCTTGGTTCAGTATAGTCTGGTTCAGTACAGCTTGGATCAGTATAGCCTGGTCCAATACAGCAGGGTAGTGTGAGATGGGTACGGTATGTCTGGGTTTGTGTCCCCCTCTTTAACGCTGACGGTGTGTGTTGGTTCTAGGGAGGGAACCAGGGTCTGACGGTGGTGATCCAGGGGCAGGGCCAGACCACGGGCCAGCTGCAGGTCATCCCCCAGGGCGTGACGGTCATCCCCGGCCCCGGCCAGCAGCTCATGCAGGCGGCCATGCCCAGCGGCCAGGTCCAGCGCTTCCTCTTCACCCCCATGCCCCCGGCCTCAGCGCCTACAGCCGCCGTCACCACCCCGACCTCTGCTACCGCGACCCCCGCCACCCCAAGCCCCGCCACCCCGGCCAGCGCTGCTGTAACCCCCGTCACGGCTGCCACCACCACTCCCTCAGTGCCAGGTAAGAGGCATCTTCGCCAGTGGCGGCTGGCCAATAAAGGGCGCTAGGGCGCCGCCCCCACCTTCCAACGCAGCCCCACTTCCAGTTGCTACTTGTTATGTTATGTTGTTATGTTATGTTACTTGTAAAAGATTTTAAAAAATAAACATTGTTATCTGTGTGTGTGTAAAATTCACTGTGAAAATACATAGGGGAGGAGTCGGGGCGCCGGCCGAATGGCAGTCTATGGCAGTCCAAATACTTTTGGCTTACACGTGAGCTGTAGCAGCGCTCCAATTGGCTGTCTCCTATTTCTCAGTCGGGGCGCAAAAAATGCGCCCCGAGCATGCGCAGATTATAGGCTTACCTAGGCTGCAGCCTAGGGCCACTACCACTAGGGGTAGTAAAAATAAAATAATGCGTGAGACTTGAGAGCCCTGAATATCCGGTTGTTAAGTCTGACGTCAAACGTGACGTTTTGCAATTTCCGGGTCTAAACCAGAAATTCTCCGCACCAGAATACCAGTGTACTACAGCGGTAGAATGACAGTTTAATCGTTTTTTAGACTCGGATCTATTCATACAACAAGGGACACAGCACTTTCCCGTTTTCCCCATATTGTCAGGGTATTTGAGCCTCGGAAAAGCGCTATATAAATATAATTTATTATTATTATTATTGCGGCATTTCGAAGACAGCGCCTCAGCCAACTTTGGACCCGGAAACACGTCGCGACTTAACAACCGAATAGCTAAGTTAAAAAAAATAGCAGCAACAGAGAGACAGACAACAGGAGAGGAGAGCAACAGAGAGACAGACAACAAGGAGAGGAGATCAACAGAGAGACAGACAACAAGGAGAGGAGAGCAACAGAGAGACAGACAACAAGGAGAGGAGAGCAACAGAGACAGACAACAAGGAGAGGAGAGCAACAGAGAGACAGACAACAAGGAGAGGAGAGCAACAGAGAGACAGACAACAAGGAGAGGAGAGCAACAGAGAGACAGACAACAAGGAGAGGAGAGCAACAGAGAGACGGACAACAGGAGAGGAGAGCAACAGAGAGACAGACAACAGGAGAGGAGAGCAATAGAGACAGAACTGAGGTGAGGTGAGCAACAGAGATAGTTCAGGATGATAACAAACAGTTCAGTATGACAGAGACAACTAATAGAAAGACAACTGTATGATTATAGAGTTTACATGTTCAAGGAAATATTGTATGATAATAGAAAGGTACACTTTAATTTAATTAAAGAAGTAACAAAGAACACATTTATTATCACAATTGCATTGTGTTCCATGTCTTTCTCCATTGAATAAATAATGCCTAGTTGAATGGCTAAACAAGACAACTGTCTGGACAGTACTGCTAGAATTATTCACCTTACCGCTGCACAGATAGACAAAGGGTATAAGTCCATTCTGTTAACATTAGGTCTACTCTGCTAACAAAGACGATTCCAGTTGATTTGTCAGTTGTTGTGCATTATATTTTTGTTGTGTTTGCAGTTTGCCCTTTAATAAGTTATATATAAAAATAATGAAGTTATATATATATTCTCATGCTAAAATCGACTGTAAATCCAGATTTTATAGTTGATATTCTTCCCCGTGGAGCATGCCCCCATAACCTGTGCCCCACCCAACATTTTTATCACCAGCCGCCACTGATCTTCACCCACCTAGACTCTATCGTGTCTGTACTGGGAACGGTGCGTTTCACTCCATGAAACGTAACCAAACACTCGATAGACTCGTAGATTCCGGAAAGAATTGTGCATCATATACAACGTTTTTTGGATTTTTGGTTTCAGCTTACTGTGAATGCTCGTTTTGCTGTGTTTCTTTGATTGTGCATGTAGATGTAGTGATGATGTGCCTCTCTCTCCCTCCTCTGCAGCTCTGTCTGAACAGAGAGTCGTGCAGCCTCAGGTGCAGCCCCCCGCCACCTCTCAGCCACCGGCGCCGGTCCAGCCCGCTCAACAGGCTGCGGCTCCGGTCCAGCCACCCGCCCTGGCTCCGGCCCCCCCTCCGCTCTCCACGCAACCCCTCCTTCCCCCGCAGACTCTCGCCCACATCCCCCTCCAGCCCCCCACAGCCTTACCCATCCAGCAGATGGCCCAGACCCCGGCCTCCCCGCAGCAGGTGCAGATGAAGGCTCTCTCCGTCGCCCCCGTCACCATGACCCAGGCCGCAGTGAGGCCCATCCAGGCCCAGCCCCAACTCCAGCCCCAGGCTCAGGTGGCCCAGATCAGGCCCCAGATCCAGCTCCACCACCAGCCCCAGCTGATCACCGTGCCTGGCTTGCAGCAGCAGGTCCAGGTGCTCTCCACCCTCCCCTCCCACGTGGCGGCCCAGCTCCAGGCCCAGGCCCAGCAGGGCGGGGCAGTGCCCCAGCAGATCAAGCTGCAGCTGCCCATCCAGATCCAGCAGGCGGGGGGCCAGGTGCAGGCCCACCAGATCCAGAACGTGGTGACCATCCAGACGGCCAGCGTCCAGGAGCAGCTCCAGAGGATCCAGCAGCTCAGAGAGCAGCAGCAGCAGAAGAAGAAGCAGCAGCAGGAGGCCAAGAGGGAGCAGAGCTTGCAGGCCGCCAGCCCTGGTGACATCATCCAGAAACAGGTGGGCCTCAACACCAGTCCTGTTGACATCATCCAGAAACAGGTGGGCTTCAACACCACGATGGTCAGCGATGGAAGCACAACAACGCGTTGTTTCTCTGTCATAGAAACCCAAGTGGTATTTGTGTGTTAAAGTGCATCTCCTCCTTGGTTTACGTTCTGTCGGTGGTACCGCGTGCAGAAGTGTGTTTTTAAGCCTCAAAAAGACATTTGTTCCTACCTGTCTCTTGTATATTAGCATGTTGTGAAACTAGCTATGGCAACCACTACATGAAGTGGGAAGTGAGTTTGCCGTGGTCCAAAAAGTGCCGTGGGCCTGGGAATAGTCCTTTCAGTTGCAAGCTCTGTGGGTGGCTGAGAGGGTGGCTCACTGTGTACTTGGTCTCCTTGTTTCAGGTGGTGATGAAGCAGAATGCTGTGATAGAACATCTGAAGCAGAGGAAAACCATGACTCCTGCAGAGCGAGAGGAGAACCAGAGGTATGTTTTGATCCACAGCCTTGGAATAAGAACAGAACACCACATACACCTCCACGACATATGGGTCTCATCGATCGTAGAAATAACCTGACATAATGCTCTTGATCACTGCTTTGACATTGACATGAGTAGCGCTCTAAGCCCATTAGTCTACATCCATTTTATGGATATGATTAATCCATAAAGAGTTACTCATTCATTTGGTCCACTTAATAGCTTGAGTGTGGTTCCATGTTCTCTGACTCGCTGACCATTGATCTTTGTTCCCTGGGCAGGATGATCGTATGCAACCAGGTGATGAAGTTCATCCTGGACAAGATCGACAAGGACGAGAAGCTGGCCGCCAAGAAGCGGAAGAAAGAGGAGTCGGTGGAACAGAAACGCACCAAGGCCAACGCCTCCAAGCTGTCAGCGCTGCTCTTCAAGCACAAGGAGCAGCTGAAGGCTGAGATCCTGAAGAAGAGGGCCCTTCTGGACAAGGAGCTGCAGATAGAGGTGCAGGTGGGTACCTACCACACGACCACGCTGCTATGGACCAAGCTGTGGAACACCCTTCCACCAGCCATCCAATGCTCTGATACTTTCAATACGTTCAAGACCAGATTCAAGACCCATCTGTTCAGACTTGCCTTCCTACAGCATGGCACGGGTCCTGAGTAACACTATTCCCTTTAGTCGCCTGAGCTCTTCCACCATTTTTGATCTTGACTACGATTTAATCTTTTTGTATTTTTCTTTTCTTTTTGTGGTACAGCGTCATTGAGTCTTTTTCTTCTACAGTGTCCTTGAGTCTGAGAAAGGCGCTTTTAAATTAAATCTATTCTTATTATTTTAGGTCAGTACAATGGCCACCTTTTTACCCTGGACCACTGAACCACTGTAGAGGGTAGCCTGTGATACTGCAGTTTGTCCTGTTCTGTTAGACAACAACATGCATATCAAATGGCAGTTGATGTTCCTATTGATGGACAAACATGGATTAGGATGGATTCAGTAAGGCGGGATATCTGATACTGTCTGCATAAGGATGGTGCTGTGGTAACCATGAAACATCCTCTTTCTCTCTCGCTCTCTCTTTCTTTCTTTCTCTCCCTCTCTCTCTTTATCTCGTTTTCTTTCTTTCTCTCCTTCTCTCTTTATCTCTTTCTTTCTCTCTCTCTCTCTCTCTCTTTCTTTCTTTCTCTTTCTCTCTCTCTCTTTCTCTCTCTTTCTTTCTTTCTCTCTCCCCCTCTCTCTCTTTATCTCTCTTCTCTCTCTCTCTCTCTCTCTCTCTCTCTCTCTCTCTCTCTCTCTCTCTCTCTCTCTCTCTCTCTCTCTCTCTCTCTCTCTCTCTCTCCAGGAGGAGCTCAGAAGGGACCTGAGCCGGCTGAGGAAGGAGAAGGAGAAGGCCCAGGCTGCAGCCTCCCAGGCCGCCGCTGCAGCCGCCCACGCGGCCTCCCTCTCCCCCCCCATCGCCTCGCCCTCCGCCGCCCACAAGCGCAAGAGGGACGACGAGAGGGAATCCCCCTCCTCCGCCAAGCCCAAGAAAAAGAAGATGATCTCCACTACCTCAAAGGATTCCAAGAAGGACACCAAGCTCTACTGTGTCTGCAAAACCCCCTATGACGAAGCCAGGTAAGATCTGTTTTTTCACATCCAAGTAAGGCCCCGTTTCAATAAATGTCATCAAATTATCACTGAATTTTTGTGGTGAAGTCATATCAAAGACAACAAACTTCGGCTGCGCGTCGTTTCAGGTTCTACATCGGGTGCGACCTGTGTTCCAACTGGTTCCACGGCGCGTGTGTGGGCATCACCGAGAAGGAGGCCAAGAAGATGGACGACTACGTCTGTAACGACTGTAAACGGGGCCAGGAGGTCAGCAACGTGACCACGGAGGAGCTGTACTGCATCTGCCGGACGCCATACGACGAATCACAGTAGGATTATTCACCTGTCTATACATGCAAATATCTAACTGCCTAGATATCGCAGCCCTATGTGGTCATCATGAGGGACAACATGTCATAGGAAGGACCCTAGAGATTAGGTTCATGATGTGTACATCAAGTCTCAGTATCTCGAGAGTGTCTCTCAGTATTCCCTATTGTATTTCCTCACCAGGTTTTACATTGGCTGTGACCGCTGCCAGAACTGGTACCACGGGCGCTGTGTGGGCATCCTGCAGAGCGAGGCCACCCACATAGACCTGTACGTGTGCCCGCAGTGCCAGTCCACGGAGGACGCCATGACGGTCCTCACGCCGCTCACAGACAAGGACTACGAAGGGTTAAGAAGAATAATTCGCTCCTTACAGGTATGAAGGGCTGTCGTCGGGTGTAGTACTTGGTACGGTATCATACGATGTAGTCATCGTTTAAGCGCCATCTTGAATACAAAAGAAGTCCATTGTATAATCTCTTCCTCATTCCCCGCATTCCACCCTGTAGGCAATAGAATGTCAGGCTCTGGAGGGAAAACCTGTTAAAACCCTGCTTCGTAGTGAATCCTCTCTTTTTGACTCAAACAGGCTCACAAAATGGCATGGCCCTTTCTTGAACCGGTGGATCCCAATGATGCTCCTGATTACTATGGCGTTATAAAAGAACCAATGGGTAAGAGTTAGTCCATCACAGAAACGTATCATACACTGACTGAATTTAGTATTTAAAGAACAAACAACATATTTGTTTGCCAAGTTGATGATGATTAGCTCCCAGCTTTAAAGTTAATAATTATTTCGAAGATCGAGAAGAATCAAATCAGAATTTGAATCAAGAATCTAATATGTATTTGCTCACCTTTTTCTGTGTCCTATCTTAGACCTCTCTACAATGGAAGACAGATTACAGAAACGGTATTACAACAAGCTCACCGAGTATGTGGCGGACATGACCAAAATCTTCGACAACTGTCGCTACTATAACCCCAGTGACTCGCCCTTCTATCAGTGTGCCGAGGTTCTCGAATCATTCTTTGTACAGAAGCTCAAAGGGTTCAAAGCTAGCAGGTAAGTCCAGGTAGCCCTCAACACCGCCACGGCCCTTCAGAGGCCCTACTACTGGGTCAGCTGTTAGTAGAGACTCCCTCCACCTCCAGGCTCCTCTGCTTTCACTCCTGTCATGCGCGTCTTCTGGACTATGCTAGTGGTCTATCGTGGCAGATTCAATCAACTCATGTCAAGTGGTTATCAATTTCATAGTCACAATTTGGGACCTTCATTATGATTGAATCTGCTTTTTAGACACGAGGTCTGTCAAAATCTTTTCTTCAGTCTTGTGACATCTTTTCCTTTTCATTCACCCTTGCTCCCATGTTATGCTAGTTAGCTACATTCTGTCGCTGGGCATGTCGTTGTACCTTAGACCATGCTGCAGTATCCTAGCTGTCCTTGGCTGTAGCGTCTCCCTCAGATCTGCCTGTGGTCTGAGGGCTGCTGAGCTTACTAAGACCAACTGAGCTGACTTCACGTCAGACATTTTCCCATTGTTGTGTCAGCAGTGTTTCAGTAATGTGTG
Organism: Nansenia antarctica; assembly: GCF_963989245.1. Lineage (NCBI taxonomy): Eukaryota > Metazoa > Chordata > Actinopteri > Argentiniformes > Microstomatidae > Nansenia > Nansenia antarctica. Next base: position 54,885,085 of record NC_137675.1, read on the forward strand.
TGTGCTTCATCTTTGTGCCGTGCATCATCTTGTGTTTGTGTCTGGTCACCTGTGACGCATGCATTTGATTTATGCCACCCATTCTCTCTTTCTTGCAGATTGTCATAAGTCTGACGTAATAGCTGGAGTCTGATCTGGATGCTGGGGTCTCTAGTAGTGAATCATGGAACTTGCTGTTTCATAAACAGCGGAAATTCAGTGTGGTTATTTAAAACTAAATCAATCACACACAAATCTGCTCTCAGAGAAACAAACCATGCTCAGTCAATTTGCAAGTTATTGAAGCCAAATTCCAAAGATGCCTTCAGTGACAATCACAAAATGGCAGCCATGTTGACAGATAAATGAAGTAATCAAGGGATATGCTTTTTCTCTCTATTTTGTTCATTTCAACATTTCAAAATAAATGTTAGCAGTTACTAGGAAGATAATATCGGTGGCAGTCAACTATGTTTTGATTGATGCAGTTCACAGTTGGATTGGGGATCACATTTTTTTGGACCACATATGTAAAAGAGTATATTTTATTGCAATATATTTATCAAAATGCATTTAGTGTGTCTCTTCTTCATGACCCCTTTCAGCTGATATAGATATCCTACATTTCTGTTGAATTGGGCATGATTTTAACATAGCGCACAGACTTAGGTAATGCTAGCTTAACAACTGGTTTATTGTTCTATTTGGATGCTTTAAAAAAAAGTTTAAATGATCGTTTCAAGGTCAAAATTGAGATGAATATATAGAATGATTGTATGATTTTAAAATCCTTTTGTGAAGGATTATTTTATGGTTAAAAAATAGCGCCTATGGTCCTACCTAGGAAATTGTATTGTATGTGAATTAAGGAACTTGCAATGGATTCCAGTCCTTACTGCATAAAGTTACCTCAGTCTAAAGCAGAATTTCAATGACAAAGGCATTCCCAGTGAATTACACCAACATGGTTGCGTGCAGTATCCGTTTCCTGACCCCATGGCATCCATTTTTGTGTCACTGTTATGTTTTGTTTGTTTGTTTCTGTTTATATCACTGTGTTTGAAAATATTGAATAAAATTGTAAAGGGTTCTCAACTGCCCCCTTTTTCCACATCCTATAGGTCTCATAACAACAAACTACAGTCTTCAGCCTCTTAGAATACACACCACACCTAAAAAATGCACTTGGCGAGAATTGGGTTGATATCTGAACAATAAAACCATGGTGTGGAACCTTGCTCCTGTGCTTTTGGGACCTTCACCCCCTCCTCTCCCTCTCTTGGGCCCTACAAACTGTCTCCCGTACGTACCCCTCCAAAGGAAGGCTCTTCCAGACAGACCAGCACTGCTGCTCCTTACTGAACTGGCAGGTGGAGCTGCTCCCTGCCCAGCTCTGCCACATGGACACTTTTGGCAGTTTTTTTGAAAATGGAGAGTTTGAATAAAGACATTTCAAGAAGAAGGTTACCTAGAAGAAGGTTACCTTGAAGAAAAGACTCAACATCTCCTTCTGTTTTGATTTCATTTCATTCTGTTTGCTAAACTCACTGTCCAGTTGAAGGAACTAAAAATCAGCTCTTAATGGCCACCATGGTCATACATACAACAAGAAAACTGTTTAAGAACAGATTATTCAAAGTCTCACTCCGTATATACCAGATTGGTGTCAGAAATCAAATTTCACAGTGACACTTCTGTCTCTCCCTTATCAATTGTTTTTATTTGAGGTGGCATGAAAAATGTCTTTGGGAAGACCTGCTTGAATTTGGACCTACCAGATATCTGGACATATAACGTTTGAGTTTCAGTCAAGCTTTACTGAAAGGAATAACTTATTTGGAATTAATGGCCCAGGCAGCAGTAGTAACAGACAGGGATTAAAAAACACAATGTGTATTTGAAGGTATCCTGCCCTGTTTGTAAAACTTGTCAGATTTTGAATTTTTGTTTTCTTTTTCTTTTTTTGTATTACAGCTGAAGAAATATTGATGTATATGAAACATAATAAATGGAGAAGACTGAGCTCTCTTCCACTCTACTGAAAGCCTCTGCATATGAATAACTTGCTTTAATTGTTATTATTAATTATTATTCCTAGTAGTAGTAGGTTTAATATGGGGATGTAAGATGACTGAATTGCACACTGTCTTTCCTTTCTCATTCTATAACATTGCATTGTCTATAATCTGTTAGTTATAGTCATCACGCTGTCATAACATCACAAACACAGATACTGCAGTTTGCAGAACGTACTCAGGGAATATTGATAATGTCTTTGCCCTTGGGTCCTGCTTAACATGTATAGTAGGGCTTATCTGAGCATGTAAACCATGGCCTCTAGTCACGTTTTCCATCCACAGTAATAAGCAACACCAGATATGGAAGCATTTTTAATTTAATAGGTATTAACATAACGTTATAAAGGCAGATATAAAACATGACCTTCTTTGGGAATTCTATATGTAAGTGCTTCTAAACTACATAAGGGCCACGTTTGTATAATAAGTTAAAATCTCGCGATGGGTCCCTCCCATCACGTCTCTTGACAACACTTCCTGAGCGGCCTGTGATTTTTCAAAACAGTCCAATAGGGGGGATGCTTTTACTCGAACAGACCAATGAGGGAGCTTCTAGGAGGAATTTAAAGATCGGCACGAATTTTAAACACTTCATAATTTCTGAACAAGGGCTGGGTAAGTGTGTGCCTCCTATTCTTCCATGTTCTTAGATATTTTAATATCCATTGTTCGATTATCAATTTATATAGGTACATGTTTCGGCAATTTGTTATTTGTTTTGCTTCTGTTTCTAATTGTGACTGCAATTTATATTACTCTAAATCAGACATGGAGCAGCCAGGCTGACACATGCTACCTAGTTGCCGTTACTTAGCTAGCTTGACACTCAGCTAATTGTTTGGTATTTTGTTTCAGGTGCACCAGAAATCTTCTTTTCTACCTCTACCACAGTATTACTAACAGTTTGCTAACATGTCTGAGAACGCTGATCGTCTGAACAAGTTCAAGAACAAGGGTAAAGACGCCAATGTAAGTAATTTACCCTAATTGTTGTCTTTCAAAACGTGTCATACAATGTGTTCAGCCGAATTCCAAAGATTGAACCAATGATTTCCACTATGCAGGAGCTTCGACGCAGGAGAGTTGAAACGAACGTCGAGCTTCGCAAAGCAAAGAAGGACGATCAGATATTCAAAAGAAGAAATGTTTCCAGTCTCCCTGATGAGGCAACCTCCCCGCTTCAAGAGAAGAGTCAGAATAGCCAGGTGGGTAGCTAGTTGGGACCGTAATCACTGTTATACATATTTGATGCCTCGATAAGTTGCCCCCCTTTGTTTTCCTTTCAATTGGCTACTAAGCTAGGTCCTGCGTCAAAATTCTCCACCATTTTCTATGATGTGTGCACTTCCATAAATGGATTTATTAAGCATGTGATTGGTGTAAGAACCCGTTCTTGCACCATTCCTATCCTTTTTAAATCCATCTAGGGGAGTGACATGTACACTCTTAGTTCAGTGATGGCTAAGAATGACAATTTCCATGTTCTGTTATTTAATAGGATATTCTTTTACCTGATGTTTTATTGGTTGCCATGGTATCATTTTAGAATCTAAATCATGATGCGTAAGCTGGTATTGAAGTCAAGATTTTGGTACCATGATAGTGCTTACAAGTATCTTGGTTGTATTGATTACAACTTATCATTTGAAACGCATAGTGAATTGTTAAAATAGTTAAACTTCCAGTACTATGCTCACCTTTGTTTGTGTATTGCAGGCCGCTAGGCAGTGGACAGTTGAGGAGATTCTCAGTGGAGTGAACAGCACCAACCTGGATGCACAATACCAGGCTACTCAAGCTGCAAGGTGAAGTATATTCCTGTAGAGCTGGCTAAGAGCCTGTGCAATATGTTTTTTCAAACTTTATGGCAAAGTGTTAATCTTTTGAATGTCCTCTGAATGCAGGAAGCTGCTGTCTCGTGAGAGGCATCCTCCCATTGACTCGTTCATCAGCGGTGGGCTGATTCCTAAGTTCGTTGCCTTCCTGGGCCTGGTGAACTCCCCCGATATCCAGTTTGAGGCTGCCTGGGCTCTGACCAACATAGCGTCTGGAACATCTGACCAGACCACTGCTGTTGTAGAGGGGGGTGCCGTTCCTGCGTTCATCAACCTTATCCAGTCTCCACACCCCCACATCAGTGAGCAGGCTGTCTGGGCTTTGGGAAACATTGCTGGTAAGAGTTTCTTTATTCGGTTACTGTCTTTTCACTACTATTCAATGTTGTCATAACAACTCCCCCAATTAGAGTTGTTCCCCCCCTAATATTGACTTGTGTCCTTGTTTGCTTCTGACAGGTGATGGGTCAGTCTACAGAGACATGGTCATCAAGTATGGAGCTATCGCACCCCTGCTCAGTCTGCTCGCCGTCCCTGACTTGTCTGTGTTCACCGTAAGTATTTGGTGTGAGCTGTATAACTAGAACGTGAACTCGTTCTAATTCTTTGGAATAAAGCAAACAATATGGTTATAGATCTGAACCCTATCCCCCTTTCATAAGCTGTAGCCCTTCACTATTCACTATCTACGTGTGCATCTTTTGAAAGAGCTGGCCACACCCATATAATCACAATGTGTAGTCTTGAGTTCCTCACATGGGAATGCACCCCTTCCTCTGAATTTCACTTGCAGTGATGCGTTACCGCCGTTGGCCACCAGGAGGTGTTGTAGTTCAACTAACGGACATTTGAGTGACATTCTTTCTTTTTTCTTTTTTTTTCTTTTCTATTTCTTGTCTATTTCCTCCAGTCTGGCAACCTGAGGAACATCACCTGGACTGTGTCCAACCTGTGCCGCAACAAGAACCCCTCCCCCCCTCTGGAGGCGGTGCAGCAGATCCTCCCCACCCTGATCCGGCTCTTGCACCACGACGACAAGGAGGTGCAGGCCGACACCTGCTGGGCCGTGTCCTACCTAACGGACGGGCCAAACGACCGCATCGAGGTGGTGGTGCAGACCGGCCTCGTCACACGCCTGGTCGAGCTTCTGGGCTCTGGGGAGCTCTCTGTTCTGGTAAGGGCCTTTGTGTTTTACCCTGGAGGTAGGGGGGGGGGGGGGCTGTCTGTCTCCAAATGCCGACATGAATAAATCATCCATCTACATAAAGGTTTCTTCATGCATCACTCTACTCTATTACACAGTGAATGCTGACTGATCTTTTCTTCTCCTGGATTTCTGTATTCCCCCCCCCTCAGACTCCGTCTCTGCGAGCCATCGGCAACATCGTGACGGGTAGTGACGAGCAGACCCAGACAGTGCTGGACTCCAGCGCCCTCGGCATGTTCCCCCGCCTGCTGAGTCACCACAAGGCCAACATCCAGAAGGAGGCCTCCTGGGCGCTGTCCAACATCACCGCCGGCCGCGACACGCAGATCCAGGAGGTCATCAACGCTGGCCTGATCCCCCACCTGGTGGATATCCTGCGACGGGTACGTTGGGTTGTTTTTACATCGGGGCATCAGGCTATTAATGTGGATGTTGTTGTTGTAATGTCCCTTTAATTGGCTAGCCTATATTTATATACATTCCTGTTCAGGAGCCTGAATGTGTTTCTTGTTTATTGACAGTCTCTTTTTTCCCCATGTCACAGGGTGACTACAAGACTCAGAAAGAGGCAGTATGGGCCATAACCAACTACACCAGCGGGGGCACTGTTGAGCAGGTGGTGTACCTTGTTCAAGCCAACGTGCTGGAGCCCCTGTTGAATCTGCTCTCCACCAAGGACAGCAAAACCATCCTTGTCATCTTGGATGCAATCACCAATATCTTCCTGGTCAGTGGACTGTTGCATCATTACTGAATTGGGTTATATTATATGTAAAGATGTACTGTATATTTTGTATAAAAATGATTACCATGTCTACATGCATCTGTAAAGGTTGTTGGTGAATAGTTCATTTATGCTTGGTTGTTTGTGTTTATCAGGCAGGAGATAAGATTGGTGAAACTGATAAGCTGTGTATGATGATGGAGGAATGTGGTGGACTGGACAAGATTGAACTCCTGCAGACTCATGAGAACGAGCTTGTATACAAGGCCTCCCTAAACCTGATTGAGAAATATTTCTCTGGAGAGGTGAGCTTACTGTGCCAATTTATAATTAACCCGATTATAATTAACATTGGTGGGGGAGCGTATGGCTCACTTGGTAGAGCATGGTGCTAACAATGCTTAGGTTGTGGGTTCAATTCCTGCTGGGACCATATAATGTATGCACTCATTGCAATGGAAGTCGCTTTGAATAAAAGCATCAGCTAAATAGCATATTATATATCATTTTACATGTGAGCTGACAATTCTTCTGTTTCGCAGGAAGAGGAAGACCAATGTGTTGCCCCAGAAACGACGACTGATGGATATGCATTCCAGCTCAGTGACAACCAAAGCACTTTCAACTTCTAAATGCCAGCGTGTCTCCTTTCATCTCTGCTGTACACTGCCACTGTTTGTTTTTCCTATGCCACTGTTTGTCCTTTGTTTGTGATAATCGACCTCTATTCTCTGTCTGAACTCTGAAATGTATATAAATGTTTTAAAGTTGTCTGTAAATAAAACTTTAATGAAACCGCATGAATCTGTAATTTCTGTGTCCTTAGAGTAATGGAAATGGATAAAAGTACAATTATATCAGTCATTTGTAATTATTAGTGTCAACCCCATCCCCTATTATATTGAAAATGAAAAATCGCACCTACACGCGGAGCTTTTATCTGTCAATAATGCTGTAAATGAAAACGCAACATTGTCGATGACATTAGTAGATCGTTTTACACAGTGATGATGCACATTTCACAGTACTGGCAGCTTTGTTTCCATCTCCATGTCGTCACTGGTCAACCACTAGTAGCCTCCCCAAAGTGGTGTTCATCCACCGAAGGGCGCCGAGCTCAACAGTTCACCTCTCGACTGGCACCGGAGGAGGCGGAGGCTCTGAAGCTGTCCTGGACCTGAAGATGTGAAGTGGAAAACCGGCTTGTGTCATATTATTTAACTGTCGCCTAATAGCATTTTAATCTGATGCACTTTTCGAGAGCTATATTACAATCTTTTTATTTTTTATTTATTTTAAAGCGTGACCGGTTGTGTAGCTCAGTCAGACTGTTCACGATGGCAGTGCCGTCCACATCCGGGCCACAATGCCTTGACTCCATTATTGTTAATTCGGTCTAAAACTGGCGAAAGGGTTGATAAACCTTTAGTTTTTATACAGTAACTGTATATAAAATATTTTAGTGATCACGCGTAATCAAGCTGGAAGCAAGAGATGTCTAACCAAGGAGTTCGGCGTAATGGTCCGGTAAAACTGCGTTTAACAGGTAAGATTTTCGAGCCCGAAAATGTATCCATGCTCAGATGCCTGAGAGTCAGAGCTTGCCATGTTTCTGTGTAGCTGAAAAGGAGCTTGCTGAATGTTATTGAAAGTTTGAGCAATCATTATTTTCGTTAGGGAATGTCTTTATCTTTCAATGGAAATTGCATTGACGTGTTGAGTGCATGATTGTGCAAATACCATATAACATGGCCAATTGAATAGAAATTTGTTTTTATTCACGCGTTTCAGTAACTTAGCTAGCTCGCAACCCGTGGTGCGTTCGTAAATACGCTTTGGAAATCGGATCAGGACTCATGGAATGCCTCTTGTCCAATCAAATTCCTTAGTCCCTTTATGACGTCGAACCCAGTGTGTGCTCCGGCGCTCTCAGAGCGATTTTACGAACGCACCCCCAGTAACTTAGCACCTAGCAACCCAGTAACTTATCACCCGCGGGGAACCGCCAGCACTGCATCCTGACTGGGGAGCGAATATGCTGCTAGTACCAGGGTGAAGGTGGCTGTAGGCGTACTCTCTCTGCAATACTGTCGGCATCACTGACAGTATAGTATCACACGGCTTTGTCAACCGGGTAGTTGGTTAGGTTAGCAAAAGATATGGCGAGCGATATAAGCAGTCTAGACTATCGGTCAACAACGGACTAGTGAAGCCAGCCAGCCACTGGTTTGTACATGGCAAAGGTTGTGACTTGATACCAGTTGCAGTGTTACTTATGTTGAAGTAGGCTTATAAGTGACATGTGCATATTAGAAATTGTTAGAAAGTTTTGGGTTAGCAAATGTATGATGATGTGAATGATTCAGAAGTGTGTTGTTGTTAGTGTAGTGCCCCAGTAGTAGTTGAAACAGTCGTGGCTGGACTTGAACCTATCTACCACAGCAAAAGGGAAACTCGTTCCTGAGCAAGTAATGCAGCCAAGCTATGCATTTAGTCTTTAAACCATGTTGCAATGTGGAGATCATTCAAACAAGACTGTACAGTGTGGCTGTGATGGGGCCTCAGCTCTCTCTCCCTCTCTCTCTCTGTCTCTCACTCTGTCTCTCACTCTGTCTCCCTCTCTGGGTCTCTCTTGTTTGGTTTGTACCGTTTCAACACAAACAGCAAAACGTTTACATGAGAGGACATTGTTTTGACTGGGAGAGGGGGATGACAGCTGCCGTGTTTGATGTACCTCCAGGATCAGGGCCGAGGCAAATTCCAGGCCTTTCCATTCACCGAGAAGAGCCAAATTAAATATTTAAGCTAGCTCTGTTTCTGATAGAAATAAGTGGAGGGAAGGGGAGCAGGGGTCTCCGCACTGATGTGAAGGATCTGCCTGGTGGGGATAAGAGACAGCTCTCATAGCTGTGTTCTTTCCACGGTTGCTCTAAATCACCTGTGCTACTCAAGCATTGAATGTAGTTAGCTAAAGAACACTGTGAAGACAAACTGGTTGAATTTGATCCAACATGAGGTTACTTTATGTTACGTTGCTGCATAAAGATCTCCATTTGTAAAGTTATACCGTTGACAGTGTGGCCATTGGCCATGGTTGTAATGTGCACCGTGATCTAGATGGCCGTGGCCTTTTTGATTGACACCAAAATATTGTACAGGCTTACATCAACATACATATTTGTGTGTCTGTTTTGTGGGTCCTACAGATGTGTCAAGTTCAACCCTGTTTTGTATCACATAGGCCTATAATGTAGGCTACTTAAGCTTCATGTTGTAAATTGTGCATTAGTCTGTGAATTAGTCTGTCATTCTGGTCTGGGATGAACTGCAGTCGTCTCTTGGAGGAATGCAAAGAATGTGAATTCACTGTGAAAAATGGCGAGACTAGGCTCACATGGACCTCTTCTCCTGGTTCAGGGAGAATGACACAGTACAGAGCTCCAGATCAAACAACATCCCTGCTGGAGCAGCAATAGAAATGGATGACTTTCCACAAAATGTGTGTTTACTCAGTTAACTACTCTGTTTCTTGTTTGCCTTTCTGACAGTGTCTTCCACACGTCTGTCAATTGAACTGAAGTGCTTTGCCTCCCCCTTCTTCGGCCATCATCTCCCCAGGGAAGCTTTCTCTCAGGATTATGTAATATTGTGCCATGTTATGTTATCAAAATGCTACAGTTCTCCACAGACGGACTCCCTCCCATTCTCTGCCTCGAGCAGTGCACTGTTCTGGGTGGGGATTTAGGGAGGCTGCGCTGTGGTATGTCCTCTATCTAGACTTTGTTTTTCCTCTTTGCTTACTTGTCCTGGATCCTGTTACTAAATGCAGTGGCGGTAGAGGCCTAGAGTGCCAAGTTGAGGCTATTGAGAGATGGTAAGAAATGGATTGCGTAAGCTCAGAATCATCCTCACTATATTTTGACATGATAAGGTCTTTGTTTTAGCTATGATAAACTCACCTGTCCCACATGGAAATTAATGGAGGAAGTCTTGAGCATGAGTCACCATGATATTGTTGTCAGACGTAGTTGGCTTTGACACACTGCTGTTGATGAGTCTGTTATTGGGTAACGCTGTGAATGATGAGTTGCATGCAAAAAGTCTTGTCGCTCTTTTGTGCTCCTCTGAGCTTCTCCTTGCTGACATAAAACCCATCCATTTGAACCAGATGTTGCAGACGGTTGCCAGCTTTTAAACTGGAAAAATATGGCAAGCAAGCCGCTAAAACTAACACTTGGGGTGAGAATTGCCCCTTGAATACACAGGACAGGTTTCCATTATGTTCTACAGCTGATCACTCCTAAATTATGTCACACAAACATAACTTATGCCACAATACATGATCCAATGAGTCATACATAATAGTAAAACATGGCTCAGCCTCATTGCTTAGCGCATAATCTGATCTGCAATAAATTATATTACTCAAACATGGTCCAAGGCTAAATCGTAGGCCCATCTAAGCTATTCCAAATCAAACAGCCATGAATGTATCCAGACCGAATTCAAACTGTCTCCCCATGAAGTGATTTGAACTGAGAAGCAGTGGATAGGAAAACAGGAGGGAACCTTCCATTTTAACACCCTTTGTAGCTCAAGCTGTCTCCAGCCGAGCCGAATCCATCTGCCTGACCTACAAATTCAGACAGAACAGTCATTGATTTAGATATCTCTATTCCAATCAGCTCAGCCAGATGCCTGCAAAACAACAGACTAGGATTCATTTTAGACCAACTGTTGTCAACTGACTGACCTTCTGCTATTAAAGTGAATTGGACTCAATTGCCAACTGCTTCCTTTTGATTTGTTTAGCATGTGTGTATTCTGCTCCTGTGAGTTTCTGGAGCTTGGCTCTGTAGAGAGGGGAGAACCATCTCAGTGGGATTCCCAAGAATTCTCCACCAGTATCCCTCCTCTTCCTTTCTCTGTGAGTCACTCGTGTTCTTTCCGACTGTAAGCTGCTCCGTTCCCAGTCCAAGGCACTTTGCACCCCCACAGTCAGTAAGAGGGTTGTCGGTGCAGTGCTCTTTCTCTCTCTTTCTCTCCTTCTCTCTTTCCCTCTTTTTCCCTCTCCCTCTATCTCAGTTGTAGGCCTGGTTTTGGGTCTCTGGGTTCTTCAAAGCTGCTATAGAGGCGTCAGTGAATACAGCTGCATCTTTGTCTGGTTGATCTATTCAAGCGTCTACATTTTCTTTTTTGGATGAAATGATGGTGAATGTTTCTGCTTCTCTTGGGTCTCGTAAGACAGGCTGAGTTGAACGGACACAGACGTTAGCATAAAACTGCCTCATTTTCACATGACAATGGGCTGTGGGACTGAAACATTCGTTTACTGTACAGCTCTGATTGAAGGGTCCATTCTCTGTCTTCTTAAAAAGATTCTTTCTTTAGTCGACAGGGTTTTAAGATGTTGGGGTCGTTTGAAGGGGGGGGGGGGGTAGAAAAAACTCACAGCTGGGCACAGATGGGGTCTACAGAGGCACGGGACCTGATGATCAAGAGAAGTCTTGTGGTCGGAGTCTGCATGGCGCATTCATGTGGCTCAGGCCGTTTTACAGAGTGCCTGTATGGAAGTGATTTGGGTCATCTGGGTGTTCAGACAGGAGACATCGTAAATACACAATGATTAGGTACATGTGGGGAAACTGTTGACTTAGCTACTCCGTCACAGAACTTGTATTTTAGCAAACAGTTCCACATTTTGTTTAAAGAGAAAGGGAAAACAAAACAATAGCGAAATCGAAGCAGGAAAAAAATTAAAATAAAATAACGAGCAATTATCGCACGTCATTTGTAAACGTTTTCCTTTCCCCTGCTGAGAGCCCTCCAATAATTTGAAATTGTTCCATCAATTAATTGACTGGGGTTAGCTTTCCTGTTGGTTCAGCTGCTCTTCGACGAGGACAAAGGCTTCTGCGGTCGTACTCCCAAACCGCCGCCAGCAACGGCTCCGCCGGGGCCAGATGTAGAGGGGGAGAGTGCGCAGCGTCGGAGGGAGGAAGCGCTCTACAGACCGACACTTGTCCAAATGTCACCCCTGACAGGTGGGGAGCAGGCCTGTCCAGAAACCCCCTTTGAGGTTCGCAGTAATAATAAAGTGAGGAATTGCAGTCATATTACTCAGCGGGACTGGAGGGTCTCATGTGTTGCTCAGATTGCTGGGTGGTGGGTTATGAGGCTTGCCCTTGAACTCTAATACAGTGCAATGTGTTTGATCAGTGTGTGGTGTGTGTTCGGAGCCTAGTGCTTCCTGCTGAGCGGCGCGTAGGAAAGGAGCAAGGTCAGAGTCGGATTGTTTTGGTCTGAGCCGAACGCCCGGGATTGTCAAAGTTAATGACGTTATATATATATAAATGATTGTCTTCTCGTCTCATTTAAGTACTGAAAGCATGGTCTGCCTCTCCCTCTATTTGTCATACTCTCTCTTTCTTTCTCTCTCTGGTCTGTCTGTATTTTCTCCTGATACACCCAGAGGGCATCCAATGATTAGCAGATGCTGAGAGTAGCATGTCAGACAGAACATCTGCAGTGCCGCTCGGATGCGTCGCGCTCACTCAAGGCGGCGGCTGCCCTTGAGCTGTAGCTAACCCTTTGGCTGATTGCCTGATGCGCGCACACACACACACACACACACACTCACGCAGACAGTATCTGTGTATTTATACACTCCCATCCACCCTCCTGTCTGCATGTTTTACAGCGAAGACCCTCTGACCTGCTCTGCCTTCAGGATGTCCACTTTGATAATCCCCTCCACCCTCCCCAGTTTTCGACTCACAAACCGACACATCTGCATTTCAAACCGCCGGGCATTCAGATTCCCTCCCTCCTTCCCTCCCTCCGCTCAGACCTCTGACAGATTCACCGTGGGGGCCGTGTGCTGGTCGTGTGCTGCTGTCCGTACAGTGGGGAGGGCGAGTGTCCTTTGACCTGTGAGGGGGAGGCATCCTGGGTGGGTGTAAGGGGCTCCTTCAAAGGGCCGGCGTGTTAACCTGGCAGAGCCGGTTAATGGGTCAGAATTGGATTAGCGGCGAGGGGGGGGGGCTCTAGTGAGAATTAATCTGCCTCGTCTCTGCAGGCTCCTCTCATATCGCTCCGGCCTGACCTCCGTTCTGTCTCGCCCCTCCCTTGCTTGCTCATTTCCCTAAAGCCGCCTTTGAAGTGAACAACATCTCTTTGGGGTATTTTTTTGCAGCCGGGATGTGTGTGTGAATATCCAATGCCAGAGTAGATGCCCTTAATATTCCTCACTTCGATTACAGAGTCGAAAGTGACGGACAGTCTGAAATGTGGTGTCTGGTTTCACTCCGGTTGACACAAGGCTTTTAATTAAGGCAATTAGTGGCCCTACGTTGTTGCCCCTATACCTGTGTAATAACAGTGTAAAGTGTGGCCTGGAATTTTTATTTGGCCAAAAACGTCAGACCTAGCAGCCATTACACTGATACCCCCCATAGTACAACTCCCAGGCCCACCCCAGGCTTTCCTACACAGCCAGACAATGTAACCTGGCCTTCCAGTAGCCGTCACCAGAGCAGGGAGCAGACAGGCCTGTTGCATGGCCAGCTGCCCTCAGGCAGACGCTCCTCTGACCTCCTCAGACGCTCCCCAGACCTCCTCAGTCCTGCAGGTGTTGTTTAGTCTCACCTCCCCCGGACCAGACCTCCCCTCCCTCTACGACAGCAGCAGTGGGGCTACACAGGACCCTCCTGTGGACAGTCGTTCCACTCTGCTGGGGACCTCAGGTCCTCTGCTTCAGAGGACAGGAACAGTGAAGACCATGGCTATGTTAGTCCACTTTGAACAATTTCCTTCAGATTTTTAGGATCTCAGTCGCAATAAACAACATTTCTGTTGTGTCTGTGATGTACTGTTGTTTTCTTTCAGTTAGTTTTTTTTTCTTCAGATCGGAGTCTTCGGTTTTCCCCAGGTGCGCCAGTGTGTTTGTTTAAAGCCTTATTAAGTCGGTAGATATCTACAGAGTAGAGTTGTTTCAGTTTCCAGGAAAGGGTGGGAGGGCTAGCCTGCCTAGAATGTTCCTGGGCTGGTGGAGGGAAAGGGAAACTAGAGAGGAATTCCTCGACGTGCTGGCTCTGCTGTAAACCTGGATGGACACGGACTGATGCGATTAACCCCTTACCTCTCACTAACCTCGAGCAGATGGGGTCTCTAAGTCTCCGGTGTTATGGGGGTCTCTAAGTCTCCGGTGTTATGGGGGGCTTGGCGTGAAAGCCGCGAGGCGCTGGCAGCTGACTCCAAGCGTCTGTCCGTGCACGGCCTGACGTTGAGCCCCGGGTCCTCTGAGGAGACAGATCAGAAGAGATGTTTACATTCACACCAGATCACATTTCAAATGGCATTTCCACTGAAGTTGAACAAATACGCAGAGCCTTCCTGTAAAAGGATTTGTGCATGTGAGCGAAGGGAACCGCTAGGCTATATTTTGGAAATGACTGCCATCTCGCCAGGCTTTGAGTTTATATAGGCCGCATAGCAAAAACCACAGATACAGTCAGTATTTTCTTTTAACAGTACAATCATTTATTAACTCTAAAAACCACAGGATTCAATACGGTTGTTGAGATTCTGTTCTTAACTCAATTATACCCATAGGCCTGGTGTCACAGCAGACCCTGCAGAATTATGTGTGTAACCTTACCCCCTGTCGAAAGAAGAAAGGAGAACCATTTTCAATGTCATATGTTGGTCTCTTCTACTCAGTCTCCTGCCTTGTTGAGAGCTTGGCCCAGTTGCTGAGAGCTTGGCCCAGGCCTGCTTGATGGGAGTTGTGGCTTGCTGGGTGGAAAATCATTATGAAACCACCTTCACCATCCAGGACAGCCTCAGCTCAACAATTGCTGCAATGTGCCGATGATTCATGTGGTTTAGCTCTAGCAGGCTAGCCAGACATGTCGACATTAGAATGTGTTCAAGGATCTTCGTGATGTTAAGACTCTCACGGCCTAAGCGTTTCATCACGAGGGTCAAGGTTTTGTGATGCGCACCGTCATTAAGATGTGGTAACGACAGCCCTGATCTTGACTCATCAAGGGGGTTGCCACAAGTGTCTACGCGAGCGTAGAATGCAACGCATCTTAGGGCAGGACAAGGTCAAGGACTTGTAAATGGGGAGCTTTTAATAGTGGCTGTCAAGTTTATAGCATCCATAAGAGCTGTCCCGAGAGCTGCTCAGGCTCAGTCTCGGGGCGGCTTCGCTTTTCTGACAGTCCCACCTGCTTCACACCAGTCACGTGTACGACTCCATTCACCCAAAGTCAGACATTTTTATTTTATGTTTCCCAGACTTGGAATGATCTCATAAGAGCAGCGTGGCACGGTTCTGCCCACCCCTCTAAAGACAGACAGACGGACATGACACATGGTCTCTAGACACGTGTTTTTACGGACTTCAAACATGACTTCAAACACCCAGTAAAAGCTGTTTATAGTACACACCTGCACATTAGGCCATGCCATTCGCTCATGGTTTTTAATAACGGACCACAGTGCGTCTCGGTGACACACTACTCATGTTGATAATCATGGATGACTGCCACCGGCAGGATCGCAGATAAGCAGATACACATGTGGTGTGTGTTTGTGTATACGTTTCAGGACACACACATCGTTTTTGGTTCTGTATGTATGTAGGCCAATATTCTCTTGTTTTGAAATAACATCACAGTGCTTTTTCACACTATTCCTACACTTGGGTGGGGTTGTGTGTGTGTGTAGGTCTCTCGTTGTCTTATCTACCCAGAAGGATGAAGCTCATCTCATTTTTCTTCCAGTGCAGAAAAGCATCTCTGAGAGTCCGCTCATAAGCAGAGTGTTGGTCGGTTGGCGTGGCAGAGGAACGTGGCCTTGCTTGGTTAAGTTGCTTGGAGTTGTGAAATCATTCTAAGAAACAAACTCACAGGGAGGACAAATTAGGCCTGGAAGTTTTTCTGGGGAATTAACTCCCACAGCTCCTCCAGGCAGTGGCAGGCCAGGCAGACCTCCGCCGTGTCTGTGAAACAGGTTAGTAATATCCCTCTGTCCTCTCGGCTGCAGCTCTACCCCGGCCTCTTCTCCTCATCCTCCTCCACTCCATTACATCAGAAAGCGCAGAGGAGCCAGAGAGCTTAGAGGGCCATGCAGCCTCTCAAAACAGCCCTGCTTGAGCCAACAGTGGTGCAAGCTTGCAGAAGCTGAGTGCTCACTGTTTTGACTCCCTCACTAAGCAGCAGCAGGGTTGGTGGTGGTGGAGGAGGTGGTGGTGGTGGTGTGGAAGACTTTACTCGACAGAGAGACTTCCCTCTCAGGCAAATTGTCACACAGAGTGGAGCAAAACTGTGATGTACTGTACAGGGGTACCATAAAAAGTAAAAAAAGACAAGGATGGGTTTCCTCTCTTTTGGTTCTCAAAATAGTTGGGGTGGGCTCCTTATGTATATCGTGGAGGGGAAAGGGTGATGTAAGATGGATGAAATGTTCTCACAGTAAGAATGTCGTCAGCCCTTTGTGTGTGTGTGCGTGTGTGTGTGTGTGTGTGTGTGTGTGTGTGTGTTTGCGCGTGTCTGTGTCTGTGTCTGCATGGTCAGACAGGTTTCGCAGTGAAAGGTGGTTAGTTGGCTCAACGTGACTCTCGTCTTTGTATTGCTTCCCTCATTGTCTTCATCCGGAGAATGGTTTGGTTTGGAAACAATGTCCCCTTTCCCCACATGGTTGACATCATGAATGCTGTGTCATTCTCCACAGACAGACACAATGTCACCCGGCTGAGCAGACTCTTGGTTTGAGCCCCTAAGAGCAATGCTCACAGTTAAATCCACCATCAGGTTGGCTGACGTAGCAAGTCGGCGCATTGTTGTTAGAGTTACGGAACCACAATCTGGATAAGGACCACGGTGTAAAGTGTGCAGGGGTGCAAACTTGTCACCTTTTAGCTGTTTTAGCAGTTTTTACCTCAAAATAGGTCAACAATTTTCATAAATGTTCCTTGTTTTCAGGCAAAAAAAAGGTCACCGTTGTCACCTTTTTGGCCATCACCAGTTTGCATCCCTGGTGTGACCCACCACCCCCTTTGATCACGCATGATGATGTCGTGTCTTAGCTGGCCTTTTTTGTTGTTGTTGCTTTTTCTTTGGAAAGGCTAGGATTATTTTTGTGTGAATCCACAGCCTCGTCTTTATTCCCTGAAGCGTCAGACGTTTTTACGAGACGGGTCCCGATGATTGTGTGTGACAGATGTCCCTGATGTCCTCCCCACATGTGTGTGATAATGGGGGTCCTGGGGATTCAGCTGTATTTGCTTTGTGGTCATGTTTCTTAATACGTTTCTCTGCTGGTTTCCTCTGGATTCCCTAGCCGTTGACACGACTCCTCTTCTTCCCCTCTTCTGGAGTGTGGGAGTAAGGAGCCGGAGCGGGTCTTTGAATGCTTTTCCGTGAAAAGAAGATCAAGGTCCTTCTTTTTTTTTCTTTTTTTTTTAAGCATTCTCTCTGTTTTCCTTTCAGTCTGAAGTGATGTGATGTCAGATGAGATCTTGGTACTTTTTTTTTCCATATATAATTTCTCTAAGTCTTATGTTTTTGTATTTTTTCCTGTTTTACAGGCTTTAGGAGATTTTCCTGGCAGCGCTCCCCCTCTCCCTGATCAGTCAAGTCTCTCTTTCAACCCGCATTAATTTGCCCAGCATACTTCTTATCAGATTTACATATTTACATAAGTTCTAACATGTAGAAATGGCCTAAGCTGGATATTTTCCCCCCTTCCACCCCCTGTCTACCAGTCCTCTGCCCTAACCACATTTCCACACTTGAGCTCTGCAGAGTTGGGCTTGACGGCTGAAATTCTACTCTGCTCCCTCCCCCGCTGCCCCCCACCGTGCCTGACTACACTCAAGGCCTACAGTTAAGTGGAGTGGCAGCAAGGTCTTCAAAAGGTAACCCACTTTGGTCGGGTGCAGGGCTGAGCTGAGTGCACTCAGGGAGAAGAAGAAGAGGAGGATAACCGTTCCCTGCGGCAAATGTACTGGCTTGGCCCACAAACCAAGCAGGGTTGTGTGGAGAGTACGAGAGGCCCATGTGAGCCAAGTCAGCCAGGCCGACACAAGACCTCAGAGTAGTGGCAGCACCTCTCCTGCCACAGGCTACACTCCTGTCTCTATTATCTCATGGATGGGTTTAGTGATTAGCCTCAGGCTCCACTTTACAGTAAACGCTTTCTGTCCTACCCCCCCCCCCCCCCCCCCCACTCCCCCAAATTTACCCCAACCCATATTCCTTCAAGCTTGGCCTGGTCTGATGAGGAGGCATGAGGCCATTTCATTGTGTTACAATTAGGTTATGTACTGAGCCGTGTGCACTCCCTTGGAGCTGGCTCAATTCCTATTTATCTTCTCTTTTTTTTCCAACTTTCTTTGAGTGACTCTGTGTTCTCCTGTCCCTGTTGCCTGTGTGATGTCGGCATGGCGACCATGTCCACACTGAAGCCCCCTAGTCAGTCCAGATATGTCTCTCTCACCGTGTTGACAACCCACCAGCCTAGTGGACGGGAGGGGGAGGGGTCTTACCCCGGCTGGGGAAGCAAGGAGATGGCTCTGCAGGAGAAAGCAGGTCTGAAATCATCGGATCAGGACCAGGTCCACCAACACTGGTTGATTCTGTACACACACACACACACACACACACCCACCCACACACACACTCTCTCTCTCTCTCTTTCTACGCTTTTTTTTAGGCATGGAGTAGGGAGGAGTGGAAAGGGGAAAAGGAAGCCTTTTGTTTACAGAAGAACAATGCTGCGAATGAGAGCGCTCAGTCCTGGGCCTGGAGTCAAAACAGGCCTATAGACAGACAGGCAGGGGAAAGGAGGGGGGAGGTGAGGAGGGGGGTGGGGGGTAGTTTTTGCGTTCCAGGGAGATGTGTCAGACAGTCTGGTGGATTGGGTCAAGGCACTGGACTTGGGGGGAACCAGGTGGAGGGGAAGGGTGGTGCAGACAGGGGTTAGCTGCAGTATTGTTTTGGGTCACACACAATTATGATTTCACAACTTGGAGCGCTTTGGCTTTTTTGAAATGAGCCTCTTTCCCTTTTGTTGAATCCCAGACTGACTTTGGACTTTGGGACCGGCTGGGAACGGTGGGATTTTACTGGACCGCTCGCTCCCTGCCTCTCTTTTCCCACACCCCCACTTCCTCCTCCACAGGCACCGAGGAGGAATGGTTAACCGCAGAGTAGCACACCAGGGCAGTGTGAACCCACTTTTCCCTACAGTGCTCTACCATTTCCCATGTCCTATCCCATACTCTCTCTGTGTGTGTGTGTGTGTGTGTGTGTGTGTGTGTGTGTGTGTGTGTGCGCGAGTGTGTGAGTGTGAGAGTGTGTGTGAGTGCACACGCGCGCACACACACACACACACACACACACACACACACACACACACACACACACAGAGCCAGACGTGGGATCCAGCTGAAGCCGCTCTATTTTTCCCTTCCTCCCCTCCCTCCCTCCTCCATTTTGTTTTGGCCAGTGTGATTTGTCCCTCTGGACCGGTCCTTTCAGAGTGTGTCATGTGACCTGGGCCTGGGTGACCAGGTGGCCTGGGTGAGTGGTGGGATGCGTCCAACCCCCCCGGACACTGAGCCTCTTTATGTCCCGGCCCTGGGAGAAACTCCCTGGCTCCTCTCCCCACAGGTGGAACTTTAACTTTAACCCAAGGTCTCTCTCCCTCTCTCTCTCTCTCCCCCTCTCTCTCTCTCTCTCTCTCTCTCTCTCTCCCCCTCTCTCCCTCGCTCTCTCTCTCTCTCGCTCTGTTTCTCTCTCTCTCTCTCTCCCCCTCTCTCCCTCGCTCTCTCTCTCTCTCGCTCTGTTTCTCTCTCTCTCTCTCTCCCCCTCTCTCCCTCTCTCTCTCTCCCCCTCTCTCTCTCTCTCTCTCTCTCTCTCTCTCCCCCTCTCTCCCTCGCTCTCTCTCTCTCTCGCTCTGTTTCTCTCTCGCTCTCTCTCCCTCTCCCTGTCTCTCTCTCCCTGTCCCTCTCTCTCTCTCTCCCTCTCTCTCTCTCTCTCTCGCTCTGTCTCTCTCTCTCTCTCTCTCTCTCTCTCTCTCTCTCTCTCTCTCTCTCCCCCCCCCCCCCTATCTCCTGTCTGATTTCTAGCCCCCCCCCCCGTCTCTGGCCAAATAAATAGATTTCGACTGAGAGGTGTTAGAGAGGGGGCGGGGGGGGGGGTGGAAGCAGAGCCCGGGCGGTCAAACCCAATCGGGGGGTGTTTGTTGAGCGCTACCAGTCCTCTGGGAAGCTCGTCTTGTCTGGCCCGCGATGTGGAAAACCTACCATGTGACTAATGACCCGTCGTTAGCCCTGGAGAGGATACTGTACACACAACACCTCCGCCCCGTCAGCCCCAGCACCGGGCCGGGCCACGGCTACGCTCTCTCAGCTGAGTCATTAGACACTTAGACACCGCCGTGTGGTCGCTTCCTGCCGGTGCCAGGGTTCGTAGGCGGACGTTTTTAGGGATGCCACATATTTTCGGACAGGATATTATCGACGGATGACGCTTGGTTGGGTCATAGATTGCGTGTGTGTGTCGTGTCTGTGTCTGTCTGTGTGTGTGTGTGTGTGTGTGTGTGTTGTGTGTGTGTGTCTCGTGTGTGTGTGTGTGTGTGTGTGTGTGTGTGTGTGATGGTGTGAGTGAGTATCCACATCCGCAGCTTCAAATTCCTCTCTCTGACGGGCCGTTTCGACCAGAATGTTCAGTAGCGGTGGAATGGCTAGAACTGCGCCTGAAAGGATTCCGTCATCGATCAGAGCTGCCTGTGATCCCTCTTCCCTCCCTCCCTGTGTGTGTGTGTGTGTGTGTGTGTGTGTGTGCGTGTGTGTGTGTGTGTGTGTGTGTGTGGAGGGGACAGCCCGGTGGTGGAAGGGAAGGGGCACCTGGTTCCCCGCCGTGGTGGTCATCATCATCATCATCATCATCATCATCATCATCATCAGCCTGCCGTGCGCCCGGGCTCCACTTGTTGTGGTTCTTCCCCTGCGTCTCCCTCCCAGACACCTAGCTTGACTGATGTGGCAGCGCAGCCTGGTACCAGGCTGACACCATTGAATTACTGTACGCTACAAGTGCACTCTGTTCGCCCTGTCAGATCCACACACACACGCGCAGCACGCACACACACACACACACACACACACAGATCTCAGAGTGCCGCTATAGAAAAAGGGGCTTTTAGAGAAAGAAAGGAACAAGGCCTCTTACTCTAGGCACTTTGCCTTTATTGTTGCGTGCGTTTGGCATTCTGCCGCCGTCTGTGATCAGGATAATAGTTTGAGATGCCGATACTCATTACTGAGAAGGCAGCTCGTCCTTCCCCTCTCTCTTGTCAGTCAGTCAGTGCTGCAGTTCTCCTCCTCGGGTGTTTCGGTTTGCAGGCAGGCGGCCGCGACCGGAATGAGAAACACAAGAGACACAGAGAGACCCTTCTCTCAGCCTTGACTCCATTGCCGCCGTCGCTATGGCGACAGAGGATTTAAGATGAGCCGAAATGCAAGAGGGGGCGGGCGCGGGGGGGGGGGGTTACGTGATGTTTTTTTTCCGGGAGTCTCTCTCTGTGTGTGTGTGGGTGTGTGTGTGTGTCTTGTGAGCGGTGGGGGGATTGGGGAGGCATGGTGAGAAATGTTTGGAAAATGAGTTTAGAACCACAGTGGTTTTTCCGGGCTTGATTAATTACGGGCAAAGACCGATATTTTCCTGGTACTGGAATAATAATAAGGTGGAATCAGCCGGGGGACTGTCACTCGTGTGTTTTATTTATTTTTCTTTCTCAGGGGCTGGGTCTTCTGTGGTACCATCAGGGCCTTGGTGTTCTGTGGTACCATTTGGGTTTGGTGGGGGCTGGGTGTTCTGTGGTTCCATTCTCAGGGCCTGGGTGTTCTGTGGTTCCATTCTCAGGGCCTGGGTGTTCTGTGGTACCATTCTCAGGGGCTGGGTCTTCTGTGGTTCCATTCTCAGGGGCTGGGTGTTCTGTGGTTCCATCAGGGCCTGGTGTTCTGTGGTTCCATCAGGGCCTGGTGTTCTGTGGTTCCATCAGGGCCTGGGTCTTCTGTGGTTCCATTCTCAGGGCCTGGGTCTTCTTCTGTGGTTCCATTCTCAGGGCCTGGGTCTTCTTCTGTGGTACCATTCTCAGGGGCTGGGTCTTCTTCTGTGGTACCATTCTCAGGGCCTGGGTCTTCTTCTGTGGTTCCATTCTCAGGGCCTGGGTCTTCTTCTGTGGTACCATTCTCAGGGCTGGGTCTTCTTCTGTGGTTCCATTCTCAGGGCCTGGGTCTTCTTCTGTGGTTCCATTCTCAGGGCCTGGGTCTTCTTCTGTGGTTCCATTCTCAGGGCTGGGTCTTCTTCTGTGGTTCCATTCTCAGGGCCTGGGTCTTCTTCTGTGGTTCCATTCTCAGGGCCTGGGTCTTCTTCTGTGGTACCATTCTCAGGGCCTGGGTCTTCTTCTGTGGTTCCATTCTCAGGGCCTGGGTCTTCTTCTGTGGTTCCATTCTCAGGGCCTGGGTCTTCTTCTGTGGTTCCATTCTCAGGGCCTGGGTCTTCTTCTGTGGTACCATTCTCAGGGGCTTTGTCTTCTGTGGTACCATTCTCAGGGCCTGGGTCTTCTTCTGTGGTTCCATTCTCAGGGGCTGGGTCTTCTTCTGTGGTTCCATTCTCAGGGGCTGGGTCTTCTTCTGTGGTACCATTCTCAGGGCCTGGGTCTTCTTCTGTGGTTCCATTCTCAGGGGCTTTGTCTTCTGTGGTACCATTCTCAGGGGCTTTGTCTTCTTCTGTGGTACCATTCTCAGGGGCTTTGTCTTCTGTGGTACCATTCTCAGGGGCTTTGTCTTCTGTGGTTCCATTCTCAGGGCCTGGGTCTTCTGTGGTACCATTCTCAGGGCCTGGGTCTTCTGTGGTACCATTCTCAGGGCCTGGGTCTTCTGTGGTTCCAGAAGACCCAGGGGGAGGGGGGGGAGGAGGAGGAGGAGGAGGAGGAGGAGGAAGACCGAGGAGGAGGAGGAGGAGGGAGACCGAGGAGGAGGAGGGAGGGAGGGAGGGAGGGAGGGAGGGAGGGAGGGAGGGAGACCGACCCCCCCCTCCCTGACCGTGATGTTCCATGCGTGTGGCTCCATGTGCGTCCCTCCATGTTTATGCAGCAGGATGGAGAACAGCACATATATTTGTCAGTGTGTGAGCATGAGAGAGTGGGCCCAGCGTGACCAATAAAAGCCGATTTATGATGCCGCCCTGTAGGTGCAAGCTTGGACCGTTTCCTTTTCTAGGGGAAGGCTCTTGTCATCGGGACCCGTTCCCCAAAAAACCCGATAAATTTGGAGGAATTCTAGGCCTGTGTTCTAGCAGAGAAACCGGGGGGTTGGGGGGGTACGGTCGCTTAATTTAATGTCATTAAACAGAGCTATTGCGTCAGGAAGAGAGATGAAATGGGGCCTTTCCACATGTTGGATCATTTGCCCTCTCTAGCCTACTTCTGTAAGAGCTCTGGAGCTTGTGTCTGTAACAGGATGTACAGTGCGTTGTGAAGGGTATAGCGTTGTAAAGCGTGGTTGGAGGTGAAACAGGAGACGGGTGTTTTGGCTCCCAGCGTGGTTCTCTCTCTCTGTTCTCCTCCCTGCTGCCCTACATTCACAGCTCCTCTGTGTTCCCCTCTTTTTACAATCTGCTTGGAAATATGGAAATAAAATCATCATGAGAAACATTCAAACAACCATCATTAGGGGAGACATCTGAGTGAGGGTGCTTTGAAATTCAGATTTATCCCCCCCCCCCCCCACACACACACATACACACACACACACACACACACACACAAGAGAGGCAGTGCGTGCAATCGGCTACCGTGGAGAAGGAGAGCCCTTGAGGAATCGCTACCAAACTTAAATGAGGCCAAACTTGTTATTGGGAGTGAAGCTGTGGTGGTGGGGCAGCAGGGGTCCCCTCACCCCCCCCTTTGTAGCAGTAGAGCTCTCCAGCCCTGTACACCCCAGGAAGCCCACTCCATCTTCTGTCTTCCCAGCGCGAGCCGAAGGCCGAGCCAAGGAGTTTAACCTGCAGGCCGTGGACATGGATGACCGTGACACCCCTGCGGAGTGGACTGGGAAACCCTGTGTCGCTCTGGCAGCGAGTTTCATGTTTCTCAGGCCTCGTCTGCCGTCCGTCCATCCGCCCGTCGGAGGGGAAGCCTGCTGGGACACTGGCGTAGGGCCTGGTCGCCATGGTCCCCCTTCCTGGCGTCGACCTGCTCGCACGATTATCTGGAGCCCTGATGCTCTCTCTCTGACTGGCTGACTGACTGACTGACTGACTGACTGGCTGACTGACTGGCTGACTGACTGACTGACTGGCTGACTGACTGACTGACTGACTGACTGGCTGACTGACTGGGTAGGGCCTCCCTTTATTAGGAACACTATACTAATACTGGGTAGGGCCTCCCTTTATTAGGAACACTATACTAATACTGGGTAGGCCCTCCCTTTATTAGGAACACTATACTAATACTGGGTAGGGCCTCCCTTTATTAGGAACACTATACTAATACTGGGTAGGGCCTCCCTTTATTAGGAACACTATACTAATACTGGGTAGGGCCTCCCATTATTAGGAACACTATACTAACAATGTATTAGTCCCTTTGCTCTAAAAAAAAGCCGCAGTTCTTCATGGCATTGATTCCACGAGATGTTGGAAACATTCCTTTGAGATTCTGGTTCCATGATGACATGATTGCATCACGCAATTCCTGCAGATTTTTCAGGTGCGCTTTCAAGCTGTAAATCTCCCGTTCTACCACATCCCAGAGGTGTTCTATTGGATTCAGATCCGGTGACTGGGAAGGCCACTGAAGAACACTGAACTCATTGTTACGTTCATGAAACCGGTTCGAGACGACTTTTGCTTTGTGACACAGTGCATTATCATGCTGGAAGTAGCCATTAGAAGACCGGTCCATTGTGGCCAAGAAGGGATGCACATGGTCAGCAACAATACTCAAATAGGCTGCGGCATTCAAGCTATGATTGATGGGTATTAACGGGCCCAATGTGTGCCAAGAAAACACTCCCCACACCATTAAGATAATTGCATGAATGAGAAGGAGTACAGGTGAGCGTACATGTTGAATACTCACATCCTCATCCCCTTCTTTTGTTTACTCTTAAGCGAATGCAGTTCACATATCTGCATTATAAATATAACATATAGACTTAAGCTGAACATATAGACTTAAGCCAAACAGTCCCTGTCTTTTCACATGTATCACATGTAGGCCCTAGGCTTTATGATGTTAGTAACGCTTAGAGTTAGTACCGGCTGAGAGTGTGGGTTTGAATCTGGAACCATGTACTGTGCAAAATGGTATGCCCCCCCACTGCTGTGAGTCTCTTTTGGACAGAAGCCTCTGCTAAAACGGCGTTATGTCTCTCTATGTACAGTGTATATATAGGTACTTCTTGCCTGCTACTTGTCTCTGTGTGAGAAGCGTACCGCTCTGCTGGTTGGCTCCCAGCCGGCCCGCGCGCCTCTCTTCCGCGGCCTCGCTGCGGTCCATAGGATGTTTGGTCTCGGTCCTGCCATTGTCTGGCTGCCTCTGTCATTCCAGCGGTTGAGTCTCGGCGTGCTGTTCTCAGCCGTAACTCTGCCCCGTTCTATATTCTGATGGGTGTTAAGTGTAGTGTTGTTTTCCTGCTTGTATGGCTTTGCTGTTGTTTTTATTTTTTTATTTTTTTTATGTGTGTGTGTTTTTTTGCAAGTGCTCACAGGAAGCCTGTTTTGGTTTTTATGGTCCAGATCAGACTAGGAGCAAACTGCTCGTTTTGGTCGGTGGTGGTCGCCTGACTTTTCTC